>NC_048233.1:7052287-7106396 GCF_002007445.2 Ailuropoda melanoleuca
GGCGGACGGGGGCGGGGTGGGCAGGGGGCTGGGGCCTAGGCGGCGCGGGCGCCAGAGGGGAAGGCAAGCCGGCGTCAGAGCTCGAAAAGGACCGGGGGAGGGAGAGGGAGAAGCAGATGGAGGCAGGCCTCGAAGGGAGGATTATTGGGAGGGGGCCGGGGAGACAATGAACTTTTTCCTCTTTCGCTCATAAATCAGAGAAAAGTAAGGGGACGGGGAGCAGGAGCCCCAGGCCCATCTGAAGGGGCACAAGCCCCTGCTTAGAAGGCCTCTGCTTTCCAGGTCCTGCCCACTCAAAGGGTGGGTCCTCGATCCAGGTTTAAGGGGAAGGGATGGAGCCCCCACCTGGCTGCCAGCTCCATGGAGGTGTTCCCAGAGACTGGGGAAGACCAAACATAGCCTGCTGTCTCTAAGCCCAGCGGCCTGATAGCTGTCCTCCCTCACCTCCCTGTGTGTGGCCAGGAGGGTCCAGGTAAGGGGTGGGCAAACTTTCAGTAAAGGGCCAGATAGTAAATATTTTAGACTTGAAGGTTTTAGGGACAGTATCTGTCACAACTCATAAGAAAGCAGTGGTAGACAATTGGAAAGGTGTAAATGCGGCTGTGTTCCAATGAGTATTTATGGACCCTGAGGTTTGAATTTTATATACTTTATATGCTATGGAGTACTATTCTTTTTTTTTCCAACTGTTTAAACATGTAAAAAGCATTCTTAGCTTCTGGGCTATACAAAAATAATGGGCAGGTGGTGCAGTCTCCATCATCCGCCTACCCCATGGCCTCCCAGCAGCTTTTCCCGAGGCTACGGGGAGGGTGTGTCTCGGTACATGGGAGAGAGGGACATCCAGGAAGCCTGGGGACCCTTGCTCCCAGCTACTCCAAAAACTACAGCATCCTTTGAGGCCGGTGAGGGAGCTTGTATGCCCAATGTGCATACATGTAAGGGAGGAGGCATAGTTCTAAGGGGCTTTCTCCCCAGCATGCGGGGTCATAACCTACCCCCACCAAGTCACAGATAGGCAGCTGTGCTCCTGCAGTAAGTGACAAGCCCTTGGCCCTTCCTCCCCCACTCCATCACCTTCCTCTCTCCCCACCCCCTCTTGGTCCCCAACCTGGTGCCACCCACTGATCAAACTGGCCCTTCCATTCCTTTATTTTCCCTTTCCAGCCTTGGGGGACCCTTTTCTCCTGGAAATTGAAGTTATGACCCTTCAGAGGTGACCCAGGAAAGAAGAGATGCAGACATTTGCTCCTTCAGATAAGGGTCCCCTTCAAGGACTTGTGGCGTCTCGCATTGAGACTTACGGGGGCAGGCATCAGGCCTCCAACCAGGGTTCTGCGGGCAATCTCCATTCCCGAAGAGGCCCTGAGCTGGTGAGTCCACGCTGCCCCAAAAGTGACCTGGGTGGGGCAGGAGGGAGGATAGCGAGGCTTTCAAGTCTCTCTTGCAGCTTCATGGGGTGCTCTATTCCTATGCCTCACCCCTGCCTTCTGTCCTGGGTTGTGAGGGAGAGGAGGGCAGTGTTGGGCCAGGCTCTCAGGACTCCATACTCATCCCAGGCAGATAGGTGAAGCCAGGCCCCCAGAGGAGGTGCTGTTAGACAGGTCTGAGGCCTGGACCTGGGGCGGGGGGGGGGCGAGGGGGGAGCGAGAGCGTACCACCTGCTGGGGTGGCACCTCCCAGCCTCCCGCTTCTACTTGGGAGGAGCCTGGGCTCCCTGAGACCTGCTCCCTCTGAGTCAGCACTGAAGGAAGAGCAAAGGTTCAGGGTGTCCCTACTCTGCAAGTGGGGAGGGGTGTGGGGGCCTGCCTTGGCTTCCCCACAGCTTCACCCTCCTGGCCTGCCTCAAATGCCGACCAAGGAAAGGGGTGTGGAGGCCACACAGCCTTTCCCTCAGCCTCCAAGCTTCCCCTTCACCTTGAGGACAGTTCTGCTTCCCACAGGGGGTATCCCCTGCCTTCCTGGAAGAGGATTTGGCCCTGGGAGACAGGGAGGACAGCTGGGGACTCTCCCAGGCTGAGGGCAGGAAAGGAGACTAGGAAGTATGTGGTGTTAGTCAGGCCACAGGCAGATCAAGGAATGTGACCAGGCCTGCCCAGGAGGAGACTTGTGGCCATGGTCTCAATCTCTCATGAGGAAGCACAGCCACTCCTAACTGGAAGGGACACGGGCTGCACGCCCCTGGGGAGGAGGCCGCACATGTGTGTGCCCTCATCCCCACATGCGAGGGAAGCCGTTCCCCACGCAGGGGAAGCTGGGAGGGGCCATGCATGGCAGCCCGCGGGACAGGGAGTGACATGTGAGTGGGCGGACCCTGGGGGACACCCACATCAGAGCCCAGGCGTGTAGGTGCCTGTGCTCCTGCTCTCGAGGAGGCCCCCACTTCTGCCCCTGGGCCCACTAGGGGAGCCAAGGTGGCATGCCCCTGCGCAGCCCAGCTTGGCCGCTCTGGCAGCAGCTGCTGTGACTCAGAGCACAAGTGACTCACCCCAAACTGGTTTGAGGGGAGAGGTGAGCCAGCCCCACTTACAGGGGTAGGGGACACCATTTGGAGTCAAGCCTGGCCCTCACAACCTCTCTGGGACTTCTGGGAGAAGGGAGGCCCCCTAAGAACTTACCCCACTCTTCCTCCTCCTCCAGGATCCTGGTCGCCGACGCCTCCAAGGCCACATCCCCTTTGTCAAGGGTTCTGGCCAGGTCCAAGGCGTGTCTCCCCTGAAGTTTCGAGAACTAGAGCCCGAGAAGAGACATGGAGGCCATTTTGGGCCTGGCCCACCACACTCCCCCAAACTCAAGGTAAGGGGTCCCTCCTCCCATCCCCATGCTCACAGCCCAAGCTGTAGTGTCCCCCACAGACAATCAGAGCGGAGAGCGTGGCCAGCGCCTCCAAGAAGCTGGATTTGGTTCTGTGGAGAGACCCTCTCAGGGATGCATCCGCAAGCCACGCTGCCTCATAAAAGCGTCCGCTTTATAGGCAAATGTCAAAATGTTGCCTGAGACCACTGGTTCCCTGGTCTCCACGTTCAGGTCCCTCTGAAGGGACCTCAGGGGTTTCAGAAGAGCCCTGGAAAGTATCTTTCTGGTTAGGGAGCCTAGGTCAGACTCCTCCGTCAGGCACCTTTCTGCAGACCAAGGTACCTCTGTACCCTTGTCCCAGCAACACCCTTTCCCCTATCCCCCCAGGCTTCCACGTCCCCACTCACAGACAGTGCTACTTGCCACCTCCCATTCCCAGGCACACACACGCATACACGCCCAAGTGCACACACATACATACGCACACAGGTGCGTGCTGTAGCCATCCCCAGGCCAGGGGTCTGTGTGCCCAGGACAAGGCCAGGACTGATCCCCTTTTCGGCCCCCCCAGGAAGTCACCAAGGCCCGTGAGCTGGAGGTGAGGCTGCATACATTCAGCATGTTTGGGATGCCCCGCCTGCCCCCTGAGGACCGGCGGCACTGGGAGATAGGAGAGGACAGCGACAGTGGCCTGGTCATTGAGAAGTCCTGGAAGGAGCTGGTGCCTGTACACAAGGTGGACCTGGAACACAGCGTCTGTCCCTGCGGTGTTATAGACACACATACACACTTCACCTGCGCCCTGGAAGAGGGAAAGCCCTTGGGAAGTGGGGTCACATGGGGAACGTGTTTGGAGACATCTTGCTCTAGGTTCACCTCCTGGTGCTGCCACTTACTAGGAGACAGGAAACCTCTCTGGGCCTCAGGCGCTTCATCTATAAAATGGGGATAACACTACCTACACGTTTGAGGATTAAAAGTTCATCGTCTACAAAGTAAATCTAGTAGCATTTAACAGGGGCAGCTGCCGTTCTTGCCATCATTCCCCAACTGAACCAGCACTGCCCCCTCCCCAGGAGATGAGCCGAGAGCTTTGCCACCAACAGGAAGCGCTTTGGGAGCTGCTGACCACCGAGCTGGTCTACGTGCGCAAGCTCAAGATCATGACCAACGTGAGCTTCCTCCGGCTCCGGCCCAGGCCCCCGCCTCAGCCATCCTCGCAGCTGCTTTGCATGGTCCCCCACTCCCTGGGGCCAGGAAGGGAGAGCCATGGGGGGTGGGGGGAAGGGAGGACAGGTAACCAAGAGATCCCCCCACTGGAGACCTGCCAGGGATCTTGGGAAGCAGGTTAGCAGTGGTGAAGCTGGGGTGGGGATACGTTGAAGGGCTAGGTTGGGGTCCCCAGAGGAGGTCAGCTGCTAACACCCTTGGCCTTCCCTGCCTCCAGCTCCTGGCCGCCGGCCTGCTGAACTTGCAGCGAGTGGGACTGCTGACCGAGGTGAGTGGGCACTCAGGAGGACCCAGCACATCCCAAGCTCTGAAGCCACAGAGTGGGGGTGGGCTCTCAGAGAGCCCCCCAGGCTACTCTGTCCGCATTCCCACGGCCCCGTTTTCCAGGACACCCCCTGCCTTCCGACTCCCCTTCCTGCTCTAGACCCCAAGCAAGCTGGCCTCTGCTCTTTTCCAGGACTCAGCAGAGCTCAGCCCAAGTGCCAGAGGAGTAGAAGGGAAAGCCCCAGCCCCTTAGATCTCTCAGCTCCCCTGCAAGTTTCATCATGGCCCCACCCTCCACCAGCCAAGCTTATGGGTCCTTGCCTGTCCACAGCCAGCCTTGTGACCTGCCAAGGCCAGTGGCTGAGTTCTGCTCCCCCTCCAGGTATCAGCTGAGACCCTGTTTGGAAATGTCCCCAACCTGATTCGAGCCCACAACAGCTTTTGGGAGGAGGTGCTGGGGCCCACTCTGGAGGAGACTCGAGCCTCAGGCCAGCCTCTGGACCCTGTCAGCCTGCAAAATGGCTTCTTGACGGTGAGCCATGGCAAAGGGCCACATCTGGCTGGGGTGGGCCTGGGAGGGCCCAGAGAGGTCCTGTCTGCAGGGTATGCCTCTGGCATTTGAACTCTTCTATGACTTGAGGGGGTCTGAGGGCACAGCCTCCACCCCAGAATATCACCTCACCTCCTGCCCTTCATTCCACAAGTATGACCTGTGTCCCAAAGGTTCTTTGGTCTTTTGGTGACTCTTTTGAAATGAAATGCAGCTATCTCAGGGAAGGGTTATACCTAATCTCTTAACTACAAAATCTTACTTCTTAGCCAGAGATTCATTGCCAAACAGCTGGGAGGAGAATGGGGCCTAACCAAGGCATCCCCTAGGTGACAGGGGGAGGGGACGTAAAAGGCTCCAGGGCACCCAGAGCATGAAGATATGTGAGAAAAGAAAGCAAGAGGCCTGGGGTCAGACTTTCTTCCACAATTTTACCCAACCAGGAAGGGCCTTGAAGAACTGGAATGGGGTACAGTGGTAGGGGGCTTGTCTTCTGGGAGCCATAGGCAGTCCCCATCCCCAGGAGCAGGGCTTCTGGGCAAGCCTCAGGTCACTAGCCACCACCTGTGTGAAACAGGACCTGCAGGGTCCTGAAAACATTCCAGCTGAATTATTGATGATGGGAGAGTACGTCGCGAGCGGCAGGGCACAGCAGGGGCAGGGCATGGGGGCTCAGAGAGTGGCAGTAGGTCTGCCCCTGGGACCTCAGTTTCTCCCTGCAATCCAGAGAGAGGGACTGGCAGTCACGGGTGGGGGAGAGCATCGTGGGGGCTAAGGATTGGCGGGAGCTAGACTAAGGNGTGAAGCGGATCATGGCTTACGCCCGGGAGCAGCAGGACAATAATCCTCTCTTCCACGCTTTTGTGCAGGTGGGAGAGGGGGTGCCGGGAAGGGGGCTGGGGGGGACCCTAGACAGCCAGGTCATCCCTGATCTCCAGCTGGGTCCGGGGCCTAGGCTGTCATCGGAATGGGACAACAGGGGGCTTGCAGACTCCCGACCCCCCGCCCTCTGCTGGCAGTGGTGTGAGAAGCACAAGCTCGCGGGGAGACAGACGCTGGGTGACCTCCTCATCAAGCCCCACCAGCGCATCACCAAGTACCCACTGCTGCTCCAGGCTGTGCTCAAGAGGAGTCCTGAGGCGCACGCCCGAGACGCCCTGAAAGCCATGGTAGGGGGGCGTGGCAAGGCCATGCCCTTGGGAGCTGGGGACTGGAGTGTGGGAACTGATTTCCAGGAACTCTTAAGGGTCTCTTTTCTCATGTGTATGTGGCAGCGTGGCACCGGCTGGCTGCCCGCGTTGTCATTAATTGGGGGAGACATACAGGGTAAGGAGCTGAGCTGCTCCTCCTTCCACACCCCGCCCATCACCTAGATTGCCGCTGTGGAGTCATTCCTGCGACACATCAATCAACAGGTCCGCCAGGGCGAAGAGCGGGAGAGCCTGGTGGCTGCCGCCCAACGCATCGGGCCCTACGAAGTGCTGGAAACGTCCAGTGAGGAGGTGGAGAAGGTGAGGGAGGGCAGAGGGAAGGACGCTTAGAACAAGCAAGGTCCCCAGGGAAACAATGAACCAGAGGCCTGGAGGGTAAGGGACAGAGGGGCCACAGAGGAGCCGTGCCCATCACTCCTTCCCCATGAGGAGGGCCTAAGGGGAAGAGGGCCTAAGGGGTGGAGTTCCAAAGAGTGAGAAGGAATTACTGGATGCCTCCTCTCCCTCCAAGAGGTCAAGGATGAGAAGGGAAGGTGCCTGTGACAGAACAAAGACCCACCGTGGCTGGGACGGGAGGCAGCCCTGCCCAGCCCCATGATCTTCCCCACCCCGTGTCCCTCAGAACCTGCGTCCGTTCTGCACCCTGGACCTGACATCCCCCATGCTGGGGGTTGCTTCTGAGCACACCAGGCAGCTGCTGTTGGAGGGACCCGTGCGAGTGAAGGAGGGGCGAGAAGGGAAGGTGAGGGGCTATGGGGAAGCTTGGAGAAGATGGGAGGTAGATTGAAGAGAAGGCAGGGATGCCGGGAGACAGAATTAGAGTCAGAAAAGCTGGAAATGGGCAAAGAGGTGTGTTTGTGTGTGTGTCTGTCTGTGTGTGTGTGAGTTGGGAGGAGGACATGGCGTGACTAAGCTCTCCTTGTTTGTATGCCCCTGAGTCAGCCACGTTCCCTGCTTACAAAGGAGAGATGGGACCAATGACACCCCTTCCAGCTCTAGCACTCCACAGTTGTGCACTTGTGCCCTGTGCACATGTGTATCCATGCACACACACCACGCAGGAACCTGATCCGTGTCCCGCCCTTCGCCTGCTCCGGCTGACCCTTGTCTCTTTCTCCTGCACGTGCCTCCCAGCTGGACGTGTACCTCTTCCTCTTCTCTGACGTGCTCCTGGTGACCAAGCCCCCACGCAAGGCAGACAAAGCCAAGGTCATCCGCCCCCCACTCATGCTGGAGAAGCTTGTGTGCCGACCACTACGAGACCCTAGTATGTCTCTCCTGTGGGGCCCTTTTCCTTCTCCTTTCCTCTTGGCAAGGGGAAGGAGCAGTCAGGATGGGTGTCAAATAAGGTCTAGCCCTTTAGCTGACCTTCTCCTCCATCCAGATAGCTTCCTGGTGATCCATCTCACTGAATTCCAGTGTGTCTCCAGTGCCCTCATCGTGCACTGTCCCACTGCTACAGACCGTGCCCAGTGGCTAGAGAAGACCCAGCAGGCCCAGGTATGTGAAAGCCAGAAGTGGGGAGGGATGGAGGGATCCTCAGAGGTCAGAGATGGGAGCACAAGAGGGAAGGAGGAAGAGAAAGAGGCTGGGATGGATGCAGGTTGAGTCTGGTTCAGCCCTCCGGAGGGAGACACAGCCTTGACCATCCACAAAATCAGGAAAGAAAGCCTTTGGCAAGCGACTATGCCAGTCACCGGGAAAGCCCAAGACAGCATCCCTAAAGGTTTTTACACTCTGAAACAATAATCTTCTGAACTTCGTCTTCCATTCAACATTAGTGGAGCACTTGCTGGGTGCAGGCACTGGCCGGGTGCTAGGGTCTCAGAAAAGAATGAAGCAGGGAACACGTTCTACAGCCTAGCTAGACATGTTAGTATACAAATAATGGAAACACGTACACAAAATGGAACTATGACCAAGAAGGGAGTAATTCATTCTGTCTGGTGGGTTGGTTGGGAAAGCGACAGTGCAGACGGAAGGACGCTGAGACACCTTCACATGTGGCTATTGTCTGAGCACCATTTGTGGGGATATCTAGGAGTTCATAAGGGGAACAAGTATGGGAAAGAAGGGTATTCCAAATGGAGAAGCAGAATGTGTAAATGTGGGAAACATGAAACATCATGTGTGTAGAGAGAACCACTGGCCTAGTGGTTCATATTACCAGGATACAAAGTCCAAGGGCAGATATAGTGGCGGAGAGGCTGGGAGGTAGGTACTAGCAGAGCGTGCCTACTGGTGGATGCTATGCTAAGGAACTTGAACTTCGTCCTATAGATGACAAGGAACAAGTGACGGTATATAACAGGGCAGATTTATGCAATAACAGCTAAAGGAATTCCAAAGATCCAAATGGAGCTGAACTAGTTACCACAAACTTAATGGCTTAAAGCAACAGAAACTTATTCCCTCACAGTTCTGGAAGCAAGAAGTTGGAAATCAAAGTGTCAGCAAGCCCACATTTCCTCTCCAAGACTCTAGGGGAGAATCCTTCCTTGCCTCTTCCGGCTTCTGGTGGCTTCAGGTGTTCCTTAGCTTGTGACCGTCTCACTCCAATCTCTGCCTCTGTCTTCATGTGGTCTTCCTCTCTGTATGTCTCTGTGTCCAAATCCCCCACTCCTGTCTCTTATGCAGACACCAGTCATTAGATTCAGAGCCCACCCTAAAGCCAGGATGATGTCATCTTGAGATCCTTAACTGAAGATATTTGCACATTGGCAAAGACCCATTTTCCAAATAAGGTCACATTCGCATGTTCTGGGGGTGAGGACCTAGACATATCTTTCTGGGACCACTATTCAACCCACCACTGGAGCAGAATGGCCAAAGAGTAAAAGCTTTAAATTGGCCTTTTAAGGCTAGGGAAGACCATGAGCAGAAAAATCAAGGGAGCAGTTGGGTTGGATTATTTTGGGGACAATGACCATGTCTGTCTAAGTCTGCCGCAAAGGGTTTGTGTGAGCAAATGGTGAGAGTCCAGGTTCTACAGGACCCACAAGAGCTACAGAAGAGCGTGGGTAGGACAAGGTTGAATGGAATGGGTTGACAAGAGAGAACCACCATAGATTCTTGAGCAAGGGAATGCCATGGTGAAATCAGTGTGTTCGTCTTGAATGGACAGCTGGCAGGGTGATAGGTGGGCTGGAGGAGGGAGACATTGGTGGCAGGAGATTTACTGTACTGGTTTGGGTGTGAAATACAGTTGTTTAGTGCCATATTCTTAGGGACATGTTGCAAAAAAGGGGGGAAAAATTGTGTGCGGGGTGGAGGTAGAGAAAGGAACTAAAGAAGAAAAAAGAGACAGGTGAGCCTTTGGGAGACTGTGGTTAAAAGCCTATACTGAATGCAAGAACTGGTTCAGACACTAGTTCTACCTCTTCCTAGCTGGGTGACCTTGGGTGAGTTATGTGGCCCCCCCTAAGCTGCCATTTCTTCACCTGCAGTGGACATAAATAATAACAGTCCTTGCCTCTTGGGGAAGAGTCAAAGAAGTCATTCTGATTAAGCAGGCAGCATACTGCCAGCTCTAGGTAAACGCTCCCGGTGCAGGTCACAGGTTAGGAAGGACAAAGCATGATTTCCTTCCCAAAGTTCCCATTTGAAAGATCGCTTTGGCAATGGAACCCCTGAATGAAATGAAATCTTACAAGGAGAGAAACCTGTTGGATTAGTTGTTGTTTCCTGGGAGGGGTGGGTCTAGGGTACTTTAGTTTTAAGCAGGAGCACTTTGAAAATGATGTAGTGGGCGATAGCCAAGTGGAGATATCTTAGGGGCTTTGGGAAGGATAGAAACACACCCCCGGGGTTCAGGTGAAGACAAAGGATGAACTATGAAAGTTGCTAAGAGAATAGATCTTTAAAGTTCTTACCACAAGAGAAAATAAACCACATTTTCGTAAAGTGTATGGTGACAGATGTTAACTAGACTTACTGAGGTGATTATTTTGTAATATATACAAATATTGGATCATTACTCTGTATACCTGAAACTAATATAATGTTATATGTCAATTATATATACCTCAATTACCACAAAAAAAGGCATTCTGAGCAAGGAAAGACTATTTCTAAAGAATGCAACTTCATTATTTTTACAGCTTAGATCAAATTAGTGGTTCTCATAGGCCTTGCTCTATGAATAGATAATAATGATTTGTCATCGACACATTAGGTCATTAGGGCTTCTGGAACTTGTGGAAATAGTCTTGTTCTTTAAACAATTTTTAAATGAGCATTCTTCCTGCAAGCTTATCTATAATACAGCATCATAATGTGGGGAGCTGATTTAAGAAAAGGAAATTCAGAGCTTTAGTTTCTGTTTAAATAGTGTGTTGAAAACTATGTTAGGAGAGTAAAAAATAAATATGAGGATTTTGCCATTAAAAAAAAAAGAGAGAAGAATGAAAGACAAAACCTCAAGATCTTGTGTCTTTCAGCCCTGCAGGACTGCCACTTCCTTGAATACCTAAACAAGCCACAGGGCTCCCCAGGCAGGGCACCAGGTGGGGGGCCCTTACTGGAGCTCCTTTCCTTCACCACCCCACTGTCAGAACTTTTTCTTCTTCCTTTGGTTTGCAGTCCCAAGATGACACCCCCCCACCTCCCTTTAGAACCACCAGGGGACCACTACAAACTGTTAGGATTTTATTCCAACTAGTTTACCTTCAGAAGTCTCACTCCTGGCTAACAGGGGAAAGGAGGTCACTTCTGATACATAACCAAGCAGTGCACCAGCTCCCTGGCCTCACTTAGCAAAACAAAGAGCAAAGAAACTGAAATTTGTTTGTCCTCTATTGTCTCACATCAAATTCTTAAAGAAAACTGCTCTCTATTGCCACCAGTCTTTGTAAACTGATGAGGACTGTAGAATATCTGTTGCTCCCCTTGATAGAGCAACCGCTGGGGATGGGACTACTACTTTCTCCCCTTCACAGAAGTGTAGGTATAGATTTATTCCCCGCAGGTCTAGCCTGGGCAGCTTAGACTTTTAGAAAAAAATGAGCTTCTCCAGGGAAGAAAGACTAAATCCTGGGAAATGTCCATCCTTAGGGACTGAGAAGAGGAAAAGGGAACCAGTGATGGGAACAAAACAAGCTGTCAGAGACAAAGGTCAAAAAATGACCAGAAGGGAGACTGAAGCAGAGCTGAGGGAATAGCCGGAGCCCAGCTCTCACCTGTTCTCTGTGTTCTTACAGGAGTTATGTCACCTTTGCAACCCCAGTCCCCATCTGTGATAGTGATAGTGGGCACTACCATGCAGGAGAGGTGAGACAATTATTGTTGCTCCTTGGCATGAGGCCCAGCACTTAATGGGCGCTCCATAAATGTTTGTTATTGTCATCATTAGAAGACAGTGGTGGTCAGTGGCACCTGGGCAGGGCTATGTGCTGACTGGGGAAAGGACTCACAGCTGCTGTTCAGAGTCCATGGGCACCTTGAGAGATCCGTGTTAGTCCATTTGGGGAACTTTGGGAGGAATAGATGAATCTAGGAGCAAACCCAGAGGCAGCAGCGGAAGAAGAGGAGTTTCCTGTCAAGGCTGTGCTCTCCACCAGAGCAAAGGAAGAAGAATCCTGCTGGGGGAGCCCTCCCTTCCTCTTCTTGGCTTCGTGGAGGGGTCACATTTTGGCTCAGGCACCAATTTCCTCTTCCCTTCCCAACTTGTCTCTCCTCTTACCCAAGCTGAGAAGATCCTCCCAGGGTTGCTAGAGAGGCTTTGGGGTGTCTGGGAGGACCTCAAACAGCCCCATTCCCTGGTGCCTTAGGTCCCCTCCCTCCCTGCTTTCTCCTATAGTTGGGCCAGGGGCACATTTAGTGGAAATACTTGTATTACCCCACCCCCTCCTTCCCATTCTTTCCTTCCACACACCATCCCCATCCTGGACTTCCCAAACACTCAATTGAACTTGGGTCATATGGGGCCAAGGGCATGGCATCTCAGCTGGACAAGCAGGCTGCTCCAGCTCCACCCTGGCCCCATGAACGACTCCGCCCACTGTCCTTAGTTCTTCTTCCATCCCACATTGGAGAGGAGGGAGGAGGTCATAAGACCTGGCCCTGGTTTGCGGGTTTCCTACCCCCAGGCACCATCATCCTTTGCTCTGGCCGACTGACTAGTCTTTTGAGACTGCTAAGAATCTTTGCACTGTTTTGTCACCCACGAGACTGAGGGACTAGAGACCCAGAGAAAGGAAACTTGCAATATAAACCTGATGCCATTTTCCTGTCCCGGTCCATCCATTTCTCCAACATGTCTCTTGTCCTGACCCAGCCACCCGCTGTGCTTCGGGAAAGGCTTGGGAAGGTCCAAGGTCCAGGAGTTGCTGGTTCACATACCTCAGGCTGGGGAGATTAGCAAAATATTTAACAATCAGTACAGCACGGTCCTTATCCAATCAGAGTGGAGCATCTTGGGGGTGTGGGAGGTGTCCTAGAGGTCCCCTGCTGTGCCATGTTATCCCTCTAGCCGCTGGATCTTGAGGGATGGGGTAGTCCTAGGGAAGGGAAGCAGGAGGCTCAGTAGCAGCCCTTTGCTTACCAGTTATGGAAGGACTCCAATATTTTAACTATGATGTGGCCATACCAGTGACCACTGCTATCAGAGCTGCCCACAGCTGCCACCAGCACCTCCCTTTTGCCCAGCCTCTGCCTTCAACCTCTCTGCAGGTTCTGCTGCCTTCCCTCCTCCTCCCCAAGTAAATGTTGACCTTTAGCAACTCTTCACCCTTTAAGGCTGCCCTTCAAAACAGTGCAGTTGCTGAACAAGAACTCAAAGAGAAGGCCCAGTCCCGTGGGACCTTGAGCGAAAGCCTTTGTCTCTCTAGGTCTTGTTTCCTCATCTGTAAAACGGGCTAATATCCATGCTGTCCACCCTGCAGGGTGACGGTGTGTATCAAATGACCACATGCATGTGGAGGTGCCCTGTAAGCCACTTCCCAGATGTCCCTACTTGACTCTGAGGGCACCTGTGTGAAAATGTTGAGAGAAGAAGACAGAAAATATAGTGTATCCTCTCTCCATTCCTCTTGCAATGGTCTTGCTTTCATCTCTGAAGGACAACAGAGCAGAAAAGCCTGACTCTGTCCACCCCGGTGGCAGGACTAACTTGAGGCCCAGCACCATTCAGAACACTTGCATTGCCATCAACATCTATCAGGGAGGGCTTCCGAAAGGAGGGGACAGACTGGATAGAGGGCTTGCAAAGGGGGCACGAGAAGCAGGAAGAACTGGCAAGCAAGAAAAGGGGCCTCCTGTTCACCCCACCCACCCCAAGAGCCAGCTCGAGAGTTCAAATTCTGGCTCCATCCCACTGTCTTTTGCTTCATGACCTTGGCAGTTACTTATCCTGAGTTTTTCCATAGTAAAGTGGGAGTAACAAATGATATCTGCCTCATAGGCTTCATAATATATTCATCATCTGTGAAGATTAAATGAATTAATGTCTACAGAGCACTTAGCACAAGTCTGGCATACAGCAAGTCACAATAATGGAGAGCTCTTAATGAAAGTATGCCCATCCCAGGTCACCCTGCAAAAGCTGAAGGCAGAGGAATACGTCCAACAGAAGAGGGAGCTCCTGGCTCTCTATCGGGACCAGGACCAGGAGTCCCCAGGCACCCGGCCCTCCACGCCTTCCCCAGAGGGCTCTCAGAACAGTGCAGAAGGGAGGTAAGACCCACAAGGCCAACAAGTCTTTCAGTGTAGGGGGGTGCAGACAGGGAGAGGGCAAAGAGGAACCCACAAGACAGAGAAATGTCAACATAGCTTTTGGGGGCATTGGGAATAGATTGAGGAACCCAGGCTCTGAGTTGGAGTAGAACAGGGTTGGCACCAGCCATGCAAAGGGCCACATGGGCAAGCCTAGGGGGTTAGTCAGTCTATGCTTGCCAGGGTGAAGGAAACAGACACAAGCGACGTGAGCTCCCAAGAGGAGCGGGCTCCCCAGGCCAGGGATGGAGAGGGAAAGCCAATATGGATTTGCAGAATATTCCAGCTGCAGGGATCCAGTGAGTCCAAATCCCCAGAGAGGGCGAGAGGTTCATTCACAGCAACAGCTGTTCAGCAGAATGGTTAAGGAGAAAAAGATCCAGCCCTGGGAGATAACCTTAAGGGGGCTCAGGAATCCTTCAGCAAATACCTGAGCACCTGCTTGATACAAAGTCCTGGCCCAAGTGCTGTGGCTAAAATGCCTTAGAGGAGCTTTCAGTCTAGCCAGCAAGATGAGAAAATAATCATAGGGTGTAAAGTTGATACCGAAGTAAGTTTGGAGGAGGGGCCATTTTTGGATGGGATGAGACTTCCTGGACTTGAACTTGACCCCTCAGCACTGGACTCTGACCATTTACCATTACTATGACTTGTAGGACTCCTGAGTTCTCAACCATCATCCCCCACCTGGTGGTGACAGAAGACACAGATGAAGACTCTCCCTTGGTACCAGATGATGCCTCAGACTCGGGCTACGGCACCCTGATCCCAGGCTCCCCCAAGGGGCCCCACTGTGTGAGCCGTCTACGCCCACAGGCCCTTCGGCGTGACCCTCGCCTCACCTTCTCCACCCTGGACCTCCGAGATGTTCCACTGCGCCCTCAACCTCCTAACCCCCAAGCTCCCCAACGCCGAAGCGCCCCTGAACTGCCAAGGGAAGTTATCCAAAGAGGAAGCAGCCTTCCCAGGGGATATCCACCAACCTGGTCTGAGGAAGAAGATGGGACCTCAGTGGGAGGGAATGTGGTAGCAGAAACCTTGCATCGGGCCCGACTTTGGGGACAGCTCCCCGCATCCCCGACCCACACAGACTCTGCTGGAGAAAGCCCCTGGGAGTCCTCAGGGGATGAGGAAGAGGGAGAACCTGGCTGCACCCCCTCCTCCCGCCCCCTCCGGGCTGAGGATATGCTCAGAGAGATCCGGGAAGAACTGGCCAGCCAAAGGATCGAGGGCATCCCCGAGCCTGGGAACAGCAGGCCTCGGAAGCTGACCCGGGGCCAACTGCAGAGGATGCGAGGGCCCTACATCATCCAGCTGGACACCCCCCTGTCCACATCGTAAGAGCTGAAGGGAGGGTGGCCTGGGAGGGGGCAAAGAAGGCGGTATGGAGTGGGAGGGGGTGCCAGAGTAGGAAGTGGGTGGGGTGGAGTCAGTATAGAAGGAGGGTAATACCAGAGCAGAGGCCAAGGCAAGGAAGGGCTCTTAGCCTCACTCTTCATCCCACATCTGACTTGACCTAACACCCACCTCCTTTCTTTTCAGAGACGTGTGAGGAACACTCAGGACCATTGGCATTTCTCCCAGAGGAAATCTCTCCCCAAGAGTGCTGGTCACCACCCCACCCCTGGACTCTACCTCAAGGACCACACTTCCCACTAAGAAGCCTGGCTCAGGCACTCCGCCTCTCCTGCTCTGAGGGCTTTGGGATCAAGTGCTGTACATTTTTGTACCGTAGACATGCCAGAGCCCCATATAAAGTCGTGCATAAAAAGGACTGCCTGGTCATCGCTGGATGAGGGTGGGAAGAAAGAGAACCTGATGGGGAGGGGGTCACAGCGAGCACAGGCTGCTCCTCTGTCAGCTGGCACCACAGTGGTGGGGTGTCTGGCCCGGGCTCAGGGCCTTTCCCCTCCCACCCCATCAGCAGCAGGTCTCTGCCCCAGCCTCCCACACCCACCACTCAGAAGGACCACCCCCTCCAGGAGCAGAGCTTTAATTCCAGAGTTTTAGTGTATTTACAAAAGTCCACAGCTTCAGCTGGCGGCCCCATTGTTCTGTGCTCGCCCCTGCCTTCCGACAGGTCAGCTCACTCTGTGCTTGTCCAAGCAGGGGGCAGAGGGGTGCCCAGTTGCTATTAGTGTAACATAATTGATACAAAGATCGCTTATCTACTGTGAAAAAGGCCCAGAGCCAGCCAGAAGCCCCTAAGCTGTTTTGCTTGGGTCTCTGGGCGATGAGGCAGGGCGCCCCCTATCGGCAGCCACTGGCTTGGGCTCCTGGCGCACAGCCCCTCTCTCTCAGGATCACACAAGGGTGTTCGCGCTCGCGCACGCACGCGCACACACACACACACCTGTCACACACACAAGGCTGAGCCCCCGGCAGTGCTCCGGCAGCTGAGAAAATCTATGTACACTGAGAGAGTAGCACCAAGTAGGCGGCTGACAGCCATGCCGGCCCCTCCGAAGCCCTTGTCCAGAAAAAGGGGTCCGAAGGGCATCTCGCACGGTCCTTCCGGGCCGCCCCTCCAGGAAGCAGCCGTCCTCCGGGCAGGCCCCTCCCGGGGCGGGGCATGGCCTCATCGCTGGAGGCGGGGCGCCGGCGAGAGGGAGGCGGGGGCGCACAGCGCCTCCTCGATGTCCTCCAGGCAGCCGAGCAGGTCCATGTCGCGGAGCACGCGGCCCAGCAGCTCCAGCGTGGCCTCGCGCCGCGGGGTGCGCCGCCGCCAGGCCGCCAGCATGCTGTAGTGCGCCTCCCGCAGGCAGCGCCCGTTCTGCAGCTCCAGCCGCTCGATCTCGTGCTCGCTCAGCCCCAGCCGCCGCACGAACTCCTTCCAGCGCGACGGGGGCACGCCGTCCACCACGGCATACAGCGTCGCCGGGTCCGCCGGGTCGGCTGTGGGGAAGCAGATAGTGAGCCTCCGGCCGCGGCAGCCCGACCCCTCCTGCCACCCCCTCCCCCGCGCACGCGCTCTCTGGAGCCCCGCCCACCTGCGCGGGCTCGCAACTCACCTTCTGGGCGTTGAGCGTGGGTGCTGTCCTCCCACTTCTGAACAGGGGTGGGGATAGGGGTGGAGGTTGGAGCCGCGGTGAGGATAGGGCCAGCCTCCTGGTGGGGTGGAGCCATCTCTCCAGAGACTGATGCAGCCCTGAACTTAAACCAGTCACCAGGGGTGAAGACGGACCTGGGGGTGAAGGTGGGGTTGGGGATGGGAGTGAAGCCCGTGGTGGGACTGAAGCCCGTGGTGGGACTGAAGCTCGTGGTGGGACTGAAGCTCGTGGTGGGACTGAAACCTGGAACGGAGGCCACGGTCTCAGGCTCCCCCTAAAAGAGAGAAGGCACAGCATTAGCAGAGGAGAGGAAAAAGAGCCCCAACCCTCTCTACTCTGGAAGGGGGTTGGGACTAGAGGGAGTTAGGGGTGGTCGAGGGTCATTTGAGTCTCACAAGATTATAATGGACAATCAGGGAAGATCGGGGGTAGGTTCCTAGTTTCATCTTACCTCCTTTGTAGGTGTCGATTTCCCACAAACTGAGAAAAAAGAAACAAAGCGTCACAAATTTCACTTCCTCTCTCAGCCCTGGAGCCCATATTGGGGCTGGCCGTGGGGACTTGTGGTGACACGCTTCAGGGCCAAAGTGGCCCCAGGGACAAAAGAGAACTACTGATGCAGTGTGACCTCTCACAAGCCATCAGGGCCTCCTCCTGCCGACGGGGTTCTCGGCAGCAAACTAAGGGGACACTCCTCATTTCCCTCATCGCTGGTCAATCTTGCCCACTCACCCACCTCCCACATCCCCGCCAGCACGCTTTCCCCTCGCAAAGGCCCCACTCACTCACCAATGGAGAAGAACCTGGGCTTCTGCCTTTGGTAGCGGCACATTAAAACAACGGAGAAGGATAAAACGCAAATACCAAAGATCACCACCAGGGGCAACAGCACTGTGGTACCTGGAGATGAGGCCAACTGCGGTCAGAGGAGGGGGCAGCAGGGGGGGCTGGGTAGGTGGAGGGGCAGAATTTGGACAGGGCAGGTGAGCATGGGGACAGGGTGACTTGTCCTCACCTGGGTCCTGAGGGTCCTTAACCGTTTCCATTGGGGGTAGACACAACTTCGTGCAGTCTGTGTTTTTCTTACAGCTAAAAGAAGAGATCCACAGGTGAATAGGGGCTCCCATAAGAGGAAGACGGGGGAAAGACAAAGGAAAAAAAAAAAAAACCCACGTTGTTGGAAATTCTTTGCTTTACAAATATTTTAGCTCTCTCTTGATATAACGGAAATTAAACCTCTCCTGGGAAATTAAGCCTCTCCTGATGCACAGGAATGAAAGCCAAGTTAATCACAGAATCATTTAATTTTAGAACCGGTCTTGAGGAGGCTGTGTAGAAAAAAATTAAAAGCAGTGAGAGGCGGGGCATGAATTCCAGCCCATTCATTGGCTGGTGTGACTCCAAGTCAGTCATTTCACCTGTGAGCCCCAGTCTGCTCCTCCCTAAAATAAGGCTCTTACCCACCTGCCGAAATTGAGGAACAAGTGAGATCAGTCTGCCTGACATATAGTAAGTGCTCAGTACATAGGAACGGTCACTGAATTGTTTTCCTGATGAGAATCCCATTGTAAAGAGAGGTTGGAGAGCTTTTTCTTGAGATCACATTGCTGGTGACAATCCCTGACTTTGAGAAAGGGGTCAAACGTGCATGTGAAAAATTTTAAAATAGACGTTGTTGGGAGCAGCCAGAGAGCACTCTAGAACAAGCACATTTTCCCCTGTTGCAAGTTGTCACTGGGCAGCATGGAGTAATGAGAACTTCACAGGGTGCTAGAACGAACGCAGGGGAAGGTGAATTCTCAGCAGGAATCTAAAAGCAGGAAGAGGCACTTTTGCCCACCTCACAAGCTCCTGTGAGAACCCCATGGAATGAGTGTGAAAGCTCTTTGAAGCAGCAGAGCGGACTTAATAGGAAAAAAAAAAAATCGGTGTCAGACACTTTGTAGCTATACAACTTGCCAAGTGGATGTCATTATCCTTTATTTTTTTTTAAGATTTTATTTATTTATTTGACAGAGACAGGCAGTGAGAGAGGGAACACAAGCAGGAGGAGCGGGAGAGGAAGAAGCAGGCTCCCAGCAGAGGAGCCCAATGTGGGGCTCGATCCCAGAACACCGGGATCACGCCCTGAGCCGAAGGCAGACGCCCAACGACTGAGCCACCCAGGCGCCCCCATTATCCTTACTTTAAAGGTGAGAAAATTAAGGCTCCAAGATGTTAAGTAACTTGCCCAAGGTCACACAGCCTACGTGGCTCGGCTGAGATTTAAACCCAGGTCAGTTGAATTTGAGAGCCCTCAGAGTTACTTCTTTGCACGTGCACACGAGTGTGCAAAACCAGGCTCTGTGGGGGCGCCTGGGTGGCACAGCGGTTAAGCGTCTGCCTTCGGCTCAGGGCGTGATCCCGGCGTTATGGGATCGAGCCCCACATCAGGCTCCTCTGCTATGAGCCTGCTTCTTCCTCTCCCACTCCCCCTGCTTGTGTTCCCTCTCTCGCTGGCTGTCTCTATCTCTGTTGAATAAATAAATAAAATCTTTAAAAAAAAAAAACAACCAGGCTCTGTGGAGCCAAAAGAGGTGGGGAGGCTTGAACAGAGACAGGAAGAAATACCATATTGCAGCAAAGATGCCATCAATAAGAAGAAGCACCATTATTTTCATATTACACACACACACACACACACAGAGCTGCCAGTTAAACCATGATACATCATCAATTGTTAGATGCAGTGTGATTTCATCCAGGTGAAAATGCACACCCTAGAATCAATGAACTGTAATAGACCCTGTCACCCCCAAATCCAAATGTCTGAATTAAAAGAACTGCAAGTCCATGAAGTATGAGCCTCTATTCCTAAAGACTTCTTCAGATTTTTAGGAGCAAGTCCCCCCCGGGGGGGGGTGTAGGAGGAAGGACTGTCTGGTGTTTTGACATGAAGGGTCAACCACTCAAGCCAGTAAGAGAGCATTCTGGGGTGTCTCCCTTGTCCTGCTGCTGGCTCTCACCTGCAGACACCCCATCCCACCCCAAGCCCCCTCCCCACCCGATCCAGAGCCCAGCAGCTAGCAGAGATACTCACTGAACACAAGAGACGCACTCATTCTCTCTTAGAAAGAAGCCTGCGTGGCAGGTGCACACGGTGTTCTGTTTCTCCTTACCTGTGGGGAGAGATGCAGCACAGCTAGGGGAGGACCGCCCTGCACCCCGAGGATCATGGGGAAAGCCAGGAACGGCTGGGGGCGGGTGGCCAGAGTGGAGGTGGTCCCACAGACTTCGGGAGTGGGAAGTGTTGCGTCAGGGAGCGGGGGCGCAGAGGTGGAGAGCTTCCTCCTGTGACGGGGCCACCCTGAGGCAGGGAGGGGGCTGGGGTCGGGAGAACCGTGCTCACAGGAGATCTGCACCGTGCCATTGAGGCAGAGGCTGCAGTTCACGCACTGGAAAAGGGTGTCACTCCAGTAATAGCGGTACTGGTTCTCCCGGCAGCCACACACGGTGTCCCGGTACACGGTGCAAGGAGAAATCTCCATCTGGTTCATTTCTGGAGAGGGGAGGAGATGGGTGTGAGCCCCCGCCCCACCTCAGAGTGTGTGTTTCTCTGTACACACGTCCGCACCCATGCACTCACCCATGCACGCACATTCCCGCCCACAACCATCAGCAGAGATCTGTCTACCCTCACGCGCAGACAGGTGGGCACACTGCTCTAACCTAACCGCTGTTTAGAGCCCTGGCCACCTCCTGAGACTCACCTTTGCGGCATTTGGAGCAGCTGAGGCACTGTCTGAGGTGGTTCTCGGAAGCTGTGAAGGTGCCGTTTTCACATTCCCTGCAGTCCGTGTCCAGCCCTGAGCCAGGACAGTCATCATACAGGTAGGTCCCTGTGATGGGGTGGCAGGGTTGGGTGGCAGGGTTAGGTGTCATCGAGAGCTCAAGGAAGGAGCCCCATGCTAGAGAGAATGGCCAGGGCCACCCCCCACCACAAAGTCTCTAAGAGAGGAAAGAAGGGAGAAAATCCCAGCCCAGGAGAGGCAACAAAGTTAAGACACTGGAGGTGAGAGACCCCCAGGTTCTAGAACCTCTGGAAAAGGCAAAGGAAGAAGCAGGACCCCATCACTGAGCAGGTTCACCGTTAACTGTTTTCTCCTACCTTTGTGGCACTTTGTACAGCAAATGGAATTATCTCGAGGGTGAATATATTTTCCTTGAGGACACAGAATAGCTCTCTTCTCCCGGTCCCTGAGGAGAGGGACCAGTGCCGTAACCTGTAAGGGGTATATTTCCACCAACAGAGCCAGGAGCACCTGCGGAAGAATCAGACAGAGGAGAGCCCATCAGAAGAGGGAGGGCGGGAGCCTTAGAGATAGCAAGTCCGAGCCCTTCCCAGCTCAAGTCCTTTCTCAGTGGAACATTCCCCCCAGGTCACTCCCACTCCCACTCAGCGTTCTTTCTCTAAGCTTAGACAGCTGGCCCCATGTGATGAGTGCTTAATTCTTCCCTAGTTGTTCTATGGACTAATTTTTGTCCCTCCAAGTCAAGGCTAGTGGACCCCAGCCTGGGCCCTATTTGATCCTTCTTTCCCGATAGCAGCTAATAGTGCTGGACACAGGGCAGGTGTTTAAGGAATGCTTTTTTGATTGAGAACTGGCAGGTTACCTCAATTATGGCCCTTCCTTCCAACAAGGAACCCTAAGGATTGGGGTGGTGTTTCCCCATCCAGGTGCTATGTTCGCAGTGTATTCACTTTGTGAACGTTCACAGAGGTGAACAGTTAGGATCTGTGCACTTTCCTGGATTGTGTTACACCAGTAAAAAGTTTTTTTTATAAAATCAGATTGGCATGGAAGTAAGTGATGTTTCTGTGGGCACCATTCCAGGGGAGTGGGCAGAAGCAAAAGGAAGATTTCTTTATAAATCTCTGTCAGAACCTCACTTAAGATTTTGCCTTCAGACTCCAGGCCGTATCCCCTTCCACCACTAAATCTGCACAAAGGCCCCAGGTTGGCCAGGGCAAATGGGGAGGGGAGTAAAAGGGAAAGTTCTGGGTCAGGAACGAGGTAGGTGATTGAAGAAGTTTAGGGGCAGGCAGGAGTGGACAAAGGCATGTAGGTTATACACAGCTACAGCTGGCCAGAGGCTGGTGGTCTGGCTCAAAGGACCATCAAGTCAAGAGCTGAGGGTGGAAGGGAGTCCTGAAGCCCTCTGCACACCAGGGCATTCTGGGAGCCATGTTTTACAGCCTCAGGGAGAGCCCACGGCCACCGAATCACTTGCTCAGTTCTGGCTTCCAAGCCAGAGACAGCAAAGCCAGGAGTCAGTGTCGAGCTCCAACCCAGATTTTGCCCCGTGTTCTCGGGTCAGCCTCTTTCTGGCTTTCCCTGGGCCTTGATTTGTTTTTCCCTATGCTATAAGAGCCGCTTTATGTAAAGATAAGAGGAGGTCCTTCAAGTGTGTTAAACACTGGGGAGCAACAAGGTAATCAGATGAAAGAAACCCCAGTCTGGGACAGGCAGGCATGGCAGCCCACAGCCCAGAAGGCAGGCAGGCAGGCAGGTAGACAGGCCATGCTCTGAAGCACCCTCTGGGGGACGCTGCAGCCTGGAAGCTGGAGCCAGGAACAGAAGCCACCCTGTGAAACACAGCAGCAACAGCACCCCTTGCCCTCCCCGCCCCAGGGCTGCACTCCCCTACTCAGAGGGCAGCGCCCTCCTTGGCCCACTCCGGAACTGTTATCTCCCTTGAACAAGACTGGGGCATCCAGGGCAACAGGAAGAGTTTGGGGTGGTTATGGGAACAACTTTCCAATCCTGAAAGTGTGGTTCCTTTATCTGAAGAAGAGCTCTCCGCGCCTAAGCCCCACCCCCCACCCCCAGGCAAAGCCAACCCGCAGAGACAGAGTCGGGAAGAAAAACTAGGGGCTCGGTCCAGGACAGTCTTGGTGGGGAGCTTTTCAGGGACCACTGGCCTGTGAGGAATAAGCTTCCCAGGAGCAGGAGCCAGGGAGGGAGAGAGGCTGTCTCAAGCCTAGTGTCTCCCTCCCTATCCAGCACTTTGGGGGTTAAGTGAGATCCGGGAAAGGGAAATCTTTTCCCAGCAGCTCCGCCCAGTGACTCAGGCCAGGGAGGGAGGGCATCTAGGGGAAGGGAGAGAGAACCAGCAGCTTCCCCAGCTCCTCAGGGGTCATGAGTCAGCACAAAGACTGAGGGACCAGCCAGCCATTAAGACCCCATCTGAGCCCTTCCTCCTGTGGGCCAGGCTCTCCCTCCAATCCCCACTCAGAGCACACTTCCTCCGCCTCCACTCCAACTCCTCCTCAAAAGACCAGGCAAAGGACTCCTGTCCCACTTGGCCTACATATTTCGGGAAATGGCTCCCTCTCCCATTCCATCCCAAAGGGAAGTCTCCTCAACCCCTGGCTTCCTCCCATCGGGTCACTACCCACCCCTCCCAGAGGCGCCTCTCAGCTCCTTCCCGCCCCTCAGCATCCTTTCTTTAGACCAGGCTCCGCCCCGACTCCTCCTCCCCATTCAACCAGTCCCCAACAGAAAGGCCCTTTCCCTGGGTTCTCACAGGAGCCCCCTGACACTCCCCAGTTCCAAAAGAAAGCAAACCGAGCCTGCCCTCCCACCCGGGGTTCACTGCATTCCCACAGCCCGGCTGGTTCTGGCCAGTGGGGTTGGGGTTGGGGACCTCCCTGGGGTCCCCAAACAACCCTTAGGAAATAAGGCCAGTTCTGAGTCTCCACAGCCCTCCCCCCCCCAAGTCCACTGGCAGCACAGGAAACATTCCAGAGCCCTGAACGCCCACGTCCAGGAGTGAGGAAGCTGGCCAGAAGAGATGTAAGCCAGCTAGCCCTATTTCCCAGGTCCCTGATAGCCCCCAGCAGTGCCCCAGCCAGCCCTCTCTGACCCCTAGCAGCCAGGGCCTCAGGCCCCCACCAGTGGGCACCACCGGCTCCAGGGAGCAGGTCCTCAGCAGCTGTCTCTTGCAGCTAAATTAGGAGGTGAGCAAGCTCTGAGCCCAAAGACCCTAGCCAGCCTGCACCTGTCATCTGGAGCAGGGGAAAGGCAGGAAGCTGGGAGGTGCCTGTGGAGAGGCAGTTGAGGGGGTGGCCCAGCACCCCTCCGACTCCCCCACAACTTCCGCCTGGGGAGACTTTAAAGTGTGACTTCCTGTGCTGGGGCTGCAAGGGGGGCGGAGAAGCTGAGAGAGCGACCCTGCGGTCTAACCCTGACCCAGCACCTCACAACCTTAGCTGTGCCCTTCCCCTGCATTAATTTGTTTATTAAATTAAAATATGTTTGTTCTTTGTGAAAATCTTTGAGGAGCTTATGACAGCTCAGTTGTGATTCCACCTCCCTCCCCTGAAGTCTTTCATTAATGCCGCTTACTTCCTCCACTCAAGCTCATTAGATGCTCAGCCCCCTGTGAACTTCAATACCATGAATTAACTATATCTACTTTTGGCTCCTATTATAATATAATTATCCTGGGTGAGTAGATATGATCTCCCCAAAGAGACCATAAACTCTATGAGATGAGCGATCAGAGAGAGTGTGTGGTCAGAGATAGTGTCTTATCCTCCTGGGTATCTTCTCAGCTCCCAAAATGAGAGGAGCAAAATAAATATAGATTGATCGGCCAACCTAACAGCTCATCCGTGCTCCACTCGGTTGAAGCCAGTGCTTCCCAAAGAGGGAAGTAGAGTCAGTGCCCCTGGTAGGAACATACTTATCTCCAGGGGAGAGTTCTCAAGCCATGCCCACTCCTTCCCTCACATGTACACACACGGACTCCCCCGCTGGAGAGTCTGACGAGTGTTCCTCTCCTCTGAGCATCACTGGTGACTGAATGCAGCCCATACGAATGATAGGAAGGCAGATAAGAGTTTGAGAAGCCCTGCTCTAGCCTGTTAGGTGCACATGTCATCTGGCTATTCCCGAACCCTTTACATGCCCCAAACTCAATGGATCCATCTCGGGGTCTAGACAAATGTCACACCACCTACCAAGAGCTCTGTCACCCTTCTGTCCTCGGGCCCTCCCCCGCCGGTCCCGATCCTGCGGACATTGGGTCTGTCGGTTTATCTTGCCAGTCCTCCTTCTGTGATCTCTCAGTCCTGTCCATACCCATGGGTTGCCTCATATGTGGATTATTGCAACTGTCTTCCAGCTGACTGCCCAGCACCAGCCTCTTTCCTGCTCCAAGCCGTCCTACACACATTCTTATCCGTGTTCACGCTTCAGCTTGTACCCACATGTGCGGGGATCTTCTTCTCCGGAGCTTGACCTGGAACATCATTTCCACAGGTCACTCCTTCCCTGACTGAGTGCTTGTAGAGGTCCCTCACTGCTACCTGAACACGTTCCCAGACACCATATGCCCTCAGACGACTGTTTCTTGAATGAATGAATGAATGAATGATCATCTACCTGGGACCGCAATCAGGATTCTCTCTTCATCCCCTCCCCCACACCCTCCAATTTTCTCATTCTCATTCATTCTTGTTCCTCAACACGCTCCTTCCACTCCAGCCAAGGTGTTCAGCTTCCTGCCACCACCACCCAAACACAAATCCCACCTCTCCCTTCCCCTACTCTCCCTCAAACCAGTCTCCCTTCCTTCTCACCACGCTGCCAGTCAGTGACTTCAAATCTTAGCTCCAAATCCACTTTTCTATGAGGTTTTCCGTTCTTCATTCCATCTGACCAATGCCTGCTCCTTGATTCATGCAACGAAGAGTTAGGGAGCACCATCTCGGGCTAGGCCCCGTTCGGCTGCTAGGGATCTAGAGTGAATACACTGCCCACGCTGTCCAGTTCTCAGCTGGGTCAGAGACAGTCCCTTGTAGGCCTCTGCAGTCTAGGTAGGGGGTGCGCCTGGAGCACTGACACCAGAGTTGAGGCAGCTGGATAATGCCCATTCCCTTCCCTGGTTCTGCCTCCCGCCGATGTTCTAGGACACCGCATCAAAACACTTTTTGTGTGCATTTTCCCCCAGACTGTTCTGAAACCATTTTTTTGCTGTAAGCTTCTCGGCTCCCAAACTGTAAGCTCTTTGAGAACAGCAAAATCCTAGGAGCTTTGTCACAGTCTCTCCAGTATTCTTCCCCACGACCCCCTACACACGGCAGCCTCCTGTGCTCAGCGCTGCCCACTGAGTGGTGAGCAACTGAGAAGCTCACACAGTCCTCGCAAACCTTCTGTTTCCCCTCCAGCTCCAGGGTGAGCTCGGGTCCCTTCACAGTCAGACTCCCTCACCCCAGCCCCCAGGCCCTTTCCGTTATCTGTTCAGACTCCCCATACCCTCTGTTTTCCGAACACAGTCCCCACCAAGCAATTACTACCAATACTCCTAATACTAACGAGACAAATGCAGCATTTATTGAGCGCTCTCTATTTGCTGTACTTTATTCCTCCACTAAAATGTAGACTCCATCGGCAGAGGGTTTGTTCGGCAGAGGGTTTGTTCGCTGCTGTAAGCGCAGCACTTAAAACCCCAGCACAGACCCAGCACTTGATAAGCTGAATACTTAACCCACAGTTGACCATTGAACAACACAGAGATGAGGAGCGCCGGCCCCTCCACTTAATGAAAAATTCATGTACAACTTTTGACTCCCCCAAAATTTAACTACTCCTAGCCTACTATTGACAGGAAGCCTTACTGACAGCCGGAACGATTGATGAACACACTTTCTGTAGGCTATGTATAGTATATACCATAGTCTTAAAATAAAGCAGGCTAGAGAAATGAAAATGTTATTAAGAAAATCACAAAAAGGAAATTCACTTACAGTACTGTATTTAATGGAAAAAATCTGCATGTGAGTGAACCCTCATGGTTCAAACCCATGTTGTTCAAGGATCAACTGTATATCAATCTATTTAATCTTCAAAATGACATTATGAGGTAGTGTTTATTACACATGTTTTAGAGGTAAAAAAAACTAAGACGTGGAAGGTTCTGTAGCCTGCCCAAGTTCAGGCAGCTAGTTGGTGAGGGAGGCGGGATTTGAATCCAAGTGATCTACCCCTGGAGAGAGAAGAGAAGTAAGACTAGGCAGCGGGATGGGGGTGGAGGGAGCCTGGGAGAAGGACCCCTTGAGAGAAGTCAAGAGCCGGGACTGGGGAGACAGGAGGTGGGACAGTGAGAACAGTGAGACCCAGATAGAGAGAGATGCTGCCTGGTGAATCAGGGCCTAGAAATGTGGACTCCAGCATAGAAGAGAGGGAGAGGGAGGAAACAGAGAGAAAAAGTTTCAAAAAAGGAGACTCTCATGGGGAAACTGACAGAAAATGAAGGCATGCTTAGGAGAGACAGGACAAGGTCCAGAGGAGAGGAGAGTGGGGAGGACGTAGGCCAGGGAAGGGCAGAGACCCAGAAGAAACTGGCCAGCACAGGCCAGGAAAATCCACCCTAGGTGGTGGGAGAGAGGGGCTCAGGGCACGGCACAGGATGGGAGGTCAAGAATACACTGAAATGAGGCTGAGGCACAAGAAAGGGACATTTTCCAATGACGAAAACAACTTTCTACTAACTTCCCCAAACCAAGCTGAAAAAGAAGAAACCAAGAGATTGTTGTTTAGGCCTGTAGGAAGGGGGCTGGAAGGCTGGCACACGGACAGGGACGGGACCAGGTGGAGGTGGTGCTAGTTGTCCAGCAGAGGCCACCCACCTAGAAGCAGAGGCAGAGGGTGAGAAATGCCTCCAGGTGGGCGTCCTGGCCCTGGGGAGGGCACTGGGGACGCTCTCCACAGGGTTGCCCTGCCCCTATTCAGTTCCCACTCTACTCCCCAATACCCCTCTCCACACAGGCACACACACATAGCATCCCAAACTTACCCATCAGCCCATGCCCATTCCCGGACTCAGTTTCCCTCTTCACTAGCCTCCAACTCCTACCCTCTGCCAGGGCTTGGTCAGCTAGAGCCCACAGGCAGCCTCCCCTCTCCCAGCCCCGCACACACCCGCTGGCCAGATGACCAGAGGACAGAACTCTGAATCATCTGGACTCCGAGGACTGAATGTCCTCCTTCCATTCCTGTCCTTACTCTCCCGAATCTGCCCCACCCTCGGGGATCACCTGCCCCCACACTCCCGGCCACCTCCTAGCCCCAGCGAACTTCCTTGGCTGTCCTCGGGTTCCCTTTCAATGTCCCCCTGGCCTCTGACTCAGGGCCGGCGGCAGAATGGGGAACCCGAACTTCTGGCCGCGTTTGAAGTGGGGCCACGCTGGCCGGAGGCCGGGGGCCGGGGGCCGGGGCGAGGGCCCACTCCTGCGGGACAGGCCCCCCACCCCTCCCCCCAGCCCACTCGGCCTTCGTCGCGGGGCTCACCAGTGGCAGCAGCAGGCCGGGCACGGCGGGGAGGCCCATGTCGGGCCAGCTGTGGCCTCTCACTCCCCCATCGGGGCTCAGGCGGCGGCGGCGGCGGCGGAGTCCGGGATGAGCGGGCCCGGCAGGTCCCGGTAGGAGCCCGGGGCCGCGGGCTGGGGAGCTGAGGTGGAGACTGGGGTGATGATCACCGCTCGGTCCCCAGCCGGGACCTCCAACCCCAAAGGCCAGAGCTGGAGCCCCAGTCCTGAGAACTGGGAGAAAATTAAAGCAAAGAGAGAGCGAGGAGGTGGGAGGGAAGGGAGAGTGGTAGACGGGGTGTTGCAACTGCGGGACAGGAAGAGCCTGGGGGAGGAGAAGGGAGGAGGCGGGAGGAGGGGGCGAAGGGCTGTAACCCTTTGGAGCTCAGTCAGAGGCGCGGGAGTCCCGGATCCCGAGGCCTCGTGCCCCCAACCCACCAATCCCACCCCTCCCGACCCAACCCAGAGGTGCAGTAAGCCCCTCCCTCCTCACCCCGGCACCCGACCTTTCCCACGTGAACAGCAATAAACCGACTCGGGGCTTTGGAGTCACATTCACTGGGTTCCAGTTCAGAAGGCTCCACTTTTTAGCTGGGTGGTCCTGCACCAAATAGCTACACTCTGTGAGTCTGGTTTTCGATGCGCCCGTGGAGAGAACCTAGCTCCTGGGGTGGCTGTAAGGACTGACTGAGGCAGGACAGGTTAAGGTTCTGACCCATGACAGGCACTCACGTTCCTTAGTAGCTCTTCCCTTCCCCCAGAGTTCTCGAGTTCTCCACTGACCCTAATCTTCCACTTTCTTGGGTATTTATCCCTCCAACCCAGACTCAGAGTGAACCCTCACCCTAGTTTTCTGCCCTGACTGGGGCCCTGACACCCTCCCCCACTCCCGGGCTCATCCACTCTGCTTGGCTGGGGCCCCCAGCTGCTGATCCTGGCTCTCCCACGAAAAGTTGGGGGACCTTAGGCAAAACCTCCACCAAGCCTCATTTACTGAGAGTAACATTGCCTGGCCCACCTACATGGGGAAAATGATGTCATGAGGATTAATGAG
Source organism: Ailuropoda melanoleuca (assembly GCF_002007445.2). Lineage (NCBI taxonomy): Eukaryota > Metazoa > Chordata > Mammalia > Carnivora > Ursidae > Ailuropoda > Ailuropoda melanoleuca. Next base: position 7,081,506 of record NC_048233.1, read on the forward strand.
ATCATATCTGTGAAAATGCTTTGGAAATTACAGATATCTCTATCATGTTTTACCAGTACATTCTCAGTGCCCCTCTCCCAAATACTCTCTGATTTATCAATCCAAATTGACGTTAGACATAATCTACCACAGCCCCCTGTTTTACAGATAGGAAAACTGAGGACCGGAAACGTGCATGGCATGATCTCTGCACAGTCAGCTGAAACCCCCGAGTCCCGACTTCAGTCCAAAGGTCCGTTTTGCTAAGATAGACAACATTGTCACTTTTCTATCTGTCCCTTTGAGTCAGACACCACACTCTGGGTATTTCAGGCCACCCCCCCCCCCTTTGTGCAGGATATCTCCCAGATGAGTCCCACAACAAGAATACAACAATCACCCAAATATCCTCAGGGCACAATGACTTTCATAATGCCCAGCCTAGGCCCGAGGTCCCCCAGATGCTGAGGTCCCTAGAAATGCAGGGAGACTGGAGAGGTCTTTGTGAGTCGGAATCAGAGCTCCAGGCCCCTTCTCTGACCATACCTCTTGGACTCCACCCTCCCTGGCTCTCCCTGGCCTCCCCTCTTTGATCCCAAGGGCAGAGCATCTGTGCGTGAGAATGGAGCTCAGGTGCCCCCCACCCCTGGCTGACTTCACCCCATCCTCCAGCTTCTGAAAAAAGAAGTGTTTACCACATATTAAACATTCAATAAGTGGTAGCAATGTTAGGAGTTGCACAATTAATAGTTTACACAATTAATAACAACTTTAATGCCCTATTTTTAATGTTATAAGGAATTTTTAATAGTCTCTGCCAACTGTCAAAGCCATTACACATACCCTGGCACAATAAGAGAGTTTTTTTTCATTGTTTAGGATAAATGTGTATTTACTTTAAATTTTGAAAAATGTGGTATTAAATTGTTCAATAAAACTCTGTCTTAAAAAGATGGTGAGGGGGCGCCTGGGTGGTGCAGTCGTTGAGCGTCTGCCTTGGGCTCAGGTCGTGATCCCGGCATTATGGGATCGAACCCCACATCAGGCTCCTCTGCTGTGAGCCTGCTTCTTCCTCTCCCACTCCCTCTGCTTGTGTTCCCTCTCTCGCTGGCTGTCTCTATCTCTGTCAAATAAATAAATAAAATCTTTAAAAAAAAATTTTTTTTAAATAAAATAAAATAAAAAGATGGTGAGAGGTTGGTGCTTGTAGGAATATGAAAGGCCAGCTAGTCTCATGGTGGAGGTGAGAATGTGGGCATGACCTCTCCAGAGGAAGAAAATTTTTTCTTGGTGAGGGAGGGAATGGCAGAGACGGAGAAATAGGAGAGGGGCGAACTAGGGGATGACGGAATTGGCTGTTAGTGCTCTTCCCTCCCACATGTCTCTCTCACACACACACACACACACACACACACACACACACACACACACACACAGCCCACAACAGCAGAGTGATCTAAAGGACACTGGACTCCAAGTCTGGGTGACTTGGGTTCTAGCCCCAGCCCCGTCATCTGACTCCATGTCTCAAAGGGAGACAGGATGGGTCATAGCAGGAGACCTGGCTGGTTCTGTAAGAATTAGGAGCTTGGGCAAGTCACTTCACCTGCCAACCTTCTCAATAAGGAAAAGAAGGCAACCTAAACCCTTTCTTTTCTGGCACCCATTCTGACTCCTAACCCTATAAATAAGAGATAAAGAGCTCAGGGTGGAAATGCAGTGGGCCAGGAGAAACTCCAGCGTGGGTTGGGGGGGGGTGGGAGGGGGAGGAGCCGATTGCTGTCATCCATAATAGAGCCAGCTTTGTCCTACAGCCAGAGGAGAGGGGCTGGGGACAGGGAGGGGCAAGGCCCAGAGAGCAGATGAGGACAGGCTGAACCTGAGGGCTCGGACAGAGGAGACTGTTGTGACACCACCATTTTCCCCTCATCAGCTCAAGTCTAGGAAAGGGAAGTCAGAAGTCCTCACGTCATTTCCTGGTCACAACCTTTTCTACCTCTCTGCTCCCTTCACCGCCTCCCCCTCCTTCCCCAGGGTTCCCATGGCTCCTCAGGACAGGGAAGACTGTAAATGAGAGGGGTAAGCCAAAGGCAGCAGGGAGGTGTCCTCGAAGACGATAAGGAAGAGTAACTTCTGGGCTTCAGGTCTGAAGCTAGAGTGGACAAAGGAACCGGGATTCCAAACTGGGGTTCCACTCACACATCCCTATTTCTCCTTTAATAAAAGCAGGAGGATTCCTGCTGCTGGCTTTGAGGTTCCAGAAGGAAATGGCCTAAGTCTCATGCTCCCCTGCCACCCCACAACTCCAAGGCATTTGATGGGGAGGTGGGCAGGTACGGGTGTTATCTCGTGACTGGGTGGAGAGTGGCACTCAGCAATTGGAGAGGTGGATGACTGATGATACCAAGTAAAGTTGGAGAGGGAAAGGAAGTTCAAACAGTGGATGAGGGTGAGTCACCCCAAGCACTGCCCAGTAGGTGTCCTGAGGGGAGCAGCAGCATGGCTTCACCCTCCCACCCTAACATGGTGATGGCCCCTCGCAGATGCTCAGCAACGCCCATGGAAGAGCTGGCAGTACAGTCTGTCTCTGCCAGTGCCCCTGGAGAATGGCTGCTTCCATAGTGAAGCCAAGGGCTATGGAAGTCTCTCCCCTTCCCCCACCCTGGGACCTCCAAGGAGCTTGGGCAGTGACCCAGGGACTTGCATCCACTCCCTACCCCCTCGATGGTGCCCCCGTACAGCTCTCCAGACATTCTTTATGCAGCAAACGTTTATTGGGCACCTGCCTACTTGCTCCAAGAGTGACACTGGGCTCGATCCTGAGGATCCGTAAATGAACAGGACTCAGTCCCTGACCACAGGGAACTCACAGTCTAGTTGGGGAGGCAGACACAAAGGAACAAGAAAGTATATGGCAGCATCTGCTATCCAATAGTTATGCCATGCTGTGGGAGTCCAAGGGAGAGGGAAGTGACCAACTCTGGGGAAGGCAAGAAGGAGCAGAAGTCTTCACGGAATGTCGGAGTAGGGTTCTAAGGGATGCATAGGAATTCTCCAGATGGTGTGGAAAGCTTCCAGGCTGAGGAAGTAACTTGAGCAAATATGCAGAGGTATGAGGGACACAGAGGCATTGGGGTATGGCTCTGTGGGAGCGCGGGGCAGATGAGGCTGGAAGAGTCCTGGGGCCAACTAGGAATGGCCAAGCCTTTACTACATCGGTCTGCTCGGGCCCCTGCCCTGGGAAGGGGAATTGCCCAAGAACTAACAAAGGGGGCTTTTGGGTGGGGTTCCCCACTCAAGTTCAAGAAGAGGACCAAACATGTCACTGGAGAGCAGCATGGCCAGGCCCGGGGTTGGCTTCAGTCATCTTTGGGTAGGAAATGTGCATGCCTCTGTGTGCCCTTGCTTGTGTTTTGTTTCCGGTCGCAGTGGTTTCCTAGGAAGGTTCCTTGTCGAAGCTCCAAGTTTGGCTTGGCTGATCCAAGAGAAAAGCGGACTTGTTTGCGCTTGGGCAGGGAAATCAGCGTCTTCTAGAGGCAGGACCAGAGGGTACAGGACAGAAGACGGGGCAATTCTGGGCAGGTTCCTTGGTCCCTGTTCGCTGGGCAATTTCGGTAGCCCCTTATCCATCCTGCTTCCCTCCCCCACACCAAAGGCAGTTGGGCAGCTCTAAGAGGAAGTCCCCCAAATTTCTTTCATCCTGCCAAGCCTGGTCCCCTCCCACCAGGGGAAGCGCCTGCCTCGGGTGGAGGGGGGACACTCTCCTTCCCCCTCAGGGCTCCCCCAGGGTATAGGTGGAGGAGCTAGTCCTCACCAAGCTGGATGGAGATGGGCAGGGGCCCAGCGTGGCGTAGGCAGGTGGGGGGGCTGTCAAGGCTGGGGAAGTGGCAGGGCCCGGTGGGGATGAAGAGGGGGATGTGGAGTGCGGGCAGAAATGGGGGGGGAGGGAGGAAGCTGGAGTGGAGGCCACCTCCTGGGCACCCCTGCCCCCTCGGCCTGGAGACCAGTACCGGCTTCGGAACCTCCGGAGCAGCATGAGGAATGTGATGACCAGGAGGTCGAAGATGAGCTCCGCCATCTCCACCACAGACAGCACCGAGGAGCCGAACCACAGGCTCCACTGGCTGCCCAGGTTGGACAGGAGGGTGACCGTCTGTGAAGGAAAAGGGCACACTGACCACTAGGACAGGGGGCCCTGGGTTGGCCCTGGAAGAAGAGCCCCATCCCTCCTTCCATAAGGCCGTCACCCACCCCTTTCAGCCTCTTGGTGGTCCCCTGAACGCCTTCTGCCCAAGTCATACACATCTGGCACACCCTTCCCTCCACCATGCCCAGAGATTTCATCCCCCAGCCAAGTTCCCCTTCTTCCAACCTTCTCAACCTCACCCTTGACCCCCCTCTTTTCCTTGTTCCCCTACCCTCGAGGCCTAGACCCCCGTGGCCCTACAGAGTCACCCCCTTGTTCTCCCTGACAGCCACCTGCTAAGAACTCCAAGAGAATCGCAGGCTCAATAAGGACATACCGTGACAGAGGGAGACTCAGAATTGGTTTTGAATTTCAGCTCCTTGAAGAAGATGTTGAGCTTGGCGACCCCATTTCTTTGGAGTTGAGGAGAGGGTAAGAAGAAATGGCAATGGATTAACTTCTCAGACTCTCGCAAACACCCTCCCCCAATCATGTCCTCTTCCTAGACTGGCTCTCCCTCCCAAGGACTCCTCTCCATATCCAGACCAGGGTAGGACTGACCTTTTGTTGTTGATGGTGTAATTGTTCTGTCGGGATAGCATCCGGAAGATCCAGTCCTGGAAAAGAACTGGGCTGTCGATGGGGTCACCCCCTATTCTTCAGGCTTATAGGGCTGGGTGTGGCATCAAACACACCCAAATGCATACCCAGAGAAGACCACAGTGTGACACACACACATCCCCTATCCCTCCCCTTCCCCACTTTACCTGGGATGTCACTGAGGGCCATCGTGCATAACCGGCAGAGAGCTCGTAGCTGGTCACACTGGGGATGGAGAAAGGAGCTCAGTGATGGGGGTGAGGTTCTCCCAGTCAAAGGCTTAGACAAGTACCCTGTGCTCTACCCAGCCAACTGCCCAACCCGTGCCCCAGGGGTAGGAGACACTCACCTGCACGGCTTCCGGCACTTGGTGAAACAGCCCAGGCGGTCTGAGGAAAAGGCATCCTGGAGCTTATAGTAACAGTAACCTGTGGGCGCAGAGAGGTGCCACTTTCCTGGGGCAGCTCCACCTTCTCCAGCCCAGACCCAAGAGGTCTCCCAAAATATGTGGGCACCCACATCATCAGGAGCATTACGGCGATGCCTCCTGAGTGGCCGCACCAAAAAATGTTTTAAAAATTAAGCTAAGTCAGAAAACAACAACGACGACGACAAAAACCCAAACAAAAACAATCCAGGACACACGTATGTAAAGATGAGTGGAATACGGACAAAAATCTAAAATCAAAAAGAAAACTGGGAACAACTGTGTCAGAGAAATGAGCTTAGGCCAGAATGAGATGCCACTTCACACCCACCAGACGGCCCTTAAAAAAATAAATAAATAAGCATCAGGGAGGATGTGAAGAAACTAGAACCCTCCTACACTGCTGCTGGGAACGTGAAATGGTGCGGCCACTCTGGAAAAGAGTCTGGCAGTTCCTCAAAATGTCGAACACAGAGTTACGATATGACCCAGACACGCCGCTCCTAGGTCTTTACCCAAGAGAACTGAAACATATGTTCACACACAAAATAGAAACAGGAAATAGAAACACCCCAAATGTCCATCCACTGAAGAATGGGCACGCACACGAGGCAGAGCCGTATGATGGAGTATCATTCAGCCCTGAAAAGGAACCGAGTACAACAGAGGCCACGAGCTGGATGGCCCTGGAGAATGCCGTGCTAAATACAAGACGCCAGCCACTAAGGACCACACAGGACAGGATGCCCTCACATGAAATTCCAGAAGAGGCAAATCGAGAGAGACAGAAAGTAGCTTCATGGTCACCAGGGGTGGGGTGGGGGGCTACGGGTGCTGGACATGGGGAGCTCAGAGAGTGCCAATGGGTAAAAAGTTTCTTTTGGGGGACACCTGGCTGGCTCTGTCTGTTAAGCATCTGCGTTCAGCTCAGGTCATGATCCGAGGGTCCTGGGATCGAGCCCCACATCAGGCTCCCTGCTCAGTGGGGAGCCTGCTTCTCCCTCTGCCTGCCCCCTGCCACTCCCCCTGCTTGTGTGCGCGTGCTCTCTCTCTCTCTCTCTCTCTCTCTCGTTCTCTGACAAATAAATAAATAAAACCTTTTTTTAAAAAAAGTCTCTTGGGAGTGATGGAAATGTTCTAAAGCTGACTGTGGCTGCTGCACAGCTCCATGATTATACTGAAAACTAAAACCACACTAAAATCAAACTGTGCACTTTAAATGGGTGAATTACCTGGGACAGAAATGTTCTCAATAAAGTTGTACCTAAAAAAGGGAGGGAGGGTGAGTCTATGGATCCCCCTTCTCCCCTATTTGCCAAGTTCTAAGCGAGGTTATTGTGTCATTCTTGCTACTCTCAGTTGGCCAGTCTGGAAGTCCTCCATTTCTAACCCAAATCACTCCATCTCCCAGGACTGGGGGGTCTGGAACAGCAAAGCATGGGGGGCAGCTGGGCCCTTTCCTCTGGGGAGTCAGGAGTCCTTAGGAAGCAGCAGACCATGTCCCCCAGTTCCTCTCCCCCATCCTCCTGGCTTCTCATCAATTAGCATTGTTATTTTTCTCTCACAGATCCTCAAACTCACAGCCACTTAGAAATCACTGGGGGCATCGAGGAGCAGTGGGTGAGGAGGCCCTGCTCTGCACACGGGAGAGGGCCATCACATCACACCTTCCCCCTGGGCCTCCGCTTGCTCATGTGAGAAAGGCAACAGTGAGGCCAGATGGCCCCTGAGTTTCCCTCCAGCTCTGATGCGCTCTGACCTAAGGCAGGAGAGATGAGAACAGGAGGCCGGGACTACCAAGTACAGGGCAGAGGAGAGATCCACGGGGAGCACACCCAGGGAAGGGAGGAGGCAGAAAGCTCCACAGGGACAGAGCCGGGAGAGGCAGACAGTAACCCCCGGGGTCTGCCCCATCCCTTTACACGTGAGGAGGCTCATCTCCTCCAGCAACAGCCACCAGCAGGAGGGGAGCTTGGGGAGGAGGACCTCGGGAGGACCGGTCAGTTGTGCCAGGTAAGAGCATGTGCGCCAGGATGGCCAACCCCCTACTTGCTAGTTTCTTGTCTGAGATTTTCTTCCTCACTCAACATCCTAGTACAGAGCTTCCATGAAGCATAACTCAGCTACAGTTACAGAAAGGAACAGGGATTGTCTACTCCTAAACCAGGATAAAAAGGAGATTTCAGTGCTCTCCAAACTTTGTTGATTGTGCCCTCCTGTGGGTAAAAAAATTCTTAAATCGGGTGCCTGTGTGGCAGTCGGTTAGTTGTCCAACACTTGGTTTCAACTCAGGTGGTGATCTCAGGGTCGTGAGATCGAGCCCTACGTTGGGCTCTGCGTGGAATCTGCTTGGGTTCTTCTCTCCCTCTGCCCCTCTCTACCCCCCTCCCTGTGCTCTCTCTCTCTCCCCCAAATAGTCTTTTTAAAAAATCTTAAATAAGGGGCGCCTGGGTAGCACAGCGGTTAAGCGTCTGCCTTCGGCTCAGGGCGTGATCCCGGCGTTGTGGGATCGAGCCCCACATCAGGCTCCTCTGCTGTGAGCCTGCTTCTTCCTCTCCCACTCCCCCTGCTTGTGTTCCCTCTCTCGCTGGCTGTCTCTATCTCTGTCAAATAAATAAATAAAATCTTTAAAAAAAAAATCTTAAGTAACTCTGATATATGTGTTGATTTATAAATTCCATATTTGCTACTATAGAACTAATCCATTAGGTACATTATAAAACATATATAAAATGGAAGATGTTAGGGAATTGGATAGATACATATAACTTCTAGTATTTTCTTCCGGCACCCAGTAAGCGGTCTTATGCCTTGCCCGGTGCCTGGCAAGTGAGACGGGGAAGCTATAGGCAGAGCATGGAGCCAGCAAGGGAGACTTTCCTCACGTGCTTTTCCTTCCTTATGCTGCGAGTTTTTTTCAAATGGGGCAATTCTCTATAAACACACAGAAGCCAAAATGCAAAGAGAGAAGCTGAGAGAGAGGAACAGGGATAGAGGAAAGAGAGAGAGGAAACTGAGAGGTGCATCTAAGGACTGGGACACAGGAGAGAGATAGAGTGAGAATTAGCGTCACAGAGGGACCCAGAGGGGAGCTCTCGCTCCCACTCCAAGAAAGTCCTGGGGCCCAGGGGCAGGCCGGGGGCTCCCTGCAGTCTCACCCCAGGAATGATGCTTCCTGTAGTCACAGAACTCCGCATTCTTGGGCAGTGGGTAGAAGATATAGGCACAGCCACACTCCTTGATCATGTTCTCCTGGAAGCAGGAGCGGATACACACCTGGAGGAGAGAGGGCAACGGCAAAGGGGGTTCAGGCCTGCCCTCCCCCCACACAGCCCAGAAGAGGCAGGGAAGGACAAGCAATTCTCTGCACCCCTCTTTTCACCTGTAACACACACACACACACACCCCTCCAACTTTCGACTGACCAACAGTGCAGGCCTGAGAGATGGTTGCCATAGAAACAGGCTGGTCTCACCTGCTGTGTATACTTGGAACGATAAAGGTTCTCCACAGGGACATCACTGCCATTCTTGGTACAGTCACCATAGTTGCCCCCAAGTCTGTCCAGGGCTTCCTGCGAACCCACATGCACAATGAAATCAGAGGTCAGAGGTCAGAGCAAGTGGCCCAGGCCCCTTCCCGAATCCTCTGTCTTCTCTCAGTCAGGGGATTTATATCTCCTACCCTGCCAGCCTCTCCTGTCTGCGTCGCCATTTCGAAATATGCTCCTAGGGGCCCGCAAGGCCCATCCCAGTGCTACTTTCAAGGACACTGGCTCAAAAGCACCCTGGGAACCTGGGCACGGCCTGAACCCCTCTCAGCACTCCCATCCAAGGTCCTGCCTCATGTCCCTACTTCTCCAGCCCCTCACCCCCGATTCTGCTCCTGAAGACCTCCACCTGCCTCAGACCCACCCCACACGAACTCCCTCTACAGTCTTCTGGCTGTCGAGTCACCTCCCCTGCCCTCTCCAACCTGCGGCTCTCTTCCCAGGCCTCCGAGGCAGCACACTTGCCTTCCTCATGCTGATGGAGGTCTCCACGCCAGGCCGCAAGTTAAAGCCGCCGTCATCCATGAAGGCAGGCTCGTCCTGCCCGTGCACCATTACCCTGGCCCCAGTCACTGTGGACAGCAGCGGGATGAAGTCATTCTGCTCTGTGCGCAGCATCAGGGACAGACCTGGGGGTGCAGAGGGAGCAGAGTGGGGGAGGTCTTGGAGAGTGTTAGGGGATGGAAACCCCCTCTCCCACCTGCCTAGTCTCTAATGCTCCCAGGGAGGGCCAGACCAGGAAGACCACCTACACAGAGATCTGGTAACCCCTGAGCTGGATTCGGGGGTAGGCAGGCAGAACTGGGACAGGATTCCTATCACACCTAGAGCAGACTCTGTGGCACCCATGGGGGCAAAGAACAGAGAGGACTCCTTCCAGCATAGAGAAAGGCACATTGTGGGGAGGCCAGAGACACACAGCATCTCTTGACATGAGCACGAGGCGGGCAAATGTGGGTGAGCAGGACCGTGGGAAGCACTGAGGCAGAGGTCAGGGATGGTGGGAATGAGCAGGGGCTCACCATTTTTGATCCCGGGCATAGAAGACATCCAGAGGTTAGAGCTGTTCTTGCCATTGAAAGTGTAGCAGTTCCCATACATAGGGTGGTGAAAGTGAGAGTAATTCCTATCCAGGAGACAGAGAAAGTAGGGTCAAGAAGGAAAGTGTAGGGGGTGAGAGAGAGCAGGACTTCAGTGACCTTTGATTCCTGATCACCTACTATGTGCCAACACACCCTGGGAGCTTTACCCACACTCCCTCAGCCACTCCAACCAATAGCCTGTGAGGGCATCATGCCCACATCACAGAAGAGGAAGCCGGGGCTCAGAGAGGTCAAGGAGCTGCCTACGGTCACACAAACAATGACGACAAACTTGGGACTCAAACACAGGTCCTCTACCTTCTAGCCCAGTCTCCTCCCACCAGGCCACCGGACCTCACTGGCCTTGTGACCTCTTGTGTCACTGTGTTGCATTATGAAGACTTTGGCAGTGTCCCTAGCCTCTCACGCATCTAAATCTTAGTTCCCCATTTGGACTGTGATCTCCTTGAGGACAGGGGTCACAGCTCATTCATCTCTGTATCATCTCTGGGTTAACTGCATAGTTCCTGGCACATAGACGATAGAGGACATGGTTAATAAACAGTGATCAAACGAATCAAGTGGAGAACTGGGAGGGAACAGAGTCAGAGGAGACAGTGAGGCCGGTGGTGAGCACAGAGCTAAAAGGAGGAAGGTCAGAACCCAGGGCAGGAATGAGCAGGGTTCTGCTGGGATGGCCTTGAGCAAGTCATGTTCTTGAAGCTTATTCTCTTCATCTGTCAAATGTGAAGACTGGAACTAGATGATCTGGAATATTCCATTGGCCTGAGATGTGAAGGATGGGTGCCCATTCTGGGAAGTGCTAGGAAGCCAGCCTTTCCAGAGCAAAGGCTGGATTCAGGGAGGGATGGGAGAAGAGGCTCCAGAAATGAGCAGAAGCCAGTCCTGAAGGGCCCGTGAGCCCTGCTCAAGGGAGTGAGGGCACAGACAGGTTTGATGGGACAGACGCACACCATGGGCTCTATGCAGCAGGTGGAACCAACAGATTAGCTGGGACCACATGGATGCTCCTTAAAAACAGAGCTTAGTAAACAAAACAAAACAAAAAAAAGAGGTGAAATGAGACAGCACCACTTATGCATCCATCACATATATGTTTTGCAAAAACACCTATAAAGAGACACACATTCAGCACAACAGGAGAATCCATGAGAAGCCATGTAACATGATGGTTAAAAGCACAGACTCCAGAACTAAACTACCCAGACCTGAACCCTTGCTCTAACGCGGACTAGCTGTGGGACCAACCACGCTCCTTCATCTCTCTGTACTACAGCTTCCTCTTCCAGAAAACAGGGACGATAACAGTACTTACCTCGCAAGGGTGTTGGAAGGATGAAATCACACTTTGAACAGCACTCAGCACTTAGTAAGAGCTACATAAGTTTGCTATTAAGATTATAGGCATTCATTAAGATGGCTAAAGTAAAAGAGATGGTAGCAAGTGAAGGATGGGGAGAATTTAGAACCCTCATACACTGCTGGGGAAATGTAAAATGGGATGACGGCTATTTAGAAAATAGTCTGACAACTCCTCAAAATGTTTAATACAGAATTACCCTGTGATCCAACAAGCCTACCCCCAGGTGTATGCCTCAGAGAAATCAAAACATACATCCCTACAGAAACTTGTATGGGAATGTTCATAACATTATTCATAATAGTTAAGAAATGGAAACAGTCCATATGTCTATCAACCAAGGAACAGATAAATAAAATGTGGGCTAGCCATACAATGGAATATTATCCAGCCATAAAGAGAACGAGGTGCTGGGGCTCCTGGGTGGCTCAGTCAGTTGAGGGTCCAACTCTTGATTTTGGCTCAGGTTGAGATCTCATGGGTCATGGGATTGAGCCCCGCGTCAGGCTCCACGCTCAGTAGGGAGTCTGCTTGAAGATTCTCTCTCCCTCTGCCCTGCCCCTCCCCGCCTCAAGTAGATAAATAAATCTTTTTTAAAAAGATGGGGGGCACCTGGGTGGCTCAGTCAGTTAAGCGTCTGACCTTCGGCTCAGGTCATGATCTCAGGGTCCTGGGATCGAGCCCTGTGACAGGCTCCCTGCTCAGTGGGGAGTCTGCTTCTGCCTCTCCCTCTGTTTCCCCCTCAGGCCCCCCACTTATGCTCGCTCTCACTCTTTCTCTCTCAAATAAATAAAATCTTTAAAAAAATAAATATAATTAAAAATAGAAATGACTGAAGTGCTGATACATGCCACAACATGGACGGGCCTTGAAAACATTATGCTGGGTAAAAGAAGCCAGAGACAAAGGCCACACAGCGTATGATTCTATGTACACGAAATGCCCACGACAGGCAATCCATTTAGACGGAAAGCAGATTCCAGGTTTCCAGGGCTTGGAGGAGGGGAGGGAATGGGGAGTGACTGCTAGTAGGTGCAGGGTTTCTTTTTAGGGTGAGAAAACATTCTAAAATTAAATAGTGCTTGCACAATTCTGTGAATATACTAAAAATCACTGAATAGTATACATTAAAGGATGAATCTTATGGTGTGTTGTATCTTGATCAAGCTGTTATTAGAGAAAAGATTACGGAAGGAAGGAGAAAGGGGCTTCAACTCGATTCCAGAGGCCATGCGAGACAGTGGAGGATTTTAAGCAGTACTAACTGAAAAAGTTGCAGAATAAAGAGAGGATTTGGAGTCAGAAAAACAGGAGGTGAGGGGATTATAATAAGCCGGGTAAAAAATGACAAGGCTCTGAGCTAAGTGACCTAACCGTCAAGACGGAGATGAACTCTGGACTTTCCGTTGACGGGGAGGTAGGAGCACAGGGCTGGCACAGTGAGAGGATCTTTGGGAAGGTGACATTTAGAGACACTCGGTGGCAGGTGAGCTTTCCAGCAGGTAGCTCCTGTCTTCAAACAAACATGAAGACAAGAGAGACAGGAACAAAATCGTGCACTGGCCAGAGCGTGTGTGCCAGGAGAGGATGGGGGCAGAACCAGGTGACACGTGTCCCTGCTGCCATTCTGCAGCAACATGGGAAGGAAGGGCCCCTAGAGAGTGGAGATACTGCCTCAGCCCCCTTCCTCAGACAGGCAGAGACAGCGGGATGGCACCTGAAAACGTGAAGATCCAGGAGCAGGAGTAGGAGGGGAAAGGGGGGTAGGAGGGGACAGAGGCTGCCACCTGCCACCCCCTCTTTGCAAGGACATTGTGACTGGAGTTCTGGCAGAGGGAATGCCTGGTGGGCAGTGCAGGGGAGTGGGAAGGATCCTTAGGTAGGGCTGCCCTGGCGGCCTAGGGCAAGACACGTTCACCTGTTTGAGTTCAAGAACAATGAGACCCATTTCTCACTGCAGTTTACAAAATGCCCCCACACTTATCTCATGAACATGGAGATGGGTATAATCAACATCCTCATCGCTTGAATAAAAGTGCCAAAAGACCAAGGAGTATATATGTTTTCCCTTTTGGTGTATCCCAAATTCCTAGAACAGTGACTGGCACACAGCCCAGATAGTAAACAGTATTTGTTGAATGAACATTGAAAGAATCTCATTTCTCCCCCCCCCCCATTTTACAAACAAAGACACAGGCTCCGAAGAGTGATGTGAAATGCCTAGAGTCACCAGGCCAGGAAGCTACAGAGCCAGAGCAGGGCCTCAGTTTCCCTCCCTGATTCAATCCACGCTGTTGCCACCAAACCATTACTGTCCAACTCCTCTGAGAAGATGACCTTCCAGGCACTTTGGAGTTTTGTGCTAGTGACAAAGAGGCCTTAGAAAGATGGAGAAGCATGCTTCCTGCCATTGGAGTCTCAAAGCCAGACCTCAACTCCAGCCTTCCCAGGGCATGCATATTATAAGCTGGCTCACTCGGACCCAGCCCTGAAGGAGGCGAGCAGCACAACCTCTGCAAGATAACCCATGGGAAAGAGGTTCGGACCTGGGGTAGGTGCTTCCCCCTCCTCCCTGCACGGAGCATTTCCTGGGTGCTGCCCATATGAGCCTCACATTGCGCTCGGGGAAGGAGACCCTGTGGGGAGCACGGAGCCAGGCCGGAGGGACTCACGCCTGATTGCAGGAGGCCTGGTTGAAGCGGCAGGCGAAGATGAAGTTGTCCAGCATGTCCTCCCCCGGGGACGGAGAAGTGTCCCGCAGTCTCGAGAGAATGTTGATGTAGTGGAAACGGTACCACTCCCTCACTGCATCCACCCCTGACGAGTAAGTCTGGTAAAAGCAGTCCGATTTGTTCTGGTTGCACTAGACACAGAGACCACGGAGTGTCAGAGGGCCAGCAGCAGGGTACAGGCTGCAGGACAGGCTGAGGTCAAAGAATGAGTGGTCTGGGGTCCCGTGGACTGACAGAGCAGGGTTGGGGAGCCAGGAGTGGGGAAGAACAGAAGGCGGGCGGAAGCTGAAGCCCGGAGGAGAGTGGACCAGGAAAGCATGCACTTAAGGGAGTGGTTGGCCAAGGAGACGGGAGCTGTACACACCTTGTGTCATTTATACAGCCTCTGCAAGAGGGTGGGGCAAGCATTCGTCTCCCCATTTTACCGACGGGAAGACCCAGGAATCAAGAGGTTTGCCCTAGCAAGTGAGCTAGGACTAGAACCCAGGTCTCCTGGCTGTATGGTCCCCTCTCCCCAAAGAGGGTTCTCTTCTTTCCTCCGTTACTCTCCCACTTCCGCTTATTCTCCCTTTTATTTTTTATTAAAACAATTTTTTTTAAGTCTCTCCTTTTCCTGTCTCCTTATTCTGTCTTAGGCCGACAGAGCCCTAGTTCCCTACTGGTGGGTCCCGAGTCCCACCAGTGGGGACTGACGGATTCAGAAAGGTGCTTTTTCCACAACAGATTTGACTTCCGGCCGCTGCAACGCTCCCACTGAGGCCCGGGCGAGGAGACCCCACAAGCCGGCACACGGAGAGATGTTATTTAGTTATTTAATGTATTTTGCCGGCGGGCCGACGAGGTCCCGCCTCCCGTCGCTAGGCAACAGAGGCAGGGTCAGGAAAGGCCGCCCAGGCCGGGGCGCCGGGGCGGGGCGGGGGCGGGGCCTCCTGGGGGCGGGGCCTTACGCTGGAAGCCGATCTTCCAGTCCGTCCTGTCCACTTGGGGGTTGTTGTCCTGCACAATGGAGGCGGCGCTGCGGGCTTGGCGGGCCCCGGAGGGCGGGGCCGGGACCGCCAGGCGCTGCAGGGGGTGCGGCCAGGTCTCCCGGAGGTCGCGACGACCGCGGGGATGGGCCTCCAGGGTGTTGGAGAAGTTGTATTTGTACAGGTCGTAGAGCGTCTGCTCCGTGATGCGGTCCAGCTCCTCCAGCTCCCCTTTAATTTGCGTGTACCTGGAAAGCGCGATGGGAAGAGGGTCGGACTGGGGGACGGCCTCGCGCGAGTCCCTGACCCCTGAGGGCCTCAGTTTCCTCGCCCGAAACCGGACCGGTTCATCATGGGGAAGCCTGCGGGGAATAGCTCTGGTGGCTCCCCGGCTCTCTCGGAGGGCGGGGGACGTGGGGGCGTAGACAAGGTGTTCCGCGGGGGCAGTGGAGGCGACTGTGAGCCCCTGCGGTGACGGCATTTATCACGGCCTGTTTATCAGAAGGGAGAGGCGGGAGGCGCCTGTCTGTGGGGCGCTCTCCTCCCACTCGCCCTGGCCGAGATGGGAACCCGGAACTCGTCTGCCCTTTTCCAAGGCGGGAGAGGGTGTGGCCTCGTCCTGCACCCACACGCTCCCTCGGACCCGCGGCGTGCCGGTTATCTCACCCGGGTCCCCTCGGATGCCCCTAAGTGGCCTTTGGGCCCGTCTGCCACCCGGCACCTTCTAAATTAGGGGTGCTTAACTGCACTTCTAGAATTTCCCCAGGAACTTTAAAACTACAGATGCCGCACAGGGGGCCCCTCCCCATCAAAGACTCAGTTTTAATGAGTGATGGGTGGGGCCCAAACACCAGAAGTTAAACACTGTCCAGTATAAATCATCACATTCCTTCTCAGTACAGGCCTTAATACCATCTCCATCATGAAAGTCCATAGTAGCAGTGCCTTAGGGCTAGAATCTACTAAAACAAAACAGACACCTAGAACTAATAAATTCAACATGGTTGTACAAAACCAATGTACAAAAATTAATTGTATTTCTACATCATAGCAACAAAAAGATGGGAAAATGAAACCACAAAACACCACCATATTAAATAACATGGACAACATCAAATACCAGGAATAAATTTAATGAAAGATAGGCAAGAGCTTTATCCTGAAAATCATGCTGAGAGAACTCAAAAACCAGAACAAATGGAGAGTTACATGAGTTCACGGGTCAGAAACTCTGTATAGTTGTCTCCCAAATTGGTCTTGAGGTTCAGCACAACCCCTAGCAACACTTCAGCCGACATTTTGAAGAAACAGACTGGCTGATTCCGACGCATATGTGGAAATGCAAAGAATGTAGAGTGGCCAAAACAATTTTGTTAAGTTTATTTATTTATTTTTAAGTAATCTCTACATCTAATGTGGGGCTCAAACACAGAACCCTGAAATCAAGACTCACATGAACTCTTCTGAGCCAGCCAAGCACCCCCAAAACTATTTGGGGGGGGTGACTGGGTGACTCAATTGGTTAAGTGTCTGCCTTCGGCTCAGGTCATGATCCCGGGGTCCTGGGAATTGGGCTCCCTGATCAGCACGGAGTCTGCTTCTCGCTCTGCCCCTCCCCCCCTTGTTGTCTGTCTGTCTGTCTCTCTCTCCCCCCCCAAATAAATAAAATCTTTAAAAAAAATTTCTTTTTGGAAAAGAGCAAAGTTGGAGTACTTGACTCCCCCTGACTTCAAACTCACTGTGAAGCCACGGTCATCAAAACAGTGTAGTGCTTATATAAGGATAGACAGTAGATTAATGGAACAGAATAAAGTCCAGAAATAAACTCACACATGTACAGTCAACTGAGTTTTGACCAAAACACTAACTCAATTCAATGGAGAAAATAATTTTTTCAAACAGATGGTGCTGGAACAACTGTATGCTGTATTGAGAAGAAGAAAAAAAGGAAACTCAATCTCCACCTCAGTTTATACACAAAAATTAGGTCAGTTTGGATCACAGACCTAAACATAAAATTCAGAACCAGAAAGATTCTAGTAGAAAACATCAAAGATATCTTCATGACCTTGAGGTAGGCAAACATTTTTTGGAATAAAAAATATCTAAGGAAGCAACTGAAGAATCACTAAACTCTACCTCTGAAACTAGTAATACACTATATGTTAATTAATTGAATTTAAATAAAATAAAGTAAAATAAAAAATACCTTAGGAAGAACTTATCCTGCAATGTAAAGACCTCTGACAAATCATCAATAAAAAGGCAAATTGTTTTTAAATGAACCCAAAACAAAAATAATAAAAGTAAAAACGCACCAAAAGATATACACAAATAGTCCCTAAACACATGAAAAAGTGCTCAACATAATTAGTCCTCAGGGAAATGCAAATTAAAACCATAATGATTGATTCACTATGGTATACACCTGAAACTGATAGAATATTGTACAACAAAAAATACAAATTCTTTAAAAGGCAAACTTCTAAAAAAAAAAAAAAAGGAACAAGGTACCATTTAACACCCATTAGAAAGGCTAAACCTAGGGGCGCCTGGGTGGCTCAGTCAGTTAAGCATCTGACTCTTGATTTTAGCTCAGGTCTTGATCTCAGGATCCTGCATTGGAGCCTACTTAGAAAAAGGAGGGGGGAAGGGCAACTGAGTGGCTCAGTCGGTTAAGCGGCTACCTTCAGCTGGGGTCATGGTCCTAGGGTTCTGGGATTGAGCCCTCCATCGGGCTCCCTGCTCAGCAAAGAGCCATCTTCTCCCTCTCCCTCTGCCTGCTGCTTTGCCTACTTGTGCTCTCAATCTCTGTCAAATAAAGAAATAAAGTCTTTTTAAAAATAAATAAATAAGTAAATAAATAAATAAGTAAAGGCTAGACCTAAACGACTGACACCATCAAATGCTGGTGAGAATGGACAGCAGCTGGAGTTGCAGCTGGTGGGAATCTAAAACGGCACAGTGGAGGGCCGTTTGGAAGCCCTCGACTACCAAAGTTAAACATACATCTACCTTATGACCCAGCAATTTCACTTCCGGATGTTTTACCCGATTCCACTCCTAGCTATTTATTCAAGCATAATGAAAACATAAAGACTTGTATGTGAATGTTCATAGCGGCTTTATTCATAATAGCCAAAAGGCTTGAAAACAACCCGCATGTCCATCAATACCTCTCAGCAATAAATGGAGGCTGATACAGGCAAAAAGCATTGGAGAATTTCAGAAATATTAAGTTTGGTAAAATCAGTAAGTTGAGCCAGACACATGCAAAAAAACTGAAATTCACATCGTGTGATTCCTTCTATATAAAGTCTGAGAACAAATCAAACTAACTGATGGTGACAGAAGTCAGGGAATGACCGTGGAGATGGAGAGGAATGGACTTTGGAGGGCCCCCAGGTAATAGAAATGCTCAGGATCATGACTGTCAAACCTCAGTGAGGACCTAAGATTTGTGCCTGTTACTGTATATCAATTATACCTCAATTATTTTTTTAAGATTTTATTTATTTGTGAGAAAGAGTGGGCAAGAGAGAAAGAGAGGGAGCAGGGGGAGGGGCAGAGGGAGAGGGAGAAGCGGACTCCCCACTGAGCGGGAAGCCCACTGTGGGACTCTCTCCTGGGACTCTGGGATGTGTTCTGAGCCCAAGGCAGACACGGAACACACTGAGCCACCCAGGTGCCCAATTATACCTCAATTAAAGAAAAAGTCAAGGGGCACCTGGGCGGCTCAGTCGGTTGGGTGTGCGACCCTTGGTTTCGGGTCAGGTCATGATCTCAGGGTGGTGAGATGGAGCCTGCTTAAGATTCTCTCTCTCGGGGCACCTGGGTGGCACAGCGGTTAAGCATCTGCCTTCGGCTCAGGGCGTGATCCCGGCATTATGGGATGGAGCCCCACATCAGGCTCCTTCGCTATGAGCCTGCTTCTTCCTCTCCCACACCCCCTGCTTGTGTTCCCTCTCCTACTGGCTGTCTCTCTCTGTCAAATAAATGAATAAAGTCTTAAAAAAAAAAAAGATTCTCTCTCTCCCTCTTCCTCTGCCTCTCCCCTCACTCACACTTTCTCTTTCTGTCTCTGAAAAAAAAAAAAGAGGAAAGGGGAGGGAAGAGGAGAGGGGAGAGGAGAAGGAAGATGGGAGGGGAGGGGAAAGGGGAGGGAAGAGGGAAGGGAAGAGAGGAGGGGAGGAGAGGGAGAAGAGGTCAAATACCTGTGTGTCCAGGTTAGTGGGAAAGGGTGGGACCCAAACAAGATTGTTGTACAAGAACCCCAGTGTCCCTAATCTCTAGGCCGTATCTTATCTCCTCCACTTGGCTGTTTCTCTCTCCTTCATTAAGTCTAGCTGGCTGGACACCAGGCATTAGCTCCAGCTGCCCTTCATCCCTTCGCAAAACGTAGCTCAGGTCAAAGGTGTGTGCTTGACATTCCCAAAGACTTGCTTGTGATGGGTAATTAAAAGGACGGCAGAAACAGTCTTTATTGAGCACTTACTCTGAGCCAGGCACTGTGGTATTAGAATGCACATTATTTAATGTAATCTTCAGTGTAATTCAGCAACTGTTGGCCACTGTTAGCTAATACTATTGTCATTCCTTTTTACAGGTGAAAAACCTGAGGCAGGTGGCTCGTTCCAGGTCACCCAGCCAGGAACCAGGTCAGAAAGCACTCTATCCATCACACTGTCCTCCACTCTGTCCCTGCAGCTCTGGCTATTTTAGGAGGTTGGCAAGCTCCCAGAAGGAGCACTGGAGCCAGAATTAACTGGATGTGGGTCCTGGCGTTCCGGCCACACACTTCTAGCCGGGTAATGGTGGTAAGTAACGCAACCTTTCTGAATCCAGCCTCAGTTTCCCCACCTGTAAAATGGGCATAACATAGATCTGTGTACCACCTGAAGCTCTTGGCGGGGGGGGGTTAAATAAGAAAATATTCAGTGACACAAAATGAAGTGGTCACTGAATATATCAGGAAGACATGGACAGGAGCCTAAAGCCCAGGAAACTCAGCTGTCTTTCTCCTGGTCACATAGGAAGAATCTGGGTCTGCCACCTTGGCTGGAGTTATTTTCACATCAGCCATCACACCTCTGGCTGAGCGTTCCCTTTCCACACCCCCCCAAGCTGTCTCAAGTTCCTCTGTGCCCTCTTCTGCCCTGTACACCCCCCTCACCCTCATCATCGACTCATCACCTTCCCTAGCCACACTGCTCGTCCCCACGGAGCCCCAGGCTGTCCCTATGCCAGTTCTCCCCTTGGTGCCCCCCTCCATTCAGCTCCTTCCTGCCTCTTCCAGAGAGGCGACTCACGAAACCCCACCCCCCACCTCCAGGAGAGGCCAGGCTCCATACAAAACACACTCCCTCCCCAAGGTCGGCTTCTCTCCTTTTAGTAGAGGGGGGAGGGGAGCCTTAAGGAAGGGAGCGGAGTTCCCATATGACCCCTTCAGAAAACAAATCTCTCCCTCCCTTTGGGTTGACACCTAGAACTAAGAGAAGTGACACTGAGTAAAACCCACTAATGACATCAGATCTTATCCTCCAAGCAGGAGGGCGCTGGCAAGAGGAGAGCAGGGCCAGAGCGGGAAGAAAGAATGCAAACCCAGATGGCTCAGGTGGTTAGGCGTCTGCCTTCCACTTGGGTCAGAATCTCAGGGTCCTGGGATAGAGCCCCACGTCTGGATCCCCACTCAGCGGGGAGTCTGCTTCTCCCTCTCCCTCTTCCTGCAGCTCCCCCTCCTTGTGCTCTCTCTGTCTCTCTCTCTCAAATAAATAAATAAAATCTTTTAAAAAAAAATGCAAACGTGGGGCTTCAGGAAGACAGCCCAGCCTTCCAACCTTGACCTCCTACCCAGTCGCGGTCACTACAGCGCTACGTTGAAGGGTGGGTACAGCCTCACGCAATTCAGTCAGGCAGGCATTACTATCTCCATTTGACAGCTGAGGAAACTGAGGACCATCCATCAATGGGGCAGCTTCTCCAGGGCCACTCAGCAAGGAAGTCCCAGAGCCAAGATTTGAGCCCACGCCTGTCGACTTCATGGTCCCTGCTTTTCCCACGCCTTCTGCCTCCGGGCTCAGAAGCACTACAGAATGGGCAGCAAAATCTCCTTTCCCTGCAGCTGGCCATCTCCCCTCCAGCCCCTCTTCTCTGCTCAGGACAGACTAGCAGGAGCAGGGAGACTGAGAGCCGTGTTCCTGTGTGCATCCCCTTCCTCCCCCTTTCCCGTCGGCGGCCTTCTCTCACACGAGAGCCCTTCTCACTGGGCAGCCTTGGATTTGCCCCGGCCTTCATCCCACCCCACAGGAGGACCCTAGTAGGGCATTCTCAGCCAGTATTCTGGAAGCACTAGGCAGGGGTGAGCTCTGGAAACTCACCAGCTTCCTCTCCATCCAGTGTGCATCTGGGCACCTCCTCTCCGCCCTCCCTCCTCCAGGGACCACCTAGAAACCTTGACTTCCTTTCCTTGGCCCCTTCCTCAGCCCCATGCTCCTCCACATCTCAGCGCGTCCAACCTGCCTCCCGGCGGGCTGTAAACAGCCAGCCCTGATGGAAACATTCGACACACACACGGCCTCTGGGAGCTCAGCCTTCACCACACCATGTTCAGGGGCAGGTGCCCTCGAGCAGCCCCTCAGCTGTGAGCCCCCCTGCAGGCACAGTCAGCCCCTCTAGAGTCAGTTCCGAGCTCTCAGATTGCATGTTCAACACAGTCCCGGCTGCAACATGTTAAGAACAACAGATGTTCACAAACTAATGCTTGTTCTGAGGATGGACAGCTCGGCTGGTGACAGCTCTAGAAACCATTTCATCCAAGGAACTAAGGAACTAAGTCCTAATCCGCTCTCAGAGCGGATGTCTGAGCCTTGCCCACTGTTTAGATGGTTTGCCTTCTAGCAATTACTTATGCTTTCTGCCTCTGCTTCACCACCTGTAAAATGGGACCATTCATAGTACTTGTGGCATCGATTGTTACAGGGAGCGGTTGAGTTAATACATGAAAAGTCCTGAGAAGAATACCCGGCAGAGGACACGCTGTGCAACTCTTGCTGTTGTTTTGCTATCGTTACCGTGGGTGGAGAAGAGCAGGCCACGGAGACACGGGAGCACTGCCTGCCACTTATCCACCATGCAACTCTGTGGGCTTAAAAAAGTAGAGCCTGAGAGCAGATTCCAGTCCTGGCCCCTCCACATAACAGCTGGGTGACCTTTGCAAAACCTGTAGGTTCTCAGAGCCTCTGTTTTCTCATCTGACTCGGCGGGAGAAATCTCCTTCCTTATCTAACAAGCTTGTTAGGAGGCTCAGAATCTGATAGTGCATTTTGCAAGCTGCACCTCGCAGGTGCTGCTGTCCTAGGCACACCTGAACACCGCCTGGTCGGTGGGTGAAGAAGGAGATGTCTTTAGGGTTGCTTCAAAGAGACACAACCAGGAGCAAAGGCTAGAAGTTTTAATCGAGGTCAACTGCAGCTTTACCTAAGGAAGAACGTTTTTGTTGTTGTTTTTTAGAGAGAGAGTGCACAGGTGCAGGGGTAGGGGAGGGCAGAGGGGCAGAGAGGGGGAGAGAGAATCCCAAGCAGGCTCCACGCCCATCATGGAGCCCGACACAGGGCTTGATCCCAGGACCCAGCGATCGTGACCTGAGCCAAAGGCAGACACTCAACCAACTGAGCCACCCAGGTGCCCCTAAGGAAGAACTTTCTAGGGACAGCTGCTACAGAGTTGGGGAGGGTCCTGACATGAGAAGGAGCCCATCACTGGGGCCAAGGAGGGCAGTTCTAAGCGTCTGGGCTCTGGTCCCTGCCAGGCCTGCCATCGCAGAGCCTGCTTTCGAGAACTTACAGGCTTAGGGATAGAAGGCCCAGCTCAGAGCCCTCACTCTCCACAGTGTCTCTCTTTCGGGAATTGCCCCTCTCCTCAGCCACCCCTGTGCCATGCCTCTGCTTTGCCATCTTGGGAAGGGATCCCATGACCTTTGTTGTCTGAGAATCTCAAGCTTCTCCTTAAGTCCAGCCTCAGTCCCTTCTGAGACTAGATGAAAAATATGTTCTTGGGCTCTGTTTTCTGTGAATGTGGATATGACTGGCTCTCTCTCTTGGGTGAAAAAAGCCCTCTGTTGAACAGAAAGAAAGGGACTGCACTAGCTGACCCTTCACACTGGATTCTTAGCACTTCCTTGCTTAGTATGGAAGGTCTTAAGCCCTTGCCCCCTCTCCCAGAAATTACAAAGCAGCCCAGGACCACTCTGCCTCTGCTGGCCGTGGACGTCCTGCTGCCAGCCGTGGGCATCCCTGCTCTGAATCTGCCTCATTCCTGTTATCTCACCAGCTCTTCTATCCTGTCCACTGGTTTACATCTCCTCCCTGCCACTTCCTTGTAGGATTCATTCATCTGGCCCGTCTCCTGCACCTGCTGCCAGCCAGCAGCCATGATTCACACTCGGGTCACCACCCGCCCGGCTGCGTTAACCTGTCCACCCACCCCTGCCTCTCTCCTTGAACGGGAGCCAAGAGCCCTGGATTCCTCTCTCCTGCACTCCTAATGAGTATCCCCCATCTTTTTTTTTTTAAGAATTTATTTATTTGAAATAGAGAGCAAGGTGGGGAGGGGCAAAGGCAGAGGGAGAAGCAAGCTCCCCGCTGAGCAGGGAGCCTGCCCAGCACTTGATCCCAGGACCCCGAGATTGTGACCTGAGCCGACTGAGCCGCCCAGGCACCTTGAGTACCCCTCATCTTATTCCTGCTCTTCCCCATGGACCCACCAGCAGCCTGCAACCCTGTGGCGCCTTCGCCCAGCCCCTCCTTAAAGGGCAGAGGGAGAAAGAGCTTGAAATCAAACACACTTGGTTTGTGACTCAGCCGTAACCTGAGATACACTGGCTGCTAGGTGGGGTGGGTGGGTTGGGGGTGGCAGGGTGATTGTTCACCTGTGTGAACTTGGGCAGGTTACTTAACCTCTCTGGGCCTCAGAATCCTCATATAGAACACGGGACTAATACTACTACCTACTTCAGAAGTCTTTTGGGAGAATTAGATAATTTCATAAAATGTAAACTTACATCTGGTATACATTAAGTACTGCAGAAGTGTTAGCTACTATTGTTATTTCTTTATTATTTGCTGTGTGACCTTGCTTAAATTATTTCACCTCCATTTCTAAATGAAATAATAATAATTTCTTATCCATGGACTTGCCAAGATTAAATGGGATAATGCTTATAAAGCACCCAGTGCAGGGGGCCTGGGTGGCTTATTTGGTTAAGCGTCTGCCTTCGGCTCAGGTCATGATCCCAGGATCCTGGGATGGAGCCCCCACATAGGCAGAGGGCTCCCTGCTCAGCAGGGAGCCTGCCTCTCCCTCTCCTCCCCCCTCATGTTCTCTCACTATCTCTGTCTCTCTCTCAAATAAAAAAAAAAATCTCTAAAACACGAAAAAAAAGGAAAAATATAAATAAATAAAGCACGCAGAGCAGGGGAGAGCATGTAGCAAGTGTTCAACGTTGTTCCCCATGCTAGCGGGCCTTCCCTGACTCCCCACCTGTCCTGGGTGCACTCTCTCCGCTAAGCCCTGCGGCCATCAGGCAAGCAGGAGAGATTCTTTCTGTGTGGACACGCGTCCTCAGCCTGCCATTCTGGTCTCACTCTGTGGTGCTTGCTCCTGGCCTGCCCATGACCCCGGCCCCTGCAAAACCTTAGGTAATATGAAGGCCTCAACAGATGGAGCCCACCCCTCTCCATCTCCTACCTGTGTCTTCCAAGTACAAATATTTATCAAGAGCCTACTACCCAGCCTGTTGTCCCTCCCACCATCCTGCCTTCCCCACCCTTCTGGCTCAGAGTGGTCCGGGGTCCCAGGTCTCCACCATGGCCCAAGGGGGTGAAGAGGAATAAGTGGGGGGAAAGATCAGGCCAGGGAAGCAGCAGAGGGTCAAGAAGAAGAGGAGCAGAAGCCCACGGGCACCAAGGAAGGAAAATGAGGCTGAATGGGAA
>NC_048233.1:7106402-7133009 GCF_002007445.2 Ailuropoda melanoleuca
GGGGGGGGGGGGGGGGGTGGGAAGCCGGAAATAAGATGTAAAGGGCTGACTACAAACTTCATCTATTCCGTGCCCTGCACCTGGGGTATTAAGAAGACGGTGAGTCTCACAGCTCCGTCACTATCTCGGTGACCTTGTGACTTGCCTGTCTTTGCCTCAGTTTCCTCCAGTGTAAAATAGGGATCATAATAGTCCCTGCCTCATGGGGCTGCGGGGGTGGGGGGGTCGGGCTGCTGCAGAGTACTTGGCAGTGGCTGGTCCTTGAAGCAGCTTCTTAGGAAATGGGCCCTTCGCCCGGAGGGCATATGGAGGCCAATCCCTGAAATGGGAGGCAGTGTTTTCTCTGCAGCACAGGACATCCCAACACTTACTGGTCCATGACACACCTTAGGACACAATAGAACGCAGGGGGGCCTCCACCCCCAGTATGTGACCAATCTCCATCATTGGTAATTGCATATATACCCAGTGTTTGCTCACACACACACACACACACACACACACGCACTCATGCAGTCACACCCGCAGGCACTCATAAATCTTACACTCCCTGAAGGCAGACTATGACTCAGTCTTTATTACACTGATCACACTGTCCTGCTGTTTTGGTTTTTGGGTTTTGTGTTTTTTGCTTTTTTTTTAATCCTGCTGTTGTTATTTGTGCTAGCTGTCTCTTCCATCTGATTCTGTCTTCCGGCCCCCAGAACCTAGCCGAGGGCCTGGCCTTCGGTGAAGACTGATTGAATGATGGACGGTCCCATTTGCGGGTGCCTAGCACTGTGTGGGGCACGCTCCTGGGGCCCCAAGGGTGCTGCCCGACCCACTGAATACAAATAAAAGGCATACATAAACATCCTGCCTCACCCTCCTTTCTTCTCCATGGTTACCATCCCCTCTGGCTTCCAGAAGAAAAGCCAGCAAAGGGCAGTGATGAAACCCAAAACTGCAGGGCACGCCCGAGCACTTGAAAGTCAGGAGGTGAGCTGTACAGCCTGGCAGGGGTCACCCAGGTCTTGACGAAACCGCGGGACAGGGGGCTGCTTTCTGGCCTGTCCAGGTCTCTGCTTCTACCCCCAGCCTCAGTGCTCTGGGACTGCTCCGTTGCTATCCCCCACCTTGCTTTCTCCGAAACGAACTCCCCCTTCTACACCAAGGCCAAGAGACCGGGGCCCAGCCCCTGCCGGCTCCCACTCATCACCCGCCACCCACCTCCACAGCACCTGCCACGGCTTCTCCTCTCCATCACCTTCTTCTCTCAAGGTGGAGAAGGCCAGGTTCTTCGCCATCCTCTTGCTCCGGGGAAGGGATGGGAATGATCGCTACCCAGCCCTTTGGAGTTATCCGCACATCACGACATCAGCACGCCCTCCCACTCGTGGGAGTTAGCAGGGAGGTGAAGGGGAGGGCGCTCTTACTCCAACAACCGTGCTGTGGATAAGCCGCGGGTGCTCGGAGGGCCCCGGGGGCCAGAGCCTCCAGCCCATCAAGTTGGGGGGCTCCCTATCTTGCCCGAAGGGAGGTCTACCTCCTACCCCTGGGTCTGCGGGTCCGTCTGTCCCTCTGTCCCACCCTTGCGGGCGCCCGGGCCGCAACGGAGGGATCCGCGGGCTGGACTGACCTGTAGGGGTTGAGGGTGCAGACAGTGACGGCGGGGAAGACGAGCTTGTCGGAGTCGAGGTTGATGTTGAGGCTGACGGGGTAGCTGAAGTACTCCGCGAACAGCAGGCCGAACTGCCAGTACATCATGCCGAAGGTGCAGAGCCACAGCACCGCCCAGAAGACCGTCTTCATGCGGTTGTGCTGGGAGCACACCAGGCGGATGGCGCCATGGATGGTGGTGTTGTTGCAGAAGAACTGGAAGAGGTCTCGGTAGGAGCGGTGGAACTCGATCAGGGCCTCCTCCTCCTCCGTGGGCTGCGGGGCGGCCGCGGGGTCGGGGCCGAGCCCCTGCTCCTCACGCTGCTCCCCTTTCATGAGCCTTGAAGGGTCACGGAGGGCCGGGGTCGGTGCCGAGCTCTGGGCCCCGGTGTCTCCCCCCTCATCGCCTGGACCCAGAGTGAGGCTGCTCCTGGCCAGGCCCACGCCGCTCCCTGAGCCCCCTCTTCTCCGCCCCTCCCTCCCTCCACCTTCTCGGGAGCCGGCTGACCTGCGGGAGTGGGGGCCAGAAGAGTGCAGCCGGGTTTCCCTGGGAAGCTCCTCTTTGGGGTTCGGTCCCAGCACCTCCCTTTCTGTCTCCTCAGCTGTCAGTCTGCCCTATCTTTAGGGTCCTTCCTGCTCCTTCCACCTCTGTGTCCCAGCTCTGGGTCGCGCGCTCTCTCTTTCTCTCTGTCCTTTCTGCTTCTCTTTGGGTCCTTTTCTCAGCTCTCTTCTTCCTTGCCTGTCTCCTGTGTGCCAGGCTCTCTGATCCTACCTCTCTTCCTCTCCCTTCCCCGCCTTGCCCCCTCGCAGTCTGGGTGGGCTCTCTGCTGAGTCTCTGGCCCTGGCCTTCGGCTGTGTCCTGACTCCCTCTCTGTCCCAGGGACTGAGGGCCTCCTGGAGGTCTGGACTGCCTCCCGCTCCCAGCTCCCAGGTTGTGGCTGGACTGGGACTGGTTCCTTTCCAGTTGAATCTGGCAGGCGAGCCTCTCCTCCCCCTCACCTGACAGGTGCAGCGGCCTGGCTGGGGAGCCCGCCTGCCCGGCTGGGATGGAAGCGACAGAAGCCTCATTAGCATCTCAATTAAAGGTGAGCAGGGCAGGGGGAGGGGCGAAGGAGGAGTCTGAGCTGAGAGTTCTCCAAACATAGGAGGGCTCCTGAGGGCAGGTGCCCAGGGAGTCCTGCGACTGGAGAAGGCGAGAGGCCTCCCCTGAAGAGTAATGGTGGGGGGCTGACAGGTGAAAAGATCAGAGACGGATTGACAGGGGAGGGCCAGAGATCGTGAACAAGGAGAGGGATCCTAAACACCAAGCCAGGAGGGCCAAGCAAAGAAAGAGAACCAGCCTGGATGAGGAGGACTCAGGTGGGAGAGACCAGGAGAACAGGGAAGGCAGAAAAAGGGAGATTCATGGAGGAGGATAGGATGGAGGGCAGAGCTGGAGGAGAGACAAGGGTGAAGGGGAGGGAGCCAGCCCTGAAAGGGCTCTCCCCTCCCTGGCAGGAGATCAAGGGGAAGCAGCCCCAAGGGGGATTCCAGGAGCTAGGTCCCCTCCCTGGGGACTCCTTCCAAAGGCACCCATGGGTCAGCCTCACCCCCAGGTCTCGTAGAAGAAGAAGGGGTATCTGCAAGGTTCCTCCCTGCTCAATAAGTGGGAACACCTCCTGGCCCCACTGGGCCCTGGAGCACAGAGCGCCCCTCTGCCTCTCCCTCCTGGTCCATCCTCTTCCCTCCAGACTCCTCACTACCTCCCCTACCTTGTCCAGACCAGGGAGGGGCCCAGGTGAAGCTGAAGGCTGGGCGGGGCCCTGGGACATTCTGTTCTTTTTTACACCATTGGCTGCCAGGCCAGGAATGTGTAATGTCCCCTGTGTGGTCACGGGGTTGCAGGAATGCAGTCACCCAGAGTCAACTCAGGAGCCAGGCAGGGCCCTTGGGCACAGACCTGGAGCCCAGGGTGCCTTAGAGATGCAGGCGCTGAGGGGACAGGGAGAGATGTGGGCAGCAGTGGGTGTCAGGGAGGAAGCGGGTGGGCACGACCCAAGACTATACCAGCCCTGGAAGGAAGGAAAAGCTCACTGGTCCGGGCTGTGTTTTTCCTCCAAAATCTCTGCTCCAGACTTAATCCAGCAAGAGGATAAAGAGTGAAATGTAAGCGGTGAGCACACAGAGAGGGAAGGGGCCGGGAGAGGGCCCAGAGAGATAGCATAAGGAGGCACAGGGGACATAACCACACAGCCCAGGCCCTGAGCCTGACAGCAGGAGGTCTCCACGGTGGACTCCCAGTGGAGGCAGCCCAGGGTATGTTCACTGGCTTCTCCTGTCTCCCTGGATGTGCAGACACAGGCCCCGCGTGAGCTCTGATGGGGGCAGGGAAAGAAGACAGGCATTCAACATAAGATAAGGACTCTCTCCTGGCAGAGATAAGAACTAAGAGCTGCGGGAGTCCTAGGGTGGCAGGGAGAGGCACTCACCCTGAGGAGACTCAGGAAGACGTCCTGGAGAAGGTAACATCTCAGCGGCCTCTTGAGGAACACTGAGGAGTCTACCAGGCAAATGAGAGGGAAGCGGGGTACTCCAAACTCAGGGGGCCGGTGGCTTCCTCTTGGGGCAGGAGGTCTCTTGTGGCCTCTTCAAGTGAGAGCTGCTGTCAGCCAGGATTCCCAACCTCATCCCATGGCTTCCCTTGATGCCTGCAAGGAATAGCCCCCTTTAGGAAGGAAAGGCTGGGTTTGCCTTCATTTTCCAGATGAAGAAACTGACCCTCCACAAAAAGAAGCCAGTTTTCTGAGAGCACAGAACAAAATAGCAGCCAAGTGAGACACAAAATCAGAATTCTTCTCCTTAGGGCATTTGCCATTTATTTCCCATGATGAACCAGCCACAGATGCAAGGGGAATTGGAGCTCCCCCGCACCTGGTTTTGAAAGCTAAGGAGGTTCACACACAGAGTCCGTGGGCTCATCAGCAATCTGGGTCCCCAATTATCTCCCTGGCTCTGTGAAAAGCTCTCTACACTGTCCCCACGTTCCCGCTAGATCCTCCCTTCTCCCTGGAGCCAGGTCCTTAAACAAGGAGCGATCCTGCCTACAAATAGGTTTAGGGCACCTGCCTGTTTGATCTGAAAGGGTCACAGAGGCACCTCCCTGCCTTCTGTCTTTGCTAGCTGGTGTCTGAAATCCAACCATGGCTTAAAGCAGCACAGCACATAGTTTTCCTCTCAAGGGCTCCCTGGGAAGAATGGCAAGGCCTGGGCTGGGCTGAGCCCAGCGCATGGTGTCCCTGTAACCGCCGTCTGGGTACCGGGAAGCAGCAGTGTCCTTCTAGATCTGGAATGGGCCAGGCCAAGTTTGTTGTTGTGAGAAACGGAAATCTGAGACCTGCACTTCTGTTTCTGTTGTGGCTCCATTTAAAATATTATCGTTGAAAGTGCAGAAGTAATGCCCCAATACATTGTTGTCGCAACGCAACTTTCCAACAATACAGAAATATACAGAACAACAAAGGCTGCCCTTTGTTCCATTTCCTACCCACCCCCTGGGCCCAAGGAGAACCGTGGTAATCTATATATCCATCTGGATCTTTTTGTGAGCTTTTATAGACCTATGTGTACTTTTTTTTTAATTTATGCTTTTTTTTTTTTTGTAGATGGGACCATGTCATAGGTATTCTTTGACTCCCATTTTTGCCTTTAAACGATGTGACTTTGAAAAAGGCACTTTACCTCTCTGGCCCCCTGTGCTCTCATCTGAAAAGTGAAATGGCAGGGAAGAAGGAGGGTGAGGCAAACCAGATGGTCCCAAAAGGCCCCTTCCAGTTGACTTAAAGTAAGAGGCAACCAAGGCCCGGAGAAGCGAAGTGACATGCCCACAGTCACCCAGGAGTTAGGAGGGGGACCAGATGGAGAGTTGAGTCTCTCCTTTTTCCACACTCAGTGCTGCTCCCCTGACTTCCAGAGAAGTGGAGTCTTGCTCTGGGGGCCTTGTTGTCCTTGTTTTGGAAGCTCCCCCAGCCTCTCCCAGAACCAAGCTGTTCCTTCCCTCCCAGCACTAGCCATCCCCTGACCCTGGGGTGTGGCCATAAAATGGGCAAAGGCTACAGGGAGAGAAGTAAAACAGAGGGTCTGCTATGGGATGAGGGTCATGAGCTCAAAGGGTCTTCCGGCCTCTTGCTCTCTGGGGAACAGGACATGATGGAAATAATCACTT
Organism: Ailuropoda melanoleuca; assembly: GCF_002007445.2. Lineage (NCBI taxonomy): Eukaryota > Metazoa > Chordata > Mammalia > Carnivora > Ursidae > Ailuropoda > Ailuropoda melanoleuca. The sequence goes on from NC_048233.1 coordinate 7,112,242, forward strand.
TCTCTCCCACACTCCCAGAGAAAGTCTTGTTGAGAATTCTATGGCGGCACTTACCACTAGATACTATTATTACCTGGCATGCGCGTGTGTGCATGTGTGGCTAAGTGTACGTGTGTGTGCACAGATCGTACTATGAGTTCTCTGGGAGCAGGCCCTAGGCTTATTCATCTTGGCGGCCACACTGGGCAGCATTGCTGACCCACTCCGCAGAAGAGAGCAAAATTAGCATCTTCAGACCCCAGGTTTATCTTTGGCAGAAGGTGATGTGCTATGAGAAAGCATCTCCATCGAACATCCTGATTTCCTCTGATAACTCATTAATTTGTAATCTATTAATTTATCTAAATTTCCTTCACTTTTCCCATTTCAGCCTCTATCCTTATGGCATAAAAAATGAGTCACTCAATTAAATGCAACTCTTTATTCTCGTTGAGAGCTAATTAGCATTTCAACACTGGGCTGCCCACTGTGGAAAACAGTAGTGATCCTTCTGTCTGCACTTATATGGTGTGAATTTCTCCTTAACCTGAAAGGATGAACCAGAAAATTTCTCCTTGCCTCTCCTACTCCAGTCACCTGACAGGAGGCTTAGAAGTTCACCATGAGAAGATTATTCCTTTGGGTCAAGGCAGGATTTCTCTACCTTGGCACAAATGACAATTGGATAATTCTTTGGGATTATTGAAAAGAATAGTCCCCAGTAAAAATTCAAACACCCTGGAGAAGGATGGTCCTCACCCATGACACATCTCTCAGTGTTTCCCAGACCCTTTCTAAGGGCACCAGTTGGCTAAGAGCTGTGTGGGGAAGAGGAAAGAAAAGAAAGAAAAGAAAAGGAAAGGAAAGGGAAGGAAAGGAAAGGAAAGGAAAGGAAAGGAAAGGAAAGGAAAGGAAAAGAGAAAGAAGAGAAGAGAAAAGAAGAAAGAAAGAAAGAAAGAAAGAAAGAAAGAAAGAAAGAAAAGAAAAGAAAAGAAAAGAAAGAAAGAAAAGAAAAGAAAGAAAGAAAGAATCTAAAAGAATCCATTCCTGGGGCACCTGGGTGTCTCAGTTAGTTAAGTGTCTGCCTTCAGCTCAGGTCATGTTCCTTGGGTGCCAGGATGAGCCCGCATTGCGCTCCCTGCTCAGTGGAGAGCCTACTTCTCCCTCTCCCTCTGCCTGCCATTCCCCCTGCTTGTGCTCTCTCTGTCAATAAATAAATAAAATCTTAAATTTTTTTTTTCTTTTAAAGAATCCATTCCCACCAACCCCCTTTTTGGATTCTTCCTGGACCTCTGGGAAGAGGGATCTCTCAGCATTTCCCTTGGAAGAGGGCCTGGGAGAAGAGCCCCACTCCCAAACACTCTGGGAATCTGTGGTGTACACCATCCAGGCCCGGTGCTGCCCAAAGGACATCAGTAAAACTTGAAGGAAGCTGGTGAAGAACACAAAGGAAAGAAAACAAGACAATGCTCTGCCCGTAAAGAATTCATGGATCCCCACTGTGAGTTTCCTTCATACCCCTGGAGAAGGTTGGGTAGGCATAAAACCATTTATTGATAAGGTTTGTCCATCGTGGTCCTGCTTAGAAACAGGAAAAGCTCTAAGTCTTTCAAGTGGAAGAAATTTAACCCAGGGAATTGGTCCATGGGTGATGAAGGAGATAAGAAGCCAAAGGGGGACAGTGAGACCGCGAGACAGCGAGACAACCCAAAAAGCAGCAAAGCAGGGTCATGTAGCATTATAGACCCAGAGGCCCCCTGAGCCATTGGGCAGGAAGTAAATAGAGGGGGCTGCCCTAGAGGAGATGGGATTATGAAAGGAGAGAAGGCAGAGGCACAACCAACCACAGGTGAGGTCCGATGTCGGAAAGCAGAGAGAGACGGGGAGAAAGAGCCTGGCTTCTTTCCTCCTCCCACCTACCTGTCCTCCTCCCACCTGTCTTCCTATTGGCTGAACCTACCCCAAGCCGGAGGAGAAAGGAATCTGGGAAATGTAGTTCCCAGTAGTGATACAGCACCGAGCAGAGGAAACTAGAGAACAGATCTGCAAGCAAACCAGCAGGTGACTGGCAAAGGAAAAAAAAAAGGAGGCCCAGAGAGGGGAAGTGATGGGACCAGGATTAAAGTCCAGATCTTAAGGCTCTCGTTTAGGACCCAGAGAGTCCTTGAAGGCTGACGTGACAGCATGAGATTGGCAGCAGAAAAAAGAACATAGTCCAGCCTGCTGGGTTTTAAAAAGATCCGAGATAGTGCTTACCTGTGAAGCAGGAACCTTTTGAAGGGCAGGAAATGTTCTGGGGAGATACAGAAGAACATACAAAAGTGAAAATTCACTAATCTGTATATGTAAGAATAGTGTACTTTATGCATTTCATTGTTTATAAATTATACCTCAATTAAAAGAAACAAGATTTCCTCATGTCTTTTTCATAAAATCCTGTCATATTTTCAAATGAAATGATATATGTCTGGGGTTTGCTTCCAAATAATTAAGGGAAGACTGGAAGAGGAAGGAGGGCTGATGGAAGAAATGAGACTGGCTGGAGTTGACAATATTATTTTCTTCCCTTTAGTGTATGTATATGTTATGTGCGAATTTCCATAATAAAAAGTAAAAAAAAGAAAAAAGAGAAAAAGGCTCTTGGGACCCAACACGCACACATACCTTCAGGCACTGAAGAGCTCAGTGGTGAGTCCAGTCCCAGCCCCCAATTCCCTTGACCCGGAAAGAGCAGCAGCCCTGAGCAGCGCATGCTGCGCTGAATGTCTTCCTTTTCCGGGCAGCCTTGGACCATCCGTATAAACACGCCCGCAGACTACACATCTGAGCCTTGCACCAGGAGAGGAGAGTGACATGTCTAGACTCAGGAAGGCCCCTCACTGTCTTGGGAGCCCTCCTCCCCAGGTGCACTCCTGCACCAGGATTTCCCAGCTCCCCCACCAAGAGCCTGTCCAGCCAGTCAGACCAACCAACAAGGATGAGTGCAGGGCCCTGCAGGGAGTGGGGCGGGACAGTACCCAGGTGACCTATCTCCAGAGAGTAAGTCAGACCCTCACACCAAAGGAGGCGCCCCGAGTCACAGGAGGCAGCTGGGGACCCAGGAATCAGGAACTCTGGGGACGAGCTGGGGACCCAGGAATCAGGAACTCTGGAGTCTAGGCTGGTTCTGCATAGACTGGCTAGGTGATGTGGGCAAGGCCTCATCATTTACTCCATAAATATGTATCGGACACTTGGAATGGGCCACACTGGGACCCAGACTTAAAGAGTCCGGCCAGGCCACTCCAGAGCTCACAGCCTGGTGTGGCAGGAGGCAAGAAGCAGCAGGTCACAGACTGCAGTCGGTGTGGGAGCTGTGCAACCTGGGGTGGGGGTCCTTCCCAGAGCCCTGCTAAACCTCAAGGACAGATGGGAACTAGCCAGGAGCACAGAGTCTTGAAGACCAGAGAGCCTGGCATCAGGGGCCATAGGGGTGCTGTTAATGGGTAGTAGGGAAATGATGGGAAGAAAGGGGGCTAGGGACGAGACCAAGCTCCCTGGAATCCCGGTCTCCTCTCTGTGGCCCCCCTCAGCCTCCGTCTTCTCATCCTTGAGGCGAGGAGGCCAGATGGGTGGGCTGTCAGCCTCCACCAGCAACGAGGGATTCCGAGGCTCCTGGGTGAGGCTGCCGTGGCTGCCCAGCTCCAGCGCGGCCGCCCCTGCTCAGCTTCGGGAGCTGGGTCTCCCCATTCCTCCCTATCACCTAAGTACTGGGGAGCGGGGAGCGCTGCCCTATCTACTGCGTCTTCTAGGTGACCTGTGCCCACTAATGTGGGCACTAGGTTGGATCACGGATAGGGAGGGCTGGCTGATTTGTTATTCCTTTGTAGCTAATCTTTAAAAAGTCACACAACAGGGCAGGAACCCCCAGGCGTCCAGAGGGTTGCCAAGTGGGACTTCTGTTTCCCAGATGCTGCAACTGGCTGGCAGGCTGTGGGCCTCCGTGGGTCCCTGCACTCCCCCTGTGTGTCGGTCCCAGGCCCTTCCACTTTCAGACCCGGCACCCAGCTGGACACAGCTCTGTCTGTCTCTCTCTCTCTGTTCCAAGTCACCTCTGCTCTGCTCTCAGAGGCCCATCTGAGCATTGTCCACTCGCTCTGCTGCCCCTTCCCCACCTAGCCTGCCCCTGCCGTCCTCCCCTCCTGGCCAGGCTTCCGAAGAAGGGAGGAGGCCCGGTTCCGGCCCGGCTGCCCTCACGTGCTTTCCCGGCCGCCCCCTCCCGCCCTGCATCGGGGCAGCCAAGCCTGTTCCTCTTCCCCGATTGCGACAGCTGCCTCTGCTCCCAGAGCTCCCTGTCTCCGCCCCGAAGGCCGGCTTGCTCCACTCCCACTTCCTGAGCCTGGCGCTGGAGCCCTGGAGGCCAGGCCAGGCCCGGCCGCTCGGCCCCCGGGGGCACGTCAGCCCGAGCCCTGTCCCAGGCCCTGGGCTCGGGAGGTTGCTGCCACCACTGCCCAGGACGTGCAGGCCTCCCACCTTCCTCCCCCAGCCTCCACCCATCTGGCCGACTGGCCCACTGGCCGCCATGCGCCTGCCATGGGCTGCCTCCCCCTGCGGCCTGGCCTGGGGGCCACTCATCCTGGGCCTCTGCGGTCTCCTGGCGGCATCCCAGGCCCGACTGGTGAGGGAGGGGCCCATGCAGGTGGGTGGCGGTGGGCTTGGGAGGGGAAGAGGGGGTCTGGACAGCCCTCTCTCTAGTCCCTCTGCCCTCCCCAGCCGACCCCTGAATAATTCTCCCCCCGACCTCCATCTCCCCTGGAAGGAGCCCCCATACCACACGGAGAACCAAACCTGCCGGGACTGGGAAAAGGAGTACTACGAACCCAAGGATCAGGTCTGCTGCTCCCGCTGCCCCCCAGGTGAGAGGCAATGGCCCGAGGAAGCAGGGGACGGGAGGTGGGTTGCAGGGGACTCCGGGCCAACCTCGCTGCCTCCGAGGGAAGACAGACACCATCTCCCAGGAAAACCAGTCGGCCATCCTTCGTGTGTGGCCAGCAAGAGGACAGGGTCCTGCAGCCAGCAGTTGAGGTGAGGGGGAGCCCGGCTCCCCTGACACTCCAGCTGCCCCACTCCCATTCCAGGCACACACGTCTCCGAGGAATGCAGCCGCAGCCAGGACACCATTTGTGCCGTGTGTCCCGAAAATTCCTACAACGAGCACTGGAACCATCTCTCCATCTGCCAGCTGTGCCGCCCCTGTGACCAGAGTGAGTGGCGGTGGGCGGGGGGAGGCCGTCTCCCAGAGTGCGGCCCCTCCGCTGAGCTCTCCTGTCTCCCCACCAGTGCTGGGCTTCGAGGAGACCGTGCCTTGCACCAGCACGCAGAAAACCCAGTGCCGCTGCCAGCCGGGAATGTTCTGCGTGCACTGGGACACGGAGTGTATACACTGCGAGCCACTCTCCGACTGCCCGCCGGGCACCGAAGCCGAGCTGACAGGTCAGAGGTCACTGCGGAGGAGGGCGGGGAGGACGCTGGGTGCCGGTGATCTTGAATGGGGGCAGGGATACAGTGCTTCGTCCAGGGGGTGGGGGAGCCCCCCAGGTAGTTCTCTTTGGTATGAAGAGCCCCCCTCCCTCCCTGTGAAAGGCCCACAGTGGGGGTCTGCAGAGACAGGGAGCCAGGACAGAGGCAGGGCCTCAGGAGGCTTCTGTCAGCACGGGGGAGATCAGGAAAGGTGCTGTGGGGTGAGCTGGTGGGCAGGGAGGGGCCGTCCAGTGGGAGCAGAGGACACTCACAGCCTGGAGAGACTCCCCTTGCCCACTCACCCCGGCTGGCCTTGCTCTTCTCTTGCCAGATGAAGTCGGGGTGGCGAACAGAAACTGTGTGCCCTGTAAGGCAGGCCACTTTCAGAACACCTCCTCCCCCAGGGCCCGCTGCCAGCCCCACACAAGGTGAGTGTGCCCCCACCCCACACCCCTGCCCTCCCAGAAGTCCCAGCTGCTGACCACCCGATGCTCGCACCTGCGAGCTCACCGTGCCACCTCCAGCCCTGTGCCCACCTGAATCGGGCCTCTCTTCCCTCCACAGGTGTGAGGAGCGGGGCCTGGTGGAGGCGGTTCCAGGCACTGCCCAGTCTGACAGCAGCTGCAGAAATCCACCGGAGCACCCTGAGATGCCAGGTGAGGGGCCTGCGGCCGAGGGGCACATGGAGGGGGCCAGTCTAGGAAGATGCCTTTATCCCCTTCCATCCAAAACAGTGGGGAGAAGATAAATCCTTCTCTCTCAGAATTGGGGCAAGCAGAGAAGTTCCCTAAGGAAAAGCTGGAGTGTCCCTAGGCCAGCTTCATAGACACAAATACACACGTACACTCTTTTTAAGTTATGTATTACACATGTAACTTGTAAGTTACATATGCTGTTGTGCCAAGGACCACTCCTACACTGATATGTAATTGTCAGTGACATCATTTTGGACATGCCACCGTCATATAATCTTTTTACCAGGCTGAGAATCTCTTTATTAGATTGCACACTTTCATTATTAGAGAGTTCATCCCACATTTGACTTTCTCGTTTTGTTTTGTTTCTTTTCTGTGAAGTCACTGGTTTCCTAGCCTAACAGATGATTAAGGGATATTTCTAATGACTGTAAACATTATTAGTTGGGAGAGAGTTATATTAACTTTTTGTAAATTACCAGATATTTAAAATAATAGCTTTCATTTATTGAGAGCTAGTGTGTCAGGCACTCTGCCAGCACTTGACAATCACTAACTCATTTAATCTTTTTTTTTTTTAAGATTTTATTTATTTATTTGAGACAGAGAGGGAGCACAAGCAGGGGGAGGGGCAGGCAGAGGGAGAAGCAGGCTCCCCAATGAGCAGGGATCCCAGTGTGGGACTTGATCCCACGACCCTGGGATCACCACCCAAGCCGAAGGCAGACATTTAACTGACTGAACCACCCAGGCGCCCCTAACTGATTTAATCTTGCTTAACGACCCTACAAAGTACTGCTGACCCTTGAACAACATGAGTTTGAACTGTGCAGGTCCACTTATATGTGGCTTTTTTTCAATAAATAACAGCACAGTTCTGTAAATATATTTTTTCTTTCTTACGATTTTCTTAATGACATTTTCTTTGCTCTCACTTTATTGTGAGAACACAGTATATAAATATATAACCTACAAAATACGCAAATCAACTGTGTTACTGGTAAGGCTTCTTTCTGGCCAACAGTAGACTATTCATAGTTAAGACTTTTTGGGAATCAAAAGTTATGCATGGATTTTCGACTGCACGGGGGTCGGCGCCCCTAACCCCCATGTTGTTCTAGGGTCAACCGTAGTTCTATTATCATCCTCACCAAGGGGAGGAGGCTCGGCAGAGTTTATGTGACTTGCCCCAGATCACCCACATGGTAACTGGTATTATGAAAACCTACATTCAGTTCTTTCTTACTCCAGAGCCCATGCCATAATGCATGCACACCATAGAAAATTAGAAAATTCAGAGAAACAAAACTAAAAGTCACTCACAGGACCATCACTTAGCATATCCACTCTTAACATTTTGTAATATATCCTCCCAGACATTTTTCTCTGTATGTCTACACATATAATTGTATTTATAAAAGTGGAGTCATTTGAATATTTTGTAACTTGATTTTTCATTTAAATATATCATAAATCTTTTTCCATGTCCTCTTGTTACTTCTTAACCATGTATCAAATACAGCTGGCACTTTAGAGCTGGGAATTTTAGACAGTGTGTACCTAACCCCCTCATTTTATCTTCGAGATGCTCCAAAAGGAGGAATGACTTAAAAATCACCCAGTTGGGCCGGGCCCCATATGTCTTGGTCTCCAGGTCCAGTTTTTTCCCATGTCTCCCACTCTGTCCTCCCTTAGGCCGCAGGTTTAGGTAACTCAGAAAGGGCACGCTCCCAGGCTGCAAATGTCCAAGTCTTCCTGACCTTCCCCAGACACACTTGATGGGCACTGGAGACTCTGCTATTACAGACACAAATTACCCATGGCTACATAACAGAAACTGAGAATCCCAAGTCCCAGGCCCCCTACTCTCCCCCTCCTGGAACCTGCCCTGAGTAAAGGGGGGAGAACTTGCAACCCCTCCTCTCCCACCCCCATAAACACCCCCACAGAGATAGAGGCGCAATCTCAGCTCCTACAGTGGCCTCTCTGTAGGATGGTCACGTCTGCAGAAGTGTGGCTGTACCCTGTGGCCTGGGTCACTTACAAACTGAAGCCCCACCCTCCCTGTACCGCCTCCCACCCCACTTCTAGCCCTGGAAACCCAACTGTGCACATGCCTGTTCTCACCCACAGGACTGCCCCCCGTCCTTGGTCTCTACGTGGTGGCCACCAGCACCACCCCCAAAGATCCATCCATGACAGTTTCTCCTGGCTGTCAGGTGGTCCTCCCCGAGTCCAGCTTGCTTCACCCTCTCTGTAACCCAAGGGAGGTTTCTCTAATTCTGCCTTTAGGACCTGCAATGGCTCTGGAAGGGGAAAGCTGTTTCCCCCTTTTCTCTGGGTTGCCCAGAGAACTAGAAAGCTGGTCCTTAGCTCCCCAACCCCCATCCCACCCTTCCCGGTGTCATCACGGCTCTCCTGTCTGCTGTCCCACCAGGAACTGTGATGGTGCTGGCCATCCTGCTGCCGCTGGCCTCATTCCTGTTCCTCACCACTGTCCTGGCCTGCACCTGGAAGAGCCACCCCTCTCTCTGCAGAAAGCTGGGTAGGAAGGAGCTGGATGCAGGCAGGGAGGCAGGCCTTGCCGGCTGGCTGTCCCCACCTGCATAAGGGAGGGAGTCTGGGGGGAACAGTCAGCTTCCCCAGGGCCAACCCTTCTGCCCGTCCACACTGTGAAGACTTGCGATGCCCGCCCCAGCACGGACATCCTCCCCACCCAGCCCCCCATTCTGAGGCTGGAGATAAGAGCAATGATAGCTCGTTCCTCCTGGGAACCCAGGGCGTGGCGGCGGGGGGGGGGGGCATATGCCTCAGCGAACTGTGAAAGGTGCAAGCCCAAGGCCCCCTGGAGGCCTGACCGCCATCTCATTTTCCATTGCAGGATCCCTGCTCAAGAGGCGTCCAGAGGTAATGGGGAAGGCTGAGAAGGCCGCAGGGAGGGGCGGGTGGGGCTGAGCGAACAGGGCGGGCTAGGCAGGGTAAGAGTGTGCCTGCTTCAACATCCACTCAGCTCATCAGTGATGGAGCCTAGCATGTGCCAGGCACTGTTCCAGGCACCACGGATGTAGCGGTGAGCAAAACAAAGTACCTGCCCTCCTGGACTTACAGGCCAGGGGACCAAGAATGAACTTAGACAGAAAGCACGGTACGGGAACAGTGAGTGGCAGTGGCCAAGGGTGGGGGAACATTATCTTAGCGTGGACAGAGAGGGCCTCGCTGATAAACTGACACTGGAGCAGAGAGCTGAAGAATGATGGAGCCATCCATCAGAACATCTAGGGGAGGGGCGCCTGGGTGGCACAGCGGTTAAGCGTCTGCCTTCGGCTCAGGGCGTGATCCCGGCGTTGTGGGATCGAGCCCCACGTCAGGCTCCTCTGCTATGAGCCTGCTTCTTCCTCGCCCACTCCCCCTGCTTGTGTTCCCTCTCTCGCTGGCTGTCTCTATCTCTGTCGAATAAAAAAAAAAAAAAAAAAAAAAAGAACATCTAGGGGAAAGTGCCCCAGGAAGAGGGACATCAAGTGCAAAGGCCCCGTGGCAGGGAGCCTGAAGTGGAGTAGAGGAGAATGAGCTGCCTAAGCGGGGGGTGGGGTGTGGGAATTAAAGAAAGCCGGGGTCTGAGGCCCATGTCATCACTTGGTTCTCTGCCTGTCTCCTCCAGGGAGAGGAATCAAATACTGCTGATGGAAGCTGGGAGCCTCCAAGGGTCAACCCACATTTCCCTGACCTGGTAAAGCCACTTCTGCCCCTCTCTGGAGCCGCGGCCCCGCCCTCAGCCAGGCCCCAAGCACCCCCGAGTTTGGAGGAAGAAGTGCTACAGCAGCAGAGTCCGTTCAGCCAGGCCAGGGAGCTGGAGCCTGAGCCCCCGGAGCAAGGCCAGGTGGCCCATGGTGAGCCTAGGGCAGGCAGCGGGGAGGAGAGGGGGCGGGGAGGGAAGGGTGGGGTGGGAGGGATGGCGGGCAGCAGGAGAGTGTGAGCCAGAGAGAAAGGAGAAGCCTCAAACAGCAAGACAGAGACTCCAGCGCCTCGCCGCCTCGCCCTCTCACTCTGCCTCCTTTCCCACAGGTACCAACGGCATTCATGTCACCGGCGGGTCTGTGACTGTCACCGGCAACATCTACATCTACAATGGGCCAGTACTGGGGGGAGCACGGGGCCCCGGAGACCCCCCTGCTTCCCCAGAGCCTCCGTACCCCACCCCTGAAGAGGGTGCCCCTGGCCCTCCCGGGCTCTCTACACCCTACCAGGAGGACGGCAAGGCTTGGCACCTGGCTGAAACAGAGACACTGGGCTGCCATGCCCTCTAACAGGGCCAAGGACCCAACTCGTCACCCATGCCTCTTGGTGTTTGGGAAAAGCCAGGAGGTGCAAGGGAGGTGCAAGAGTACCTTCTCCCCGAGGCTACCCTGCCCACCTGGGATTGACAGAGGGCCTGGGCAGGGCCCCTGAGACGCAGACCGTAAGGGGCCGGGCCTCAGACGCGTGTCCGAGAGCAGGGCCAGGCACTGGCTGGTATGTACCCGCCACGAGACTCTCACCACCATCTGAGCAGGCCTGAGACTTCCCTGCAGACCCTCCCGCCCCCTGGGGCTGCAGCAGGCCAGCTCCCGGCGCGGACAGGGCACTGACGCTCGCTGCTGCCCACCACAGCGCTCTGCACCCTCAGCACGGCATGGAAGGAGGCCGGCCACGTGGTCACTTGCAAGGACATCAGTGGGACCTCCAGCAGAGTCGTGGTGCTCATCCCCCAGCTTCCCACGGACTGAAGAGGCCCTTTGAGAGCGCACACTTCACACGGACTGAAGTCGACCCTATATGAAGATGGAGTTCCATGGAGGACCACCCCTCCCCACTGCTCCTAGACAGTCATCAAAAACTGGGGGTTTGGATACAGTTACTAGGTAGAAGGGAGAGTTTGGGAAGGGGAGGAAAATGGCAAGTGTATTTATAAATTGTAACCACATGCAAATAAAGAGGAGATGGAGACCTAGGTCACTTTTTCTTGGGATTCACATAGAAACACTAGTCCATTGGGGCAATGTCAAAAAGCAAAAGGCAAAACACGAAAATAGAATCCTACAAAGGTTTTCTATGAGAGACTGGTGTATGTAACTTGGGTGATAACAGTATTAGCCCGTGATCGCTGACAAGGTGCCAGGCGGTGTTCTAAATGCTTTATAATATTAACTTACACAAGCCTCACCACATGTCTCAGAGATAGATACTTTTACTATTCTCCTTGAACAAATGGGGAAACTGAGCCACAGAGACAGTAAATGACTTGCCCAATTCGGCTGCAAATGGCAAGCTGGGTTTGCACCCACTCAGTCTGGCTCTGGAGGCCTCTCAGGTAGAAACTTCACATGACACACCCTTACAGAATTTCTCTTAACAGGTAAAAAAAAAAAAGGGGGGGGTGGCTGGTTTTCTCAAATAATCAGATCTCCTTCATATCCCGCAGGCATTCAGTCAGAGCCAACTCTCACACCCCCAGCCACAATGCAAGGTGAGAGTGTTCTTTCCACACAGCTGGTCAAAGGGAAAGATACGCACTTTAGACATAAAATATGAGAGCCCCAAGTTCACGTTCTGTTGGTGAAGAGAGCCAGGCCGACCTCCTTCAACTCAGAAGGGGCACTCATGATTTTTACTTGTTTATTCCTTTTTGTCTTATATGATTTTGTCCCCAATAGAACTTTAAATCTTCTCAAGCTCTTTTATTAGGAAATGTGTGGGCCCCAGAATTTATCTGTCTCACCGCCTGGTAGAGACAACCTGATGTGAAGGATTGTGAGGGAAGCCGCTGCCAGTGGACTTCGCCTTCCATAAAAGGCCACCGTCTGGATCGGATGTTAAGAACTCTGTCGCTGGGGCTCATCAAGATGGTATAGCTACAAACACGTGCTGCGGGAGCCGTCTGATCCAACTGAGTAGATGGGTTATTTAAGGCTGACCATGAAAGTATTAGATCCAAATTCCTTTCTTAAGAATTAAGCCATGGGGCACCTGGGTGGTCAGTTGGTGAAGCGTCTGCCTTCAGCACAGGTCGTGATCCCAGGGTCCTGGGATCGAGCCCTGCGTGGGGAAGCCCTGCTCAGCAGAGAGTCTGCTTCTCCCCTCCCTTGTTCGTTTTCTCTCTCTCTCTCAAATAAAAAAATAGTAATAATAGTCTAAAAAAAAGAGTGGTTTAAAAGAAGTTACCGTCAGCTATATCTTTAGAGTTAATCCTCCCGCTCTTGCAGTGTGCCAGAGCCAGGCCACCTGAATCCTTAATCATCGTTCCAATGTATTTAGATAAAAAACAAATGTTATATATTCTTCAACGAAATAAAAGGAGGAAAGCTTTTTTCAAGAAATGGTGCTAAGGCCCTAGGTGACACATTCACGTTTAGGACTGCAGCAGCCTGTGTCAGTTGGTTAAGGCTGCCGTCACGCAGCAGTGCAGGCTAGAGGGCTTCAAGAACAGAAAGTGATTTTCTCACAGTTCTGGAGGCTAGAAGTCCAAGACCAAGGTGTCAGCGGGGTTGGTTTCTTCTGAGGCTCTCTCCTTGGCTTGCCGATAGCGGTCTTCTCCCTCTGTCTTCACATGGTCTTCCCTCCTGTTGGTGCCCTAAAATCCTTTTTTTCTTTAATGAGAGTGAGAGAGAGCAGAGGGAGAGGGACAAGCAGACTCCACGCTGAGCATGAGCCCGAAGAAGAGCTCCATCCGAGGAGATCATGACCGGAGCCGAACCCAAGAGTCAGACATTCAACCGACTGAGCCACCCAGGGGCCCCCTAATCTCCTCTTTTTATAAAGACACCAGTCAGATTGGTAAGGGCCCACCCTAAAGACCGCGCTTTAATTTAATTATCCCTTTAAAGATTATCTCCAAACACAGTCACGTTCTGAGGTACCGGGGTGTCGGACCTCCACATATGAATTTTGGAGGACACAATTCAGCCTATAACATAGCCCATGCTTATTCTGCCAGTGCTGAGTTAACACAGGCTCCAAGCCACACTGACAGAGCACACTATATATTGAGAAGAGCTCTGTCTAGAACGAAAGCTAATAGAAAATCAATGAGGACAGCCTACTCATTGTCGTCTTCAAAAGAAAGAACCACATACAAGAATAGTTGATAAGGGAACGATTAGGTCTGAATCCAGCTAGCTTCCCATACTTCATCTTTGAGAATGCCACTCCTATACCACATGGAGGACAAAGCCAACACTGAGTCCAACCAATGACAGCACAGGTGCAGGGAGGCCAGGAAGAAGGCTAAGGCAGCAGCAGTCCATAAGAGAGATGGACATTACTGGGCATAGAGTAGTGGCAGTGGGAGATGTGGGGCTATGCTGTCCTAGGATAATTAAGATTTTTTTTTTGTTTCAAAAGATGGAGCATTTCACATTGACAGCTGTGATGAATTCCTTCTGCACCTTCCCCAACAGACTTCTGTACCTTTCCTAGGAACACAACCCCATTTTTGTACTAGGGCAGAGATTCCATGGTATTGGGAGGGGAGGCCCTTTCCCCAATCCCAGGAGCCAGTAAACCCATTCCCTTTTGTCAGAAATTGGTTTAGAAGGGACACGAGATCCATTTCTGACCAATGAAATGTTTAGGGAAGCCTTCCTTCCCAGGACAAAAAGCATCATTAGGAGAAAGGTTTTGGCTTTCCTTGTCCCTTCTTTCTGGTTTGGGGGATGTTTTGTGAGAACATGACGCCTGAGCTATGGCAGCCATCTTGCTATCATGAGGAAAAGGCCATGGAGATAAAAAACCAGTTCTCTGAGGATGGAGGTCCTGGAAGAAAAGAAAAGAACATGGTTCATGAGACATTCTTTTTCTGTAAATCAGAGTAAGTTAAGTTTTGGGTTTTTTTTTTTCCTAGTTTTAACTTTTTTTCCTTTCTTTGGATAAGTAATTTATTAATATGGCTGAAAATTCAGAAAATATCAAAGAGTAAACAGTGAAATGTCTCTCTCTCTCTCTTTTTTTTTTAAGATTTTATTTATTTATTTAACAGAGAGAGACATCCAGCGAGAGAGGGAACACAAGCAGGGGGAGTGGAACAGGAAGAAGCAGGCTCCTAGTGGAGGAGCCTGATGTGGGGCTCGATCCCAGTGCACCAGGATTACGCCCTGAGCTAAAGGCAGATGCTTAACAACTGCGCCACCCAGGCGCCCCAGTGAAATGTCTCTCTTCCACTCCTGACCCTCAACCACCAAGGTGCTCTCCCTGGAAGCAACCAATGTTACTGTTTCTGATGCTTTTCCAGAGGTAATTTACAAATATATACACTTATATTCCCTTCCTCCTTTTTTCCACAAATGGTAGCACATTCTCTGTATATCCTTCCCTTTGCCTTTTTCATTTAACAAAATAGCTTGGCCATAATTCCATATCAGTATCAAAAACCTCCCTCCTAAAGTTTTATATCTGCATCTGCATAGTATCCCATCATATGGTTGCCCCATTTAACTAGATCCCTTTGAGGCTTTTTAATTCATTTCCAATCTTTACTATTAAAAACAATTCCAGGGGCGCCTGAGTGGCTCAGTTGGTTGAGGGTCCGACTCTTGGTCTCAGCTCAGGTCATAATCTCAGGGTCATGAGATAGAGCCCCTAGTCAGGCTCCCTGTTCATCAGGGAGTCTACTTGAGGTTCTCTCTCTCTCCCTCTCCCTCTGCCCCTCCCCTGCTTGCACGGGTGCACACTCTCTCTCTCTGTGTCAAATAAATAAATAAATCTTTTTAAAAAAGTTCCACAATAGGTGGCTCAGTCATTGAGTGTCTCCCTTCGGCTCAGGTCATGATCCCACCGTCCTGGAATCAAGCTCTGAGTCAGGCTCCCTGCTCAGCAGGGAGTCTGCTTCTCCCTCTCCAGCTCCCCCTGCTTGTGTTCCCTCTCTGGCTGTCTCTCTCTGTCAAATAAATAAATAAAATCTTATAAATAAATAAATAAATAATAAAAATAAAAATAATAAAAATAAAAACAGAATAAAATAATAAAAATAAAAGTAAATAAAAATAAAAAATAATAAAAAATAAATAATAAAAATAAAAATAATAAAAATAAAAATAAATAAATAAATAAATAATAATAATAAAAAGCTCCGCAATAATAACGTATATTGTTTTGCACATGTGGGAGTATTGCTATCAAAAAATTGCTAGAAATAAAATTGGGGGTCAAAAGTTAGGTATATTTTGGGGCGCCTGGGTGGCACAGCGGTTAAGCGTCTGCCTTCGGCTCAGGGCGTGATCCCGGCGTTATGGGATCGAGCCCCACATCAGGCTCCTCTGCTATGAGCCTGCTTCTTCCTCTCCCACTCCCCCTGCTTGTGTTCCCTCTCTCGCTGGCTGTCTCTATCTCTGCCAAATAAATAAATAAAATCTTTAAAAAAAAAAAGTTAGGTATATTTTATTTTGATAAATATTACCAAATCACCCTCCATGAAGACTGAGCATGAGCTATTCTTAAGAGTGTCCATTTCCATACGCAAACACCAACTTTGGTCTGTTATCAAACATTTTGATCTTTGCCAATCTGAAAGGTGAAAAATAGAATCTCAGGGTAATTTTTATTTGCATTTCTTATTGTGACTGAACTTTTTCATTTTATTGCGAGTGAACGTTTTCATCATATTAAAGAGTCATTTGTAATTTACTTTCCACTGTCTGTTCATCTCTCTTACTATTTTTCTATGGGACAATTTCCAAATGTTAACTTACTATCCTTGAAATCACCTATTAAACAATGATTTTTTTTCTTCACCAATTGGAAACACTGCCATTATTACAAATCAAATTTGTGTAAGAACTTGCATTTACTTCTGGATTTTCAAGTCTCCTCTTTTGATCTGTCTTTTTAATCTGCTAGCACCCAGTCTTTCAATCAATTTAGCTTTATATTTTAATATCAACTAGAGCTCCTTTTGATCTCCATTTCCAGGGTGTTCTTATGTTTTCTTATTTCTTTTTCCGAATGAGCTTTAAGATCAGCTTCTTTAGTACCCCTTCCCACCAAAAAACTCCCATTGGTATTTGTATTGAGACTGCACCAGATTTATAGCTTTCTCAGGGAGAACCAACATCTTCCTCGTGCTGGTCTTCCTTTCAAAAACACGGTGACTAATTTTTTAAGTATTTTATTTATTTCTTTGACAGAGAGAAAGAGCCCAAGCAGGGGGAGCAGCAGGTAGAGGCAAAGAGAGAAGCAGGCTCCCTGCTAAGCAGGGAGCCTGACACAGGGAGCCTGACTAGGGGCTCAATGAGGGGCGCGACGTGGGTCTTGATCCCAGGACCCTGGGATCATGACCTGAACCAAAGGTAGACGCTTAACCAACTGAGCCACCCAGGTGCCCCAGAACATGGTGACTTTCTATGTGTTGATTCCTTTTGTGTGCCTCAGTAGTGTTTTAATGTTCAATTTTTTAAAATATAGGTCTTGAGTATTTCTTGCTAAGTTCATTCCTAGGTGTTTTATCTTTGTAAATGCTACAGAAATGGGATCTTTACTGACTTAAGTTTTTTTTAACCTGGCTACCTACTGAATTCTCTTATCATCTGTAATAGCTTTTCAGTTGATTCGCTTGGCTTATCACCTTTAAATCCTGCGAAATTAATCTCTACTGTCTAATTTTTATACTTCTAATACATTTTAATTTCATCTAAATATATTGCCTAGTACCTTCAGAACAATGTTAAATGGTCATGGCATTAATGAACATTACCATCTTGATCCTTATTTTATGGGGGAATACTTTTAGTATTTCCCCATTCAGCAGGAGTTGTAAAGATATGTTTATTTTATTATGTTAAGAAAATTACCATCACTTATTATTTCACTGAGGTTTTAAACTAACAACGGATATTGAATCTTTACGAGAAACAAACACATGTCCTTTAAGCCTCTGCAGAGTTGATTACACTTCTTTTCTCCTTAAATCTATCATCCTGATGAATTACATAAATCAGTTTCCTAATATTAACTATCTTTACTTTTCTGGAAAAACCCACACTTGATCTTGTTGTATTTTTCTTTTAATGTACCTCTGGGATCCTGTTTGCTAATATTTTACTTCAGAGTCTCATTCATGAACTAGGCCTATAATATTGGTCTGTTTTATGTTCCTCATAGCTTTTTTTTTTAAAGATTTTATTTATTTATTAGACAGAGATAGAGATAGCCAGCGAGAGAGGGAACACAAGCAGGGGGAGTGGGAGAGGAAGAAGCAGGCTCATAGCTGAGGAGCCTGTATGTTCCTCATAGCTTTATAATTATATCTATATTTCTGACATAACAGTTTATCTTGAAGGAATTATACCTTAGATTTAATTTAGTTTAAAATCTAGGACTGCCAACCTTTTACCTCCTCCAACCCAGTGTCACAGAGTTATACAGTTCCGTGTTAGGAGATCATCTTCTAGGCATCTGTTCCTTTTTATGTGCTTATCATGAAAAGATTTACTTGTTCCAAGTCGTATACCTCGAGATCCTCAAATTATGGACTGACCCTCAAAACCCCTGTTTGATAAAGCTGCTTGTCCAGGCAAATAGGGCAATTCATGCAGAAGCCATTCCAGAGCAAGACCTCAAAAGGCAATTATTTTTATACTCAAGGCCCAAAGACTCCCTTTGGGATTAATCCATTTGTAAAAGCTCTATCAGCATTGTCCAACAGCACTTCCTGTAATGATAAAAATTATTATCTGTGTTGTCCGATGTGAGAGCTGCCAGCCACATGCGGCTAATAAGGGCTCGACATGCGATTAGTGCAATGGAGGAACTGAATTTTATTTTAAAGATTGATTGATTGATTGATTGATTGATTGATTTGAGAGAGATAGAGAGCTCACAGGGGGGAAGGGCAGATCAAGAGGGAGAAAGAGTCTCAAGCTGACTCAGCACTCAGCCCAGAGCCCCACGTGGGGCTCTACCTCAGGACCCTGAGATCATGACCTGAGCAGAAACCAAGAGTTGGCCACTCTACCAACTGCGCCATCCAGGCACCCCTGGAGGAACTGAATTTTAAATTTAATTTAATTTTATATTTAAATAGCTACATGTGGCTAGTGGCTACTGTACTGGACAGCACAGCTCTAAGAGGTCTATAGAGAAACCTGATTCAACAAGGCTGCGGTTCCAACAGCTGGGAAGGTACAAAGAGCTCAGGCACTGAGGTATTCATGCATTCATCAAATCTCAAATATATAACTACTGAGCACCTGCTATGTACTAAACATTGTTTTAGGTATCAAAGATACAGAACTAAACAGACGATAAAGGCATGCTCTTGCTCTCATTCGATGAGGAAGATGATCAAAATAAATCGGAAATAAGTATTATGCTGAAAACTGAAAAAGGGAAAGTTAAGAGTAATTAAATAGCTACTTTAGATTGAGTGGTCATGGAAGTTTTTTTAAGGAGGGGACATCTGAACTGAACAACCAGAAGGAACCAGTCAGAGGAAGACCAAGAGGAAGAATGTTCCTGACAGAGGGAACAGCTAGCGTGAAAGTGCCTAGGACATTGGGACATTAGAGGAGTTAGGAGAGTACAAGTCTAGGCTAGACTCGGAGGGTGAGGGCGCTCCAGATGGAGTCAGATAGTCATATCACATAGGGCTTCCTAAACCAAGATAAGGAGCTTCGTTATATCCTAAATTCAGAGAAGCCACTGGAAGGTTTCAAGCAAGGGAGAAGTACAATCTCTTTTCATGTTAAAAAGGATCAATCCAGCTTCTATTGGGACAATAGATAATAGGGCATTATTATCTGTAATAATCCAGTGGGTGATGAATAAAGAATGGAAGCAGAAAGACCAGGTAGAAGGCTCCTGCAATAGACAAATGGAGAGAGTACACGGTTTGAAGATAACCCTTGGAGATAGACCCCTTGGGTCTCAGCTCATCCTCTGTGGCCTTGGACTACTCGCTAGTTAAACCAATCCAAGGCTCACTTTCAAAATTAGCATTCAGTAAATATTAAATGAGTATTTATTACGTACTGGGCATCTGAAGATACAACAAACAAGACAGACTACCTAACCTTCTGAAGCTTGAAAAATAATTATAGTGATGTAAGTACTATAAAGTGGAAACACCATATAATCAGAGACCTACTCCAACCTTGAGGATCAGGATATGCTTCTCTGAGGAAATTCAAGATGTGACCTGCAGAATAATAAAGGTTAGCTAAGCAGTGGGGAGGAGAGAATTCTCCTGGTGAAAGAAAGGAATGGTGCATGCCCAGGCCCCATGATAGGAAGAACAGTTTGGCCGGAGCTTGGGAACAGAGAGATAAAGCTGGAGAAGTAGGTAGGAAGCAGACCACTCTGACTTATAAACTATAACGACTTTGGACTTTACTCTAAAAGCAATAGGAAACCACTTAAGTTTCTTTTTTCCCCCATCTAGTTTTTATTCTTCTTTATTCACATTTTGTTAAGTCATAAGCTACATATGGTAAACTATGTAAAGTGTACTGCTCTTCAGTGCACAGCCTGAAAAAGTATTACCTATGGCTAGACTCATGTTGCCATCCCAGGAGATACAGAACATTCTCAGCACCCCAGAAGAAGACTTCACGCCCCTCCCCCCTCAGTAATCCTCACTGCTTGGGTCTCAGTTAACATTCTGGGAGATCTGTAATATACCTGAGATACAGGATATTTCCAGAGATATTCACTATTTAACTTGTGACTCATCCCCCCCCCCGTCAATTAGTCTATTAAGCTGTCTATACTTGAACTACATATAAATGGAATCATACCATTTTAGCCATTTTGTCTGACTTCTTTTAATCAATGTCATGTTTGAGATGTATCCTTGTTGTTGCTAGTATCAGTAGTTTGGTTTCTTTTTAAAATTTTGCCATGCAGGGCCATCAAGGTGGCTCAGTTGGTTGAGTATCCAACTCCTGATTTTGGCTCAGGTCATGATCCCAGTGTCGTGAGATCAAGCCTGGCATCAGGCTCTGCGCTGTGGAGCCTGCTTGGGATTCTCTTTCTCCGTCTCTCTCTGCCCCTCCCTCCTGCTCACGCTCTCTTGTTCTCTCTCTAAAAACTAAAAAAATAATTTTGCCCTGTAGTATTCCACTGTATGTATACACCTAAATTTGTCCATTCTCTTGGTTCTTTCTAATTTAAGGGTTGTTTCAAGTTTTCAGCAATTCTGAATAAAGTTACTACAAATATTTTTTTTTTAAGATTTTATTTAATTCATTCGACAGAGATAGAGACAGCCAGCGAGAGAGGGAACACAAGCGGGGGGAGTGGGAGAGGAAGAAGCAGGCTCATAGCAGAAGAGCCTGACGTGGGGCTTGATCCCATANCCCATAACGCCGGGACCACGCCCTGAGCCGAAGGCAGACGCTTAACCGCTGTGCCACCCAGGCGCCCCATACTACAAATATTCTTATACATGTCTTTTTACAGACATATGCACTCATTTCTTGAGTATATACCTAGAAGTAGAATTGCTAAGTCATAAGATGGAAATCTGTATAGTTTTAGTTAACACTGCTAAAACGTTTCTAAAATGATGGAAGTAGGGGCGCCTGGGTGGCATGGCGGTTAAGCGTCTGCCTTCGGCTCAGGGCGTGATCC
>NC_048233.1:7133123-7140644 GCF_002007445.2 Ailuropoda melanoleuca
AAATAAAATAAAATAAAATAAAATAAAATGATGGAAGTAATTTACAGTCCCACCTGCAATGCTTAGAGCTCCATTGCTTCACATATTTACCTTAACTTGGGATTGTCAGTCACCTTAATATTAGCCACTTTAATGCGTGTATTTCTCACTGTGGGGTTTCTTTTCTCATTAAATTATTTACTTTAGGATAATTTTAGAATTATAGAAAAGTTGCAAAGAGGGGCGCCTGGGTGGCACAGCGGTTAAGCGTCTGCGTTCGGCTCAGGGCGTGATCCCGGCGTTATGCGATCGAGCCCCACATCAGGCTCCTCTGCTATGAGCCTGCTTCTTCCTCTCCCACTCCCCCTGCTTGTGTTCCCTCTCTCGCTGGCTCCCTATCTCTGTCAAATAAATAAATAAAATCTTTAAAAAAAAAAAAAAAGAAAAAGAAAAGTTGCAAAGATAGTACAGAAAGTTTGGATATCCCCCACTCAGCCTCCCGTATTTTAATATCTTACATACTCACGATTCGTTAGTTAAAAATAAGAAATTAACATTGTTGAAATACTAATTAAGCTATAGACTTTATTCAGATTGCACCAGTTTTTCCCTAATGTCCTTTTACTGGTCCAGGATCCAATCCAAGGTACTATATTATATTAGTGGTCATGACCCTTTAGTCTTCTCTGATCTGTGACAATTTCTTTCCTTATTTTCTTTCCTTATTTTTTCCTTGGCAGTTTTGAAGGGTGCTAATCGGTTACTTTAAAGAATGTCCTTCAGTTTGGGTTGTCTGATGTTTTCTCATGATGAGAAACTGCCAAACTGTCTTCCAAAGTGACTATAGTACACCCTTTCGTATTTTCACCTTCAACGAGAGTTCCTTTTGCTCCATCACATTTGGTGGTGGTGGTGTTGATTTTAAGCAATTCTGGGAGGTGAACAGTGGTAACTCATTGTGATTTTAATTTGTATTTCTCTAATAACAAATGTTGACCATCTTTTCACATGCTTACTTGCCATCCATATGTCTTATTTGCCCAAGTGTCTTTTTAAATCTTCTGCCCATTTTTAAGTTGGGTCATTTGTTTTCTTATTCAGTTTTAAGAATTCTTTATGTTGGGGCGCCTGGGTGGCTCAGTCATTAGTTAAGCGTCTGCCTTCGGCTCAGGGCATGATCTCCGCATTATGGGATGGAGCCCCCCATCAGACTCCTCCACTGGGAGCCTGCTTCTTCCTCTCCTACTCCCCCTGCTTGTGTTCCCTCTCTCTCTGGCTGTCTCTCTCTGTCAAATAAACAAGTAAAATCTCAAAAAAAAAAAAAAAAGAATTCTTTATGTATTCTGGATACAAGTCCGTTATCAGATATGCAATCTGCAAATATTTTCTCCTAGCCTGTGGTTTGTCTATTTATTCTCTTAACATATCTGTCACAAAGCAAAGTTTTTAAATTTTGATATGGTCCACTTTATCATTTTTTTCTTTTACGGACTGAGTTTTTTTTTTTTTAAGTAATCTCTGCACCCAACGTAGGGCTCAAACCCACAACCCCAAGATCAAAAGTGGCATACTTCACTGACTGAGCCAGCCAGACACCCCATGGATTGCATTTTTGATGTAGTATCTGAAATCTGATCACCAAACCCAAGGTTCACACAGATTTTCTCCTGTGTTTTCTTCTAGATATTTTGTCACTTCACTATTTCAATTTAAGCTTATGAGCCATTACTTTTTGTGTAAGTATGAGGTATGTGTTGAAGTGTGTTTTTTTTTGTTTTTGCATACAAATGTCCAGTTGTTCCAGTACCATTTGTTGAAAAGACTGTTCTTTCTGCAGTGAATTTTCTTTTCATCTTTGTCAAAAATCAGCCGATCATATTTGTGTGGGTTTATTTCTGGGCTCTCTATTGGCACCACGGGCCTATGTGTCTACACTTTTGCTAATACCACACTATCTTGGTGACTGTAGTTTCCTAATAAGTCTTGTAATTCAATAGTGTAGTTTCTCCAACTAGTGTTCTTTTTTTAGCTCCTTTCAGTTCCTTTTCTTTTCCGTATAAATTTTAGAATCCACTTGCCAATTTCTATCAAAAAAAAATAAAAGGGCCTGCTATGATTTTGATTGAGGATACACCAACTCTATAAATCAAACTGGGGAGAAGTGGCAGCCATATAATATTGAATTATCCAACCCATGAACACATAGCTCTTCATTTCTTTATATCTTTGTTGATTTCTTTTCTTAGTGTTTTGTAGTTTTTGGTATACAGATCCTGCCCAAACTTTGTTATATTTATACTTAAATACTTAAGTGGGGGGTGGGGGACTATTATAAATAGTATTTTTTAAATTTCAAATTCCAATTGTCCATTGCTGATATATGGAAATATGATTGACTTTTGTATATTGGCGTTGTATCCTACAAACTTGCTAAATTTACTTATTAGTTCCAGGAATATTTTTGTAGATCCTTTGGGATTTTTACACAGAACATTAAGTCATTGTCAAACAAAGACAGTTTTATTTCTTCCTTCCCAATCTGTAAAACTTTTATTTTCTTGCCTTATTACATTGGCCAGGACTTCCAATATATTGAATAGATGTTCTTGTCACAGATTCCTTACAGCAAAATGATCATACCTGTCAGAGCATTTACATTTGGTGTAGCATTTATAGAACAGACACAGCAATAGTACCAACACGGTATGCCTAATATTTAGACAAGCCACATGGAATAGGGATAGAAGAAAAGAAACAACTAACATGTTCTAGAGAGCCATTACATACACTTTATATTCTTGTACTGATTTGATTACTCATTTTCCCCCTTAATCTACTGCTATTTGTACCTTACAGTAAGTTTGTACGTTTCTATTTAGCATAGAAATTAGCTATGGTTAGTTAGATCCAGTTCTTCCTCAGGCCAATCATTTTCCATAGGTATTATATCATGAGGAGGTTTTAATTCAATCCCCCAATACATTTGATCATCAATATCAGTATTTGCATGAGGAAGTTGAATTTTACTAACATCACTATATCACAGTAGGATCATGGTACAATTCGCTTTCATTACAGAACAAATCAGTAAGAATGACAGAGGTATTTGATTTGCCTTCCCAACAGAAGCTACCTTTGCCCATATACCAGATATTATTAAGAATGGGCATTGTTACAATTGGTTACTGGGTTATTTCTGGGTTCCAAGTTGACTGGGGACAAAGCCAATCATCCCACCTCATCTCATAGGCTTTCTGAGACTAGTTTCCATTCCACAAGTGGTATTTTTTTTTAAAGGTTTTGTTTATTTGACAGAGAGAGACAGCCAGCGATACAAGAAACACAAGCAGAGGGAGTGGGAGAGGAAGAAGCAGGCTCCCAGTGGAAGAGCCTGACATGGGGCTCAATCCAAGAACTCTGGGATCACGCTCTGAGCAGAAGGCAGACGCTTAACGACTGAGCCACCCAGGCACCCCCCACAAGTAGTATTTAAAATAGTTTCTATCTCTACTACCTATACTACAAGGTAGAATTTATTTCTACATACCTTGGGGTGTACCAGTGCTTCCAGGGAACTTCCTTAAGTTTGCCATAAGATTCCATAATCTTCCATAAGATTCCCATTGATTGGTGTGCCCCTGAGGCTCAAATCTAGGGTTGAAGGCCATTACCCCATGGCCACTTTAACCTCTTCAACCGTGTTAAAATAGTCGAGAGACTCTCTTGGGCCAGGGTGCAAGTCCTTTCCCCGCGCTGGGTTCCAGCATTATCCAGCACTATGTGTTGGGTCAGCCTGGCTCGCTGTGCTAAAGCCTTGTTACCCTTTCAGGCTGACTCCCATCGCCTTCCTCCTGAAGAAGACTCTCTCTAATCTGCCTAGTCTAGCCAATACATCTGTTTCTCTGAATATCATTCTTTATTAAAAACAAATTCCATTTGCCCCAAGATATTTAGACTGGCACTTAGCTCTCTTAAGTCCCTTTTCTGTCTTGTGGGCCAGTGTTGTTTAATCCACCATTCCTGTTGCCATTGTATACTAACGGCCCAAGTGCAGTTAGGAAGCAAGTTTTATACCCAAAAATGTTGTGTCTCCTCTACTGGAGTTAGATGAGAGGTAGTCACACCTAGATGTAATTTAGTCTGACTATGCCACAAGGCCGCCCACAGCCTTCCTTGTCTCAGGGTGTGGCCATTCTCCGAGGGAACCTGAACCCACCACATGATGGGATGATAATCCCTTCAGAGCCCATTGTATTCCCCTATTTTGCTTAATAGCTTTCTTTTTTTTTTAAGATTTTATTTATTTATTTGACAGAGAGAGAGGCAGTGAGAGAGGGAACACAAGAAGGGGGAGTTGGAGAGAGAGAAGCAGGCTCCCAGCGGAGCAGGGAGCCCGATGCAGGACTTGATCTGAACACTGGGATCATGACCTGAGCTAAAGGCAGACGCCCAATGACTGAGCCACCCAGGCGCCCCTGCTTAATAGCTTTCTTTTTTTTTTTTTAAGATTTTATTTATTTATTCGACAGAGATAGAGACAGCCAGCGAGAGAGGGAACACAAGCAGGGGGAGTGGAACAGGAAGAAGCAGGCTCATAGCAGAGAAGCCTGATGTGGGGCTTGATCCCACAACACCAGGATCACGCCCTGAGCCGAAGGCAGACGCTTAACCGCTGTGCCACCCAGGTGCCCCGTTAATAGCTTTCTATCCACAAAAACAAAGGTGTTATGTACTTGGGTTTGCTGCCATTATATATTGTCAATTATAATCAGGGACCTTTCTAAGAATTTGATCATCAAGATTTAGTTACACAACCATCTGTCAGTTGGGAGCCGTACCTCACACAGTTTGAAGTCCCAACAGTTCTCAGAAATTTCTTCCCAAGCAATACCCTTTGTAATAGAAGTGGCCTGAAAAATAGGACTTAAAAGATACTGGCACATCACTGGAGACCCAGTTAGTCACTAACAGTTGGTCTAGCTCACCATCATATCATATGAGCAGAATGTCTCCAGAGCAATGCCCATTCAGGTTTCCAGCCTGCCATTTGCCCTTGTTGGTGTCAATCTAAATAAAGGAGGTAAAATAAGGCAAGTTCAAATCACCAGAAACTGGGTTTATTCATGAATAGCAGATGAATTGCAATTCGGGGAACACATGCTGTAGCAAGCGATAGGCAAGTCCATTGGCTGCTTTGGGGTGGCTGTATTTACGGGCAAGGAGTGCAAAGAGAGGGAAGCCCAGCTGGAATCCAAGCAGAAAGTTCATTGGCTTGAGGATGGGGAGAGGTTTTTTGTTCATTGGATATTCACTGGTCAGGAGATAAGTCTCAGTCTTCTGTAAATCAGGCATTTAATGAAAATCAGACTCTTGGCTCTGTTCTAAGGGCACATGTGTGAGGATCTCCATGTCATATCCTCTGGTTCCATTTTAGGTTGAAATCCTCTCACATCAGATTATAAAAGCAGGAGTTCTCTCAGCAAACACATAGCTTTACCCTTTCAAGGCATCTGGTATAACTAAGTTGAAAGATAATAGTATTCTTTTTCTCTGAGCCTCTCTCAAGGTATTACTACTGTGTTAGATTCCTTTTATTGCATAACCCACTTATTCATTCCTTTACCCTCAACCATTATTTCTCTTTCTCTCCATTTATGTTTACCCAAACATTTCTACCTTTGGAAAGGACACTAGGTTCTGGCCACTGTGCTGGTCCAGATTGCTGACAGCTATACTAGTTTAGCAAGTTCCTCTCTGTCAGTCCACTCCCATTCCTACAGAGAAGGGTGACATAGGGGCAGAAATAGTAGCTGTCTTGGGGCGCCTGGGTGGCACAGCGGTTAAGCGTCTGCCTTCGGCTCAGGGCGTGATCCCGGCGTTATGGGATCGAGCCCCCACATCAGGCTCTTCTGCTATGAGCCTGCTTCTTCCTCTCCCACTCCCCCTGCTTGTGTTCCCTCTCTCGCTGGCTGTCTCTATCTCTATCGAATAAATAAATAAAATCTTTAAAAAAAAAAAAAAAGAAATAGTAGCTGTCTTGACCACGAGGCAACACAGCAGTATCCACTGTTAACCCCAGCTTTGCCAGATGTGCTCAAGGCACAGTCCACCCTATCAGGCCCTTAAGATTTCTGGCATAAAGGTTTAAAGGTATAGTTAATTCCTACTCCTGGTGCCCACAGCTGCATCCTTGGTCCTGGGACCACTGCATCATGTAAGAAAGAAGAAAACATGGTGACATGGGGAACCATATAGTCACATCACCATCCTCCCCCACCCCCTCTTCCCCAGGTCCCCAAGAGAATTGGAGGATCTAGCCAAGGGGACTCCTCTTAACTCCCCCTTAGGCTGAGTGTGAGTACACACTCAGGAAGGCATGTAAACCAGCCCCTCATACATTCATCTCCCCTGTTTTTAGGCAGCAAATTTTGCAAATACCTATTCCAATTCTCTATTGGACAGTTACTCTGAGGATGATATATGACATGATTTGATTATTTGATGTGGTATCTCTTTGCCTACTGTTGGACACTATGGGCCATAAAGTGCATCCCTTGGTCTGAAGAAACGTTCCTCAGTGGTGCAAATTGGTAGTGCTTTCTGTACCAACACTTTAATGATATTTTTAGCGTTTGGGTCTACTATCAAGTATGCAAAGTCCAGTCTAGCATAAGTGTCTATTCCTGTTAGGACCTATTTAGAGTCCCCTGGGGCTACCAGCATTGGTCCAATGTAGTCCACACACCAGCTGTATGCACGGCCTTCCCCCAGGGCATCTTTCCCAGCGCCATCTGCAGCCTCTCTCTAGTGGCATTTTGTGCCTGGATTCAGCCCACCTACGCACTGCTGCAGCAACCACAGGTCCACCCACCTCAAGGGAGTGCCCCCAGAGGTCTACTTCGTGGTGTCAATCACCTTCTAAATCTGGAAGGAAGTACCTCCCGTGGGCACCGACACGCCCTGCTTTAATGTGCCCCTTAAATTCCCAGAGTGATTTCCACACGGCCACGCCCTATTCAGACATCCCCTTAATAGTCCAGTTTTCCCTTGCCCATCTACTGTGACCCTATGGCCAGGCCACTGGCTACTGCCCATGAGTCTGTAAAAACCCAAACACAGGGGCTTTTCACCAGTGTTCAGTTCTTTCATCACCGCTAGAAAACAGCGTGCACTTGAGCCCATTGAGAGATGATCCTCTTCTACAAGTCTTGAAACAGCAGCTTTTCAAACAGGATATTGGCCATTCATCTCAGAACCATCATCAATTTTCATCCCAACTTTCATTTAATTCCATCAACTGCTGCATCTGCATATCCTCCTAACCTAATCTTAGGCCCTGTTAAGACTCCATGGGGTGGGGGGGGCTGGGTGGCTCAGTTGTTGGGTGTCTGCCTTCGGCTCAGGGCCTGATCCCAGGGTCCTGGGATCGAGGCCTGCATCAGGCTCCCTGCTCTGCTGGGAGCCTGCTTCTTCCTCTCCCACTCCCCCTGCTTGTGTTCCCTCTCTCGCTGGCTGTCTCTATCTCTGCCAAATAAATAAATA
>NC_048233.1:7142720-7262464 GCF_002007445.2 Ailuropoda melanoleuca
CCCCCTGCTTGTGTTCCCTCTCTCGCTGGCTGTCTCTATCTCTATCGAATAAATAAATAAAATCTTTAAAAAAAAAAAAAAAGAAATAGTAGCTGTCTTGACCACGAGGCAACACAGCAGTATCCACTGTTAACCCCAGCTTTGCCAGATGTGCTCAAGGCACAGTCCACCCTATCAGGCCCTTAAGATTTCTGGCATAAAGGTTTAAAGGTATAGTTAATTCCTACTCCTGGTGCCCACAGCTGCATCCTTGGTCCTGGGACCACTGCATCATGTAAGAAAGAAGAAAACATGGTGACATGGGGAACCATATAGTCACATCACCATCCTCCCCCACCCCCTCTTCCCCAGGTCCCCAAGAGAATTGGAGGATCTAGCCAAGGGGACTCCTCTTAACTCCCCCTTAGGCTGAGTGTGAGTACACACTCAGGAAGGCATGTAAACCAGCCCCTCATACATTCATCTCCCCTGTTTTTAGGCAGCAAATTTTGCAAATACCTATTCCAATTCTCTATTGGACAGTTACTCTGAGGATGATATATGACATGATTTGATTATTTGATGTGGTATCTCTTTGCCTACTGTTGGACACTATGGGCCATAAAGTGCATCCCTTGGTCTGAAGAAACGTTCCTCAGTGGTGCAAATTGGTAGTGCTTTCTGTACCAACACTTTAATGATATTTTTAGCGTTTGGGTCTACTATCAAGTATGCAAAGTCCAGTCTAGCATAAGTGTCTATTCCTGTTAGGACCTATTTAGAGTCCCCTGGGGCTACCAGCATTGGTCCAATGTAGTCCACACACCAGCTGTATGCACGGCCTTCCCCCAGGGCATCTTTCCCAGCGCCATCTGCAGCCTCTCTCTAGTGGCATTTTGTGCCTGGATTCAGCCCACCTACGCACTGCTGCAGCAACCACAGGTCCACCCACCTCAAGGGAGTGCCCCCAGAGGTCTACTTCGTGGTGTCAATCACCTTCTAAATCTGGAAGGAAGTACCTCCCGTGGGCACCGACACGCCCTGCTTTAATGTGCCCCTTAAATTCCCAGAGTGATTTCCACACGGCCACGCCCTATTCAGACATCCCCTTAATAGTCCAGTTTTCCCTTGCCCATCTACTGTGACCCTATGGCCAGGCCACTGGCTACTGCCCATGAGTCTGTAAAAACCCAAACACAGGGGCTTTTCACCAGTGTTCAGTTCTTTCATCACCGCTAGAAAACAGCGTGCACTTGAGCCCATTGAGAGATGATCCTCTTCTACAAGTCTTGAAACAGCAGCTTTTCAAACAGGATATTGGCCATTCATCTCAGAACCATCATCAATTTTCATCCCAACTTTCATTTAATTCCATCAACTGCTGCATCTGCATATCCTCCTAACCTAATCTTAGGCCCTGTTAAGACTCCATGGGGTGGGGGGGGCTGGGTGGCTCAGTTGTTGGGTGTCTGCCTTCGGCTCAGGGCCTGATCCCAGGGTCCTGGGATCGAGGCCTGCATCAGGCTCCCTGCTCTGCTGGGAGCCTGCTTCTTCCTCTCCCACTCCCCCTGCTTGTGTTCCCTCTCTCGCTGGCTGTCTCTATCTCTGCCAAATAAATAAATAAAATCTTTAAAAAAAAAAAAAAAAGAAAAGAAAAGAAAAGAAAAGAAAAAAAAGAAAAGAAAAGAAAAAGACTCCAATCAGGTTTTGGACTCCCGGTGTGCTGGGCTCCTGTGTCAAGGATCATCTTGTCTTATGTTGAGGTTAATGGGCAAAATCAGCAGGTGAATATCCTGGTCATCACAAAGCCACAAAGCCAGTCCCACATGGCTTGTATAGGAAGCACATCATCCGCTTCATCTGGGGTGTTCCACTCAACATTTATAAGGGAAGTTGGGTAGTTCATCTTCTCAGGATAAACACACTTCCCAGTGTTTTCTATCCAGTCTACCACGCAGGCTGTTCCCTCTTGAATAATCTCCTGTGCATTCCTGGATCATGTATCTTCCGTATGGGATTGTTCCATGGTGAGCTGCAGGTCCTGTATCAACCCAAACATGCTCCCCCTCTCTGCAGCATTCAAAACCAAGGACACACAACCCACTTCAGTAAAAGTTCTTCAGGGAGCCAATGATACCAATCCACAAAATAAGACAACTCCTTCACACTATACTCCTGGTTTCAGTAGTTTCTTAGTTTTGTCCTCCCCCCATCCTGACAACCTTCGTGGGAAACGGAGGCCTTAGAGCATAATTTTCCTCTTTGCAGGAAGCTTTGAGGCTCGTGGCTACAGCTCAGACTTTGAAGCTAGTGGCTGAAGCTAGTGGTCTGGCATCGAAGTCCAACCCACCAGCTTCTTCTACTTTCACTTTGGCCGTTACAGATAATAACCAGGGGAGTGTATATTTAGCATGCTTCTCATTATTTTGAATTTTTTTATGTATCTAATGAGCCAACTCCTTGAGAATCAGGTCTACCCCATTTCTAAATTCTATCAGTGACTGTTCGCAGCACAGCTGCAGTTTCAGACCATGAGGGCCTACGTGGTTGTCCATGGCTCAAAGGTTCCTTATTCCCTGCCCTTTTTTACTTTCTCTTCTCAAGCTATAAGTTTCTGTGAGCTATGGCTGTTTTGGCAAATCCCACTCCTCTGATGCCAATTAATAGGATCTGTTTCTACTCATAACACTTGTGACACCAAATGTGTGGGCTTTCCACAGCAAGAAATTCTCCAGTTCTCTGCAGATACAAACTTAGTGCCCTGCAATTTAGCTCAATTTGGACACTAACTACACAGATCTAGTAGGTTACCTACACTTCTGTCCAACTTGCCTACAAATCAGGGGTTCCCAAGACCCCTCTTCAACTACAATAACTTGCTAGAACAGCTAAACAGAGCTCAGGGAAATACTTTACTAACTAGTGACAAGTTTACAAAGGATATTACAAAGGATACAAATGAGCAACAGATAAAGAGGTACCTTGGGCAAGGTCTAGAAGAGTCCAGAGCACACGAGCTTCTGCCCCCGTGGAGCTTGGGGTGCACCACGGTCCTAGCTCGTGGATGCATTCACCAACCTGGAAGCTCTCTCAACACCATAGTTTCGGGATTTTTATGGCAGCTTCATCATGTAAACAGAATTGATTATTAACTCAATCTCTAGCCTCCTCCCCTTTCTGAAGGATGGCTGGGTAGGACTGAAAGTTCCAAACTTCTAATCATGGCTTAGTTTCTCTAGTGACCAGTTCCCACACTGAAGTTATCTAGGAGCCCACCAAGAGTCACCACATGCAAACAAAACACACTTGCGAGGCTGTCCTATCTGGCTCAGGGTCCAGTGTGTGCACGGGGTGCAGGTGCTGTGACTCCTGCCCGGGGCGGGCTCTGCCTCTGAGTGAGCAGGCTCCCTGTGCTGTTTCCTGTTCTCTCCCCTGCAGCTGAAGCTCCAGCCTTGCCCGGCCCAGCCTGACCATGGCTTCAGCTTTGGAAGAGCTACGAAAGATCAAGAAGAGGTGAAGGTGCTGCTGGAAAAGGTCACTACAAAAGGAGTATGTGATGCCCTTACAGCTGACAAATCCAAGACTGAGACAGAAATTAAGAACAAGATGCAGCAGAAATCCTAGAGAACAGCTGAACTTGGTGACAATGCAAAGCCAGCCTCTGGGGTTGCTCCCATTACAATGGGACCTACAGTGAAAATCAGTAATTACGGGTGGGACCAGCAGATAAATTTGTGAAAATCTACACTATCTTAAGTGGAGTTCACCAAGGCCCCACTGAGAATGTCCAGGTGCATTTCACAGAGAGCTCATTTGATCTTTTGGTAAAGAATCTAAATGGGAAGAGTCACTCCGTGGTTGTGAACAATCTCTTGAAACCCATCTCCATGGAAGGCAGTTCAAAAAAAGTCAAGACACATATAGTTCCTATGTAGAAAGAAAGCAGAAAAATGCGTCAGGTTGAAGAAAGAATGCAGAGAGAAAGAAAAGCCCTCCCGCAGCACTGAAATACATCCTAGTGAGGGACTGGCGAATGTTCTAAAGGAAATTGATGAAGATGATGATATAAAGTGAACCATTAATAAAGCCTGGGTGGAATCAAGAGAGAAACAAGCCAAATGAGACACAGAATTTTGGGACTTTAAAGTCATTTTGGTGGGATGCCTGGGTGTCTCAGTTGGTTAAGCATCTGCCTTCAGCTCAGGTCCAGATCCCAGGGTCTTGGGATCGAGCCCCGCATCAGGCGTCAGGATCCCTGCCCTGAAGAGTCTGCTTCTCCCTCTGCCTGTCTCTCCCCCTGCTTGTGCTCTCTCTCTCTGACAAATAAATAAGATCTTTTAAAAAATAAAATAGGGGCCGCCTGGGTGGCATAGCGGTTAAGCGTCTGCCTTCGGCTCAGGGCGTGGTCCCGGCGTTATGGGATCGAGCCCCACGTCAGGCTCTTCTGCTATGAGCCTGCTTCTTCCTCTCCCACTCCACCTGCTTGTGTTCCCTCTCTCACTGGCTGTCTCTATCTCTGTGGAATAAATAAATAAAATCTTTTAAAAAAAAATAAAAAAAATAAAATAAAATAAAACAAATAAAGTCATTTTGGGAACTGTGGTGTGGAAATATTGATGTTCCCAATAAGGAGATATCAGTGAGCTGCACATATAAATTGAACAGATAACTACATACAGAGCCTTCTTCTAAGAAGAGGCAATGAATTCTCCCATTTCCTCCTGGAGGATTTTTTTAAATAAAATATGCTTATTAAACACTTCCTCCAAAGATGGTTTCTTTAGTAATCTGGGCGTTTTGTTCAAGAAAGGGTAATATTGCATTCATGTGTGAAATGTAAAAAAGCAAATCTTGCCTAATGATAATGCCACGTTGTTTCTTTTTGTTCAGCTAACAAAAGTTATTGTTTGCCTGTAAGTTCCTGATATCAGCTCCCACCAATGTAAGAATAAGTAAAAATAAAACCTGAATTTTTGCATAAATAAATAAATAAAAATAAAACAAAAGACATTCCTATCACTCAGGAAATTACAAGGGTTTTAGGAGCTCTGTGTCAGGAACTGAGGGCAGAGACCAAATATATATTACTTACTATGTCGCAGGAATGGTGGTGAGAGAGGACATCCTTGTCTTGTTCTCAACCTTCACTCAATCTGTCACCAGCAGGTTTAGTGTTATCTGCACATTATTAGGTTAAGGAAGTCCCCTCTCTATTTTTTGTTTGCTGGAAGTTTTTATCATGAATGAATGTTGAATTTTCTCAAATGCTTTTTCAGCATCTATTAAGATGATCGCATGGTTTTTCCTATTTGGTCTGTTAATACGATGTATTGTGTTGATTTTTGAATGTTGAACCAAACTTGCATTTATTTGGTCATGATGTATTATGCTTTTATTTGAGAGAAAGAGCGAGAGCACCAGTGGGGGGAGGGGTGGCGGGGGGGAAACAGACTCCCCGCTGAACACGGAGCCAGAGGCAGGGCTTAATCTCGGGACCCTGAGATCATGACTTGAGCCAAAGTCAGATGCTTAACAGACTGAGCCACCCAGGCGCCCCCCCATTATCCTTTTTATATATTACTGGATTTGATTTGCTGATATTTTGTTGAGGAATTATGCATCTACATTCATGAGGAATATCGATATCAGTGATTTTCTTTTCCCATAACATTTTTGTCTGGTTTCGGTATTATAGCAATCCTAGTTTTATAAAATAAGCTAGGAAATACTCCTTCTTCTATTTTCTGGAATAGATTGTGCAGAATTCTATTATTTCCTCCTTACGTGTTTGGTATAATTTGTTTTTTTATTTTTTATTTTTTAAAATATTTTATTTATTTATTTATTTGAGATAGTTGGTTGAGCATCTGCCTTTGGCTCGGGGCATGATCTCGAGGTCCTGGGATCAAGCCCCGAGTCAGGCTCCCTGCTCAGCGGGAAGTCTGCTTCTCCCTCTACCCCTCCCCCAACTCATGCTCTTGTGTGTGCTCTCTCTCTCTCTCTCACTCAAATAAATGAATAAAATCTTAAAAAAAAAAAAAGATTACTGTGTCTTCTTAGAGAAATGACCCTTTTATCAATATTGTGTCCCTCTTTATCCCTGATCTGTTCTTTTTCTGAAGTCCACTTTATGTGAAATTAATATAAACATTCCAGCTTTCTTTTGATTGGTGTTTCTATGGTAAATCTTTCTCTACTCTTCTATTTTTAACCTATTGAATACTCTATATTTAAAGTGAATTTCTAGTACACAGCATATAGTTGGGTCTTGCTTCCTAACTTCTATATTTTAAGCTGTAAGTTTAGACTATTCACATCTAAAGTGATTATTGATAGAGTTAGAGTAAAATATGCCATCTTGTTTACTCTTTTCTTTTGGGGTTTTCTTGTGGGTTTTTTTGGGGGGTGGGATTTTCTGTTCATTGTTATCTATTTGTTAATAAATTTGATTATATTAAAATATAACATTCTGTCCACTGAAAGACAGTATAAACACAGGACAGACTGGGTGAAGAGACTTACAATTCATATGACTGACAAAGAATTACCATCCAGAATGTTTAAAAAAAAATCAGTAAGTGAAAGACAAGCAATCTGACAGAAAAACAGGCAAAGAATATAAAGGGGCAACTCACTAATGAAGAAAACCAACAACAAAAAAAAGTATTTTAAAAAGATGTTCAGTCACAGACTCTTAACTATAGAAACCAGACAGCTCTCAGTGGGGAGGTGGGTGGAGGGATGAGTTACATAGGTGACAGGGATGAAGGAAGGCACACGTAGTTATGAGCACTGGGTGATGTATGAAGTGCTGTATCACTGTATTGCACACCTGAAACTAATATTGCACTGTACGTTAACTAACAGGAATTTAAATAAAAACTTAAACAAAAGATGCTCAACCTCACCAGTAGTCGTGAAAACACAGATTAAAGTAACAAGGTAAAAGGGGTGCCTGGGTGGCACAGCGGTTAAGCATCTGCCTTCGGCTCAGGGCGTGATCCCGGCGTTATGGGATCGAGCCCCACGTCAGGCTCCTCTGCTGTGAGCCTGCTTCTTCCTCTCCCACTCCCCCTGCGTGTGTTCCCTCTCTCACTGGCTGTCTCTATCTCTGTCGAATAAATAAATAAAATCTTTTTTAAAAAATAAATAAATAAAATAAAATAAAATAAAATAAAATAAAATAAAATAAAATAACAAGGTAAGGGCACCTGGCTGGCTTGGCTGTTAAGCGTTTGCCTTTGGCTCAGGGCGTGATCCCGGGGTCCTGGGATTGAGCCCCACATCGGGCTCCCTGCTCCACTGGGAGCCTGCTTCTCCCTCTCACACTCCCCCTGCTTGTGTTCCCTCTCTCGCTGTCTCTCTCTCTGTCAAATGAATAAATAAAATCTTTTTTTAAAAATTTTTTTGAATAAATAAAATAACAAGGTACATACATACATACATACAGATTTAGCAAAAATTTAGAAATCTGATGAAATCAAGAATTGGCAAGGATTTGGAGCAACCAACACTTTTATGCATAATTAATGGAAAAATAAATTTAAATCATTTTGAAGAGAAATTTGGCCATATCTTTCTAAACAGAAGATACATATTCTGACACATGAGTCACATTTCACATCTAGGTATACAATCTAGAGAAACTCTTTCTCACATGCACAAAGAAACATAAAAGAAAGGGGTGCCTGGGTGGCTCAGCCGTTAAGCGTCTGCCTTCTGCTCAGGTCATGATCCCAGGGTCCTGGAATCAAGACCCGCATCAGGCTCCCTGCTCAGTGGGAAGCCTGTTTCTCCCTCTCCCACTCCCCTTGCTTGCATTCCCTCTCTCGCTGTCTCTTTCTGTCAAATAAATATATAAAAATCTTTTTTAAAAACATATAAAAGAAAGAAAGTTGACTGGGGCATTGTTTTCTAATAGTTGAAAAAGTAAGGGGCTCCAGGCTGGCTCAGTTAGAAGACCGTGTGACTCTTGATCTTGGGGTTGTGAGTTCGAGCTCCACATTAGGTGAAGAGAGAGAGAGGTGTCGAAATAAAACTAGTTGCTGAAAAGATACATACAATTTAATACCATTTATGTGAAATTAAGAAACAAGCAAAATATTGTATATAGATTATAAAGATATTTGTAGAAAAATTATTAAAATATGCAAGGAAATGATGAAACCAAATTCAGGATATTAACTTCTAGGGGAAAGGGGAAAGGGATATCAAAGGGCCTTAATTTTACATGCAATGTTTCACTTTTTAAGCAGTACCATGGTTATGTATGTGATTAGTTATGGTATTACCTATACTTTTTTCTTTCTTTCTTTCTTTCTTTCTTTCTTTCTTTCTTTCTTCTTTCTTTCTTTCTTTCTTTCTTTCTCTTTCTTTCTTCCTTTTTGTCTTTCTTTCTTTCTTTTTTTTTTTTAGAGAGAGTGAGAGCAGGTGGGTGGGGAGGGGCAGAGGAAGGGAAAGAGAAAGAATCTTAAGTAGGCTCAACATGAAGCCCGATATGAGGCTCAATCTCACCACCCTGAGATCATGACCTGAGCTGAAATCAAGAGTCAGACACTTAACCAGCTGAGCTACCCAAGCACCCCGGTTACCTATGCTTTTTTATATGCCAGAAATATCTCATTAAAAATAATTTTTTAAGGAAACCAATAGAGAATTTCCAGTTTCCAGTAATAACAGACTAGCTTTTTCATTCCAGACCTCTAGTTGAAAGCAAATAAAAATAAGGTATACTTTTTACAAATCATGGAAAAAGCACCAGAAAAATGACAAGATCATAAGGAATTACCCAGAAGAGACAGTAAGAATCCAGACCTTGAGATAGCAAAAGCTTAAACCTCACTTCACCAAAAAAGGAAATCCAAATGGCTAATAAATGCATAAAAATGTGCTCGGCTTCATTAGACACCAGAGAAATACAAATAAAACCATACCTGCCAGATTGGCAGAAATTCAAAACTCTTTTGCAAGTACATAGTATTAAATATTGATAAGTGTGTGGAGCAACCAGAATGCCCATATACTGTCCGAGAAGTGTAAATTGGTTCAATCGCTTTTGAGATCCATTCGGCATTAGCTAGTAAAGCTGACAATAATCTACAGCCCAGCAAGTCCACTCTTAGGTATATACCAAGATAGATGCATGCATATTATAACAAGGATTCCTGTACAGTAGGGTCGACAGAAGCAGTGTTTATAATCCCAGTTCCAAAAACTGGAAATAAACCCAATGCTCATCATCAACAATGGTTTAGTCACATAATGGAATGTTTTATAGGAGTGAAAATGGACGTACTAGAGCGAAACATGGCAAG
The DNA here is from genome assembly GCF_002007445.2 of Ailuropoda melanoleuca. Classification (NCBI taxonomy): domain Eukaryota; kingdom Metazoa; phylum Chordata; class Mammalia; order Carnivora; family Ursidae; genus Ailuropoda; species Ailuropoda melanoleuca. The sequence continues at coordinate 7,152,014 of NC_048233.1, forward strand.
AAGCATGAATGTCATAAACATTTTGTTGAGAAAAACGGAAAACATACAGTGCGATTCCATTCGTAACGTTTGAAAACTGAACTACGTTGTTTAGGGATACATACATAAGTGGTGAAACTAATATAACAAGAAGCAAAGAAAAGATCATCACCAAAGATGATTGCTCTAGGAAAGAGAAAGTTGATTATGATTGGAGAGGGGCACATAGATGACTTCCGAGCTTCCAATGATGCTCCATCTCTTGATATAGATGGCAATTACATAGTCATTTCATTTTGTAATTATTTACTGAACTATACATACACACCTACACAATTTTCTGTTAGGATGTATATTTCAAACATAAAGTAAAATAAAGGGGAACGGGGTTTGGTTAAGTATGACAAAGGACCTGAAAGATTCAGTTTAAAGCATTTTGAGTGTAAGATGTCTGTGAGACAATCAAACATTGGGGCCAGAAAGGTTGGAGACATAAATTTTGGAGTCCTAGACATACAGATGATAAATAAAGAGTAAGAGTAGATCGCCTACAAGGTATATGAGGGTAACAAGAGAAGAGGGCCTAGACAAGACCCTGCAGAGCTCCCACATTTAACGGCCAGGTAGAGGAGGAAGAGCTGGCAAAGGAGATTGAGCAAGAGTAGCCAAAGAAGGAGAAAGAAACCAAGGAAACATGATGTCTGGGGGGGAAAATGTTTCAAGAAGAAAGGAGCGGTCAACTATGTCAAATGCTGCTGAGGGATTAAATAAGAAGATGGAAAAGTGTCTGTTGGATTTATTAAAATGTAGTCATTGACCTTAGCAAGAGTAAATCCAATGAAGAGATGGGGATGAAATGAGATGAGGGGAGGTAAGCAGGGCTACCACGTGGCACAACCGTGGGAAGGCACATTTCAAATTATGCCCCAGGAGGCATGATTTACGCAGACCACAGAATAATGAGGTCTGTGGAGCTGTGCAACGCCAAGCCCCCGGAGAGAAAATGGAGCCCATGAGTAGAGTGATTTAAGGTCCAGCAGCCTGTCCTCAAACACTGGCCACAACACTCACTAACAATGTGAAGTTGGTCAAGTGGCTCAAACTTTTCACACTTCAGGGTCCAAATCTATAAAAATAATACCACTGCAATAGGACTGTTGTGAGAGGTAAATACAACAATCTCCATTTCAGCACATAATAAGCATTGAATCAATGTAAATTATTATTTTCTGTAGTACTTAGACAAACTCTTTCAAGAAGCATGGCCACTATGGGAAGAGAGAAATGACAATAGCTGCAGGGGGACATGGAATTGAAGGAAGGTAGTGTTTGGTTTGTTTTGTTTAACTTAATTTAATTAATTAACTTTATTTCTGAAAGCTTCGGTTTACAGAAAAATTGCACAGAAAATAAAGAGTGTCCATATCTTCTTTCTCACACACAGCTTCCCCTACTACTAACATCTTGCATTAGTGTGGTACACTTGTTACAGTATGAACCAAACTGATACGATGTTACTAACTAAAGTTCATAGTTTACATTAGAGTTCACTCTGTCCTGTGGGCTTGACGAATGTGTGATGTCATATGTCCATCATTATAGTATCTTTGGTATTGTACAAAGTAGTTTCACTGTCCAAAAACCCCTATGATTCACCTCTTCATCCCTCCCTCTCCCCAAGCCCCTGGCAACCCCTGATCTTTTTACTGTCTCTATAGTTTTGCTTTTTCTAGAATGTCATAGTTGGAATCACACAATATGTAGCCCTCTCAAACTGGCTTCTTTCAATTAGCAATATGCATTAAGGTTATTCCCTGTTTTTTTGTGGCTCAATGGCTCATTTCTTTTTTTGCAGAATAATATTTCATGATCTAGATGTGCCACAGTTTTTTTTATCCATTCAACTATAGAAGAATGTCTTTGTTACTTCTAGGTTTTGGCAATTATGAATAAAGCTGCTAAAATATATGTGCACAGGTTTTTGTGTAGACATAAGTTTTCAACTCATTTAGACAAATACCGAAGAAATTGCCAAACTCTCTTCCAAACTGGTTATGCCATTTTGTATCCCCACCAGCAATGAAGGAGAGTCCCTGTTGCTCTGTATACTCACCGGAGATTCGTGCTTGGGATTTTAGCCATTCTAATAGGTGTGCAGTAGTATCTTGTTTTCATTTCCAATTACTTATTGACATATGAGGTTTAGCATCTTTTCATATGCTTATTTGCCATCTGTACATCTTCTTTGGCAAGGTGTCTGTTCAGATCTTTTTGCCCATTTGGGGGGCCCATTTTTAAATTGAGTTGCCTATTTTCATATTGTTGAGTTTAAACAGTTCTTTGTATATTTTTAACACAAGTTCTTTATTAGATTTGTGTCTTGCCAATATTTTTTTCAGTCTGTGGCTTGTCTTCTTGTTCTTTTAACAGAATCTTTCATAGAGCAGAAGCTTTTCATTTAATGGAGTCTCACTTACCAATTTTTTTCTTTCACAAATAGTACTTTTGCTTTTGTATTTTAAAAGTCATCGCCAAGCTCAAAGTCTCCTAGATTTTCTCCTATATTATCTTCTAGTAATTGTCACTACAACTCTTATGTCCCCCACCTTACAGAGATGGAAACTCTTTGACCACAATCTCCAGTTCTTGCTCAACCAAGAGCAAGTTTTGCATTTTACATTTAGGTCTATGATCCATTTTGAGTTAATTTTTATGAAAAATATAAGGTTTATTCTAGACTCTTTTTTTGTATGTCCAGTTGTTCCAGCATCATTTGTTGAAAAGGCTATCTTTTCTCCATTGATTGCTTTTGGTCCTTTGCCCAAGATCAGTTGATTATATTTTTGTGTATCTACTTCTGGGCTTTGTATTCTGTTCCTTTTATCTATCCATTTATTCTTTTTGCCCATCCCATACTATCTTGATTATCATAGCTTTATAGTAAGTCTTGAAGCAGGTAATGTCAGTCTTCTTCTGACTTTATCCTTCTCCTTCAATACTGAATTGGCTACTCTGAGTGGTTTTTTTTTTTAAGTAATTTCTACACCCAATGTGAGGCTCAAACTCACAACCCCGAGACCAGGCAAGCAAACCATGGGTCTTTTTTAACTTTAGATTGGTTTGTCAATATACACAAAACAACTTGCAGGGATTTTGGTTGAGATTGTGTCCAATCTACAGATTAAAGTGAAAAGAACTAGTATTTGAACAATATTGAGTGGAAGGTGTTTTTTGTTTTTTGTTTTTGTTTTTAAGATGAGGAGAAACTTAAGCATATTTAAAAGTTTTGAGGAAGGAGCCAATAGAGAAGAGGTTGAAACCTCAAAAGGGAGGGAATCATCAATATGAGATTTCTGAGCAGGCTGTAAGAAATGGGGTTCAGGGTGCATGTGGAAGAATTGATAGGTGGAGGAACTTTGTCCATTGTAAAGAAGGACAGGGAGTGAGGACATGTGTAAATGCATGTGTATTTGTAAATTTGATGGTGTTTAGTTCTTTGGTAAAGATGGATGCCAAGTCAGCTGTTGAGAGCAAGAGGATGAGGTAGGACTTGGAAGTTTGAATGGAGGAAGTGTGAGCAGCCATCACATGGAGGCAAAGAGCATGTTTGCCAGAAGGATGAAGCAGGACCACCAGGTAGTGTTGAGGGCTCCGTTGGTGACCATAAATGTGAATCCATGCAGACCTGTGAGACCGCCCAGTGGTACTCAGAGACCCAGTTGTATGCATAGAGAAAGAAATCGTTCAGTCCATCCGGGATTGGGGTGCTTCCACAAAGGTGTGATTAAAGGTCAGAGAGACAAAGGATTTTATAATATCAACAAAAGAGTGACAGAAGTAGTGGTAGACTGTCGGATCTAAGATGGACAGGGAAGTGAAAATAGAAAGAGCTAATGGCTGAAAATCAAGCGGAGAGGCAGGGGACTGGCAGCCCAAGGGAAGACCAGGTGCAGTGGGCGTGGTTGAGCAAGAACTGGAGATTGTGGTCAGAGTTTCCATCTCCGTAAAGTGGGGGACATAAGAGTTGTAGTGACAGCCAAATGTGACAGAATGTGTGCTCTGTAAACAGTGAAACACCACACCAATGTTTGTTTCTTCACTAGACAGTAAACTTGAAGATAGGAACCGTTCTCAGGCATTCCTCCTGCTAGCCTAGTACCTAATGTCGAAGATGTGATAATGAACCTGTGAGTGTTAGAAGGAGGAGCAGCAAACGAGCTGATTTCCCTTTAAGATTTAGGCTCCGTCAGAATTTTGGACTTTCCAGTCCAGAAAACAGCTGGTCCTTCCACATTCTTGTACACAGACGAGCTGAAGTCCAACAATGAGGTTACAGATCAGACTGCTCTGATGACAGCAGAGTAGCTTATCTTGAATACAGTAGTCCTGTCTCACCTGCGGTTTCACTTTCTGTGGTTTCAGTTACCTCTGGCCAACCACAGGCCGGAAATAGATGATCCTCCACCGGACGTAGCCTCAGAAGATGGCCTAACACTACATCACAATGCCTACGTCATTCACTTCACTTCGTCTCATCACGGAGGCATTTTATCAACTCACATTATCACAAGAAGCATGAGAAGAGTACAAGAAGACGTGTTGTGTGTGTGTGTACGTGTGAGAACACATTCACGTAACTTTTATTATTGTTGTTATGAATCTCTGTGCTTACTTTATAAATTAAACTTTATCATAGGGATGTACATATAGGAAAATACATAGTATATATAGGTTCAGTACTATCTGTGTTCTCAGGGGGACTACTATATATATTTATAAACTCTTAATAAAATATAAAAAAACAATTGTTTGAAGACATCAGAGAGTGACCAAAAGGGTAGAAACTGGGAGAGATTTAGTGTTTAAAAAAAGGAAAACATACTGAGATCCATATTTATCTGGCTTTTATAGGTTTTCATGATGTGCATGGCAAGGAGGGTGGGTAGAGCCCAAGAAGAAACTGGCACTCTTGTTAATGAGTCCAAGTTTGGCATTGTCAGTTTGGCTGGAAATTGAAAGTCATTCTCAGAAAAGAGGGAACAAGAGGAGAGCCCCCAAATCAGCAAACTCCTTCCAATCCTTAGCTGACTCCTGAACTATGGAGCAATACTCCAAGGAGCCAACCATACTAGAAATATCCATTCCTCATCAGGCATGGTTTAAGATTAATCCAGGACTGGGGCACCTAGCTGCTTTAGCGGGTTAAGCATCTGACTCTGATTTTGGCTCAGGTCATGATCTCAGGGTCGTGAGATTGAGCGCCGCGTCAGGCTCTGCACTTAGTGGGGAGTCTGCTTGAGGATCCTCTCTCTTCCTCTCCCTCTGCCCCTCCCCCAGCTCTCTCCCTTCCTCTCAAATAAATAAGTAGAATCTTTTAAAAAATGAACTCAAAGTGGATAAAATACCTAAAAGCAAGAGATAAGACTATAAAACTCTTAGAAGGAATATGGGTGTAATCTGTTTTACCCCTTCCAATTAGGCAATGGGTTGTTTTTTTTTTTTTAGATATGACAATAAAAGCACAAGCAACAAAATAAAAAAGCATAAACTGGACTTCATCAAAATTAAAAAAATTTGTACTTCAAAGGACACCATCAAGAATGTGAAAAGACAACCCACAGAATGGGAGAATATATTCAAAAATCATACATCTGATAAGGGACTTGCATCCAAAATATATAAAGAATTCCTATGACACAATTTTTAAAAAGGACAAACAACCCCATTCAAAAGTGGGTAAAGAACTGGGACATCCGGCTGGCTTAGTTGGTGGAGCATGAGACCCTTGATCTCAGGGTTGTGAGTTTGAGTTCCATGCTGGATGTAGAGGTTACTTTAAAAAAAAAAAAAACTTTTAAAAAGTGGGTAAAGGATAGACATTTCTCCAAAGAAGATGTATGAATGACCAACAAGCACATGAAGAGATGTTCAGCATCATTAGAACTTAGAGAAATTCAAGTAAAAACCACAATGAGATACCACTGACTAGGATGACTATAATTTTAAAAAGACAGATAATAACTAGTGTTGGTTAGAACGTAGAAAAACTAGAAACTTCATACACTGCTGGTGAGAATGTAAAATGCTGCAGTCACTTTGGAAAACAGTCTAGTGACTCTTAAAAAGGTTAAACATAAAATTACCACATGACCCAACAATCCCACTCCTAGGTATACAACTGAGAGAAACAAAAATACGTCCATACACAAAACATTTATACAATTGTACACGAATGTTGATAGCACCATTACTCATAACAGCCCAAAAGATGAAACAATGTAAATGTCCATCAGCTGATAAATAGGTAAATAAAATGTGGTATATCCCTGCAATGGAATATTACTTATCAACAGGAAGGAAGTACTACATAGGTAAAGCAAGAAAACATTATGCTAAGTCAAAGAAGTCAGTCACAGAGGACTACATATTGTAAGATTTCTTCTGTATGAAATGTTGAGAATAAGCAAATCCAAGAAACAGGAAGTAGACTGCCTACTGCTTGGCTGGGAGGGTTTGAGGGAAAATGAGTGGTGATGGCTCAGGGGTACGGGCATTCTTTTTGGGGTAATAATGAAAATGTTCTAAAATTGACTGTGGTGATGGGTGCATATTCTTCAAGAATGACAAGAGGGGCACCTGGGTGGCTCAGTCAGTTAAGTGTCCAACTCTTGGTTTGGGCTCAGATCCTGATCTCATGGTTGTGAGACTGAGCCCTGCGTCAGATCCACACTCAGCGTGGAGTCTATTTGAGATTCTCTCTCTCCTTCTGCCCCGCCCACTTATGCTCACTCTGAAATTTTAAAAAAATATATTTTTAAAAAAAATTTACGTGGTATAGTCATGCAATGGGATACTATTTGACAATGAAAAGGAATTAAGTACTAATATATGGTACAACACAGATAAACCTCAGAAGTGTTACATTAAGTGAAAGAAGCCATTCACAAAGGACCACATATCATATGATTCCATGTATATGAAATGTGCACAATAGGCAAATCCATAGAAACAGAAAGTAGGTTAATGGTTGCCTAGGGCTGCCTTAATGGGGGAAATAGGGAGTGACTGCTAATGGCCACATGGTTTCTTTTAGGGATGACAAAAGTGCTCTAAAATTGTTGGGATGGCTGCACAACTCTGTGAATATGTTAAACACCATCGACTTGCACACTTCAAATAGGTGAACTGTATGACATGTGAATTATATCTCTGAACTGGTTAAAAAAAAAAAAAAGACTGAGCCAAAAGCACATATCTCCACATCAACTGTCCACAAGGGAGGACCCATAGTTTAGAGACTGGGTCGGCTGCCTTTGGACTATGGGGGTATGACGCAGGGTAGGATGCCTGCTCATGTCTCTCCCCTTCTGGGCACTACAGAGCGGAGGCAGCACCATGATAGTAACATAAACAGAGGAGAGCCTACCCACAGGACCACACATATGAAGCAAGCCCAAGGGTTGGCAATGGCCATATTAATATCTCAGAGCCCTGAAGTGTCCAACTTGAGAGTCAAACCCAAACCAGCGTATTAGCACCATTCTGGTGGCAGGGATCCATACAGGACCAGGTCTGGTCCAGAGGTACCCTGCCCAGATGGCACTGCCAGGCTCACAGGTCCAAGGCACTGGAGGGGACTTAAAATTCTTGAGAAAGGCACTCCAAGGCACAAGGCCCCTGAGGTGTAGGACCCGGGACAGTCTTGCTTCTTTCTAAGGGCAGTACTGCAGAGGGCATGTATAAAAACCACATAAGATGGTGAATTTAAACCCAAACATATTGATAAGAGCATTAAATGTAAATGGATTAAACACTCCATGTAAAAGATTGTCAGACTGGATTCTTAAAAACCAAAGCCCAATTATATGCTTTTTATAAGAGACACACTCAATATAGACACAGACTGGTTGACGATAAAGGATGGGAAAATATATATACCATGCACACACTAAATGTAAGAAAGCCAGTTTCTTTTTTTCTTTTCTTTAACATTTTTATTTATTTAGTTGGCAGAGAGAGAGGGCGCACAAGCAGGGCGCACAAGCAGGGCGCACAAGCAAGCAGAGGGTGAAGTAGAATCAGACTCTCCACAGAGCAGGGGGTCCGAGGCAGGGCTCAATCCCAGGATCCTCGGATCGTGACCTGAGCCCACGGCAGACTCTCAACTGACTGAGCCACCCAGGTGCCCCAGCCTGTTTTAATGTAAGTGTTACAGAGATTTTTTTTAAAGATTTTATTTATTTATTTGACAGAGATAGAGACAGCCAGCAAGAGAGGGAACACAAGCAGAGGGAGTGGGAGAGGAAGAAGCAGGCTCATAGCAGAGGAGCCTGATGTGGGGCTCGATCCCATAACGCCGGGATCATGCCCTGAGCCGAAGGCAGACGCTTAACCGCTGCGCCACCCAGGTGCCCCTACAGAGATTTTTTAAAGCTCATTTCATAACGATAAAAAAGCCAATTCACTAAAAACAATACTATGAATAATTAAGAATTGAGAAGACTAAATGTGCATACATCTTAAAACAGAACTTCAAAATAAATGAAGCAAAAATACTACAGGAAAAAAATAGATAATCATAGCTGAAGATTTAAAAATTCCTCTCTTGGGGCATCTGGATGGCTCAGTCAGTTAAGTGTCTGCCTTCAGCTCAAGTCATGATCCCAGAGTCCTGGGATCGAGTCCCACATTGGGCTCCCTGCTTAGCGGGAAGCCTTCTTCTCCCTCCCCCCTCTGCTCCTTCCCCTGCTCCTGCTTGCGTGTGGGCGCACACGCGCTCTCTTTCTGTCAATAAATAAATAAAATCCTTAAAAAATAATAAAAAAAATAATAGAAATTCCTCTCTCAGTAATTGATAGACCACATAGACAAAAAAATCAGGAAAGATGTATAAGATTTGAACACTAGCAACCAATCGGACCTACATAGCACACTCACCCAACAACAGCAGATTATGCATTCTTTTCAAGTGCACATGGACCCTTTACCAAAATATATCATTGGCTTGTCTTTAAGCAAATCTCAACCATTTGAAAGGACTAAATTTAAAAGATTACGTTTCAGAGCACCTGGATGGCTCAGTCTGTTAGGAGTGTGACTTGTGACTTCAGTTCAGGTCATGATCTCATGGGTTGTGGGATCGGCGGGGAGTCTGCTTGAGATTCTCTCTCCCTCTGCCCTTCCTGCAGCCCCTGCCCCCGCTCTCTCTCTCTCAAGTAAATAAATAAATCTTTAAAAGAAATAAAAATAAAAGATTATGTTCTCTAACCTCAAAAGAATTAAATTAGAAATAGTAATATCAAAAAATCCCCAAATAATTGAAAATTAAGTGAAATGCTTCTAAATAATCCAAAGGTATTAATGAGATACAATTATACACCCAACAGTGTGTATGGCATTGTGGGGTTTTGTTTCTTTGTTTATTTTCTTTAGGTTTTTTCATTCATGTATTTATTCCACAATCAAAATAAATCAACTTAAAACCACAACATTTTTTAAAGGTAAAGGAGAATTTGTGTCACTGCCGCATTAATAAAACACAAAGCTAATAAAAAAAACCTGGCTGAAATTTTAAAAACCGACAACCACAAACAATAGCAAGGAGGCAGAAGAACTGGAATGCTCATAAACTGCTAGTACAAGTCTGAAATATTGCAACTACTTTGGAAAACTCTCTGCGAGTTTCTTAGAAGGCTAAATATACACCTACCCTATGACCGAGAAATTCCACTCCTAAGTATTTATTTAAGAAAAATAATAATGTATACTCAAAACACTTGTATAAGAATCTTCACAGGAGCTTCGACACTATTAGCGAAAAACTGGAAACAACCCACGTTTCCACCAAGAAGTGAGTGAATAAACAAATTGTCATATATTCACATGACGGAATACACTGAACAGTAAAAGGAAATTATGGGTGCAGGCACCGATACAGATGAATCTCAGAAACATTATGTTGGGCAAAAGAAGTTAGACAAAAACAATTATTTCATTTACATGAAATTCTAGAACAGGCAGAACTAATTTACGATGATAAAAACAAGAACCACCATTGTGTTTAGTGGGGCGGGGGAGACACGTTGGACATGGGCACACAGGAACCTCCCAGGGTGATGGAAATGTTCCATAACTTGATTAGAATGGTGTAACACATGCATATGCAATTGTCAAGATTCGTGAAACCATACACTTAGTATCTATGTGTCGTATTGCACATATGCACAGATGTCAGCTTCTTTAAAACAAAACAGAAAAATCCGAGCTCTTTTCAGTTGCCTCTGCATCTTGCCACACTGCATATCTTCTCAGAAAATGCCATCAGAGATGAAGAATGTACAATCATTTATCATTGGGGCATTAAGAGTTAGGGATCCTCCTGCTAACAAATCAGTTAAACCACCAGAAGCGCTCAGAGTTAGCTGGCATAGACTAAGATGCCGAAGGGTCGTCCAATACCTCATAGTAGGTGCTAGTTTGTGCCCTGTGCTCCTTCTCCTCCTGTTTCTTCCTTATCACATTTTGCTGTTCTTAGTCTCCATCTGTAGGTCTTGTGCTCTTCCCTGGTTGCAGCCCCTATGGCCAAGGCCTGTGCATATCCCCACTGTGTGTTCCCGGGCACGCAGCACAGAGCACAGCATCTACTCGGAGGCAGTTCAGTGCTGCAGAACATGACTGCTCCCAACATGACCACTACTCGCTATGGTGACANACGCAGCACAGAGCACAGCATCTACTCGGAGGCAGTTCAGTGCTGCAGAACATGACTGCTCCCAACATGACCGCTACTCGCTATGGTGACAAAGCCCTTCAGTCCCTGGCCTCAATCAGCTCTCAGGACTCATCACCTCTCACTCTGTACTTTTACACGAGCAACTCTGAGCAATGCTCCTCAGGGCTGATAGTCCTCAGAACATACCTTGCTTTTCTAGATATCATTTCCTCTGCCCACATCTCAGGGCCGGAGACCCACACAGTGCCTTTGCGCAAATTGGAAAAGGGACCTCTTCCTGCCAGCGGAGTGCAGGCTGGATTTCACGCCCCACTCATCCCTTGGCCTGGCGCCATATTTCATTGACCAATCGGGATACCATTTCTGAAGCCTGGAACAAACACAGCTAGGCAGCCTAGCAAACCTCCATTCACCTACCGAGTTGCAAGCTCAAGTGCTACTTCCTCTGTAGTCATCTTACTACAGCAGATTTAATTGGTTTGTTTGCTAAGCTTCCTCTGTGTTTTAAGTAGCCTCCATTAAAATAATTAACTTTAATGAATTATGGCTGTTTGCCTATATACCTCTCTATCCCATCAGATTCTCAGTGTCTTTCCTCTTTTATTTCTCATACAAAACCCAGTTCCTGACACAGAGGAAAGGACTGCTAAGCTTGGATGAAGAATAAATGAATGAGGGATGTTTTACCTCTCTGGTCCTCATGTTACTTGAGAATAAAGCAATCAGAGAAATAGATGCCTGAAGTTGCTGCCAACTCTTGAGTTTCTCTTTTCCAATGCGCAGTAAGTAAATATCTGTTGAGCAAATGAATAACACCATACCAAAAGGAAATCCCTTTAAAGATGTGTCATAAAGGATCATGGATCAATATGTTTCAGTTTTATTCTAGAAGCAGGCCAGGGTGAGTTTTTGAATCTCTTAAATATTTTGCGTTGCCTCTGGAAGCCTATCAGAGACTTTTCAGAGACATTTCAGACCATCTGAAATAGAGTTTAAGACTTGCTTTAGGAAACCCTTCCAGAGAATGGCTGGCTTTCCTCCTCATTATGTGAGTCACCTATTTTTGGTATTTGTCTTTCTCAGACACTTTCACAAAAGGAACGTCTGTTTCTCAACACAAGGCAGCTGCTTATACATCTTGAGGCTAATGATGTTACTTCTCTCAGGAGAAGTTTTACCGTGTCCTTTCTGTCTCCAGATGTCTTGTCTTTATGTGGACATTGCCAGTCTCCTCAGAAAGACAGCAAATCTGTTTGAGGGTATCAAGCCTCTGAAACACTAACCGAAGCAGGAATCTAGAGTAGGGGCTTTTACAAACTATAGGCATCATTGGATCCCCAAAGAATTCACTAACTTGCTGGAATTCTACTCACAATACTGTACACTCATGCATTTTCTAAAGGAAAATCCACATCTTTCTTCAGAGCCTCAGAGGAGCCCCTTGACCCCCAAAGAGCTAAGAGCGAGCCACTGGTCTACAGCCTGGCCTAAAATAGGCTGGAAAGTACAGGGGCTTTTAAGATCAGAAAATGCTCTGGCACATTCTTTGGAGTTACATTAAAGACAGAATCCTCAACAGCTACAGACTGCAGTCTTTGGGACTACGTCCCTCCCCTCATATCAGTTGACTTCACTTGGGGGCTTCCCCAAATCCCTAGGACTCGCTGAAACCCAGCCTGCTCCGCAGACACAGAAAAGCTTTGGGAAGAGGTCAGATGACGGGCACCTCTGCCCCTGTTTTAATAGTAATGGCCTTGGAGCTAGAAGACTGGGTTCTCATGAAGGCAAGGGACTCTCTGAAGACCAGAATCACTACTCCACCACAAGGTGGCACCCAAAGCCCAGACAGAAGGGACAGCAAGCATCCTGCCTAGGCTCAAATTCGAGCATAGGACTGAAGAGCAGAGTTCCCCAGGCACTAAGCCAAAGCTTGAGCTCCTGGTTATACAGTCGGTCCACAAAGCCCTTTTACCTACACCCAGTGTCCCACAGGGGGCCTCGTTGCTCTTTCTAAAAAGTCTGTGTGGTTCTTGCTGGCTTCAGTCCTTTTCCTAGAGGTGACCCTGAATCCCACATTCCTCCCTGGGGTCTACTGTGGACGTGTAATATGAATTACGAAGATCCTGATCCTGGGTATACATAGTGCACACACTTCTCTCCATGCCCTGGGATCACTCCTGGGACTTTGCAGGGTCCTAAATCAGTGCTTGGAATCCTTAGTATATTTCCATGTTGTGAGCACAGCCCCGTAGGAAATGCAGATAGGATGTCATTGAAACATCTCTACAGTTGTGACCCACTCAGACAAGAATAAGGAAAGAATCAACATTCGCTTAGGCCAAAGGGAAGAGTTACGAAGAGTAGTTGCAGCTTGAGTGGGAATCCCAGATTGCCATGTACTCTAGTGAGGGTACAATCTGGATACAGAAGGCAGGATCAAATCTAAACCCATCAGAAGAGGATGAACTCAGACAAAATCAAAATATTAAATTTATAAATGGAGTCTAAAACATTTAAAGAAACTTAGGGTACTTGTGAAGAAGACTCACTTAGATGTTTGTGGGTATCAGGTCCGGCACCCTAACCTCAAATCTCGGGCAAACTGACAACTTTAGCCTTCTTGAGATGGTATCAGCTTAGCGAAGGTGAAGCCACATTTTTCAAACGGTTCAAGGTTAGGGTTGGCCACAAGAGAAGTGCATGTGAGATTGGAAAGGGAGAAAGGCAGAATGGAACCAGCAGCTTCGAGTTGATGCTGTCAAGGTCAGCTTGGGGTGCTAGGACTGCTGTAGCTCACACACATTGTTACTGCTATGCTGGCTCACTTCATGGACATGGGTAGCAGCCAGCCCTGCAGGGCCTCCAGCTCCTGTCAGATCTCTTCTTTCAGACCCTCACTCCTGGGCCAGGCACGTATGCATCACCAGGTCCCTCGGCAGGTAGCCCAGATCATCAAGGCTGGGGGTGGTAAAGGACAGATAGAGATTCCACCTGGTCCTCGCTCTCCTGCACCTCACATCTGCATGTCTACCCCACTGACCTATGCTGATCTCAGGCCCACCACAGACCCAGAGGCAACAGCCATCCATAGACTCCTTCACCAGTTCCTTATTCCATTTTACTCATACTGGGTTTTCCTCTCCAGTCAGACTCTTCACTGATAGAAACCAAAAGAGATGGAGTAAAAGAAACTCATGCTAAGTTTCAAAGAAGTTTAAATCATTGGGAAAATCTATGTAAATTTGGTATTTAAAGCTTTTGTAGTGCTTAAAAGAATTTAACACAGTAGAACTATAAGATTAGCCTCATGGTTCTATTAAAAATGTGGAATTGATATGTAGAATCCAAAAAACAAAACCACACCCAGCCTCATTGTTACAGAGAACAGATTGGTGGTTCCCAGGGGGGAGAGGCTTGGGGGAGGGCAAAATTAGTGAAGGGGATCAAGAAGTACAAACTTCCAGCTTTCAAACAGGTCATGGGGATGTGAGGTAGGGCATAAGAAATATAATCAATAATACTGTATTAATTTTGTATGGTGACAAATGGTAACTAGACTTATTGAGGTGATCATTCCACAGTGTACACAAGATTGAATACTATATGTTGTACACCTGAAACTCATAATATTTATGTCAATTATGCTTCAATATAAATAAAATAATTATATGGAAAAAATCAGGGGAGAAAATACAATTTATAAGTAATAATAAATATTTTAAATAAAATAATGTGTAACTGATTTTCAATTAGTGATTCTAAGTTGAAGCATGTAAAAGGTGTCGACTATAAAAGAATTACATTTGAGGGAACTTATGACTCACCATATCTAAACATCTATTAGGCTTACAATAAGTATTTAAGTATTTAGGGAGTTTTTTCTTGTTAGGGTCAATAAGCTTGTCCAGTCATGCATCTAAGTACTCAGAAAGAAAATCAAATATTTGAAATTTAGATATGCAGTTGAAAATATTTTAAAGGATTCAGTGGGCTATAGTTGTAAATGGAATTGTTGATGGAATTTAGATTGTTCCACTTAATTGAATGTTAATTGTAAAAAGTGAAGACTACTGGAGGGACTTTGGGAAGATGGCAGAGTAGGAAGCACCAGGAACCTGGAGCCTCTCCTACACCACAGCCACACTGGCACAATCGGTCTGATGTAACTGCTTTAGAGTCTGTTGAAGGCCTGCAAGGGGAAGAGACTTGGATGGTAAATTACGGTGAATTTTGGTTGATTTCAGCTATTTTCACAGTAGCAACTACCCATTCACTATCCCCTAACACATGTTCCTGGAGCAGCTGGCACACAGCCTCGGGGAGCCAGGCTGGGCAGAAAGGATACTGTCTTCTAAATATCAGCAATCTATGCGCTGATGGCCGATTGCTGCTTCTGATCACAGAGATGCAGATGAAAAGGCAGGAGGGCACCTGCCCCAGGTGTTGCTAGGTCTTCCCTCTGTGGATGAAATGATTTCGAAGGAACTTAAAGAGCCAGTGCTCTTCCCCCTCTTCATTTTTTACTTTTTCCCATTCAGGAGCCAGGCACTAACAAATAAGACATTCAAAAACAACTGCATATATGGGGAAAACTAGAAAGCGACAATGTATGCCCAGGGAAAGGCCCAGAAAAGACCTGAGAAAACTTTTAAGTTTATATTTCAGGCTGATATTCAGTGTGGAGAGAGTCAGTAACAATCAAAACAACAACAACAACAACAACAACAACAACCAACAACAACAAAACAGACCTTGAGGAAGGAGGAGAATCTGATTTCCATAGTTACTACATTATTAGATTCAAATGTCCAGTATTCAACAACAACAAAATCACAAGACATATAAAGACATAGGAAAGTATACCCCATTCAAAGGAAATAAACAGATCAACAGAAACTGTCCCTGAAAAAGACCTAATAGTGGATATACTAGACAAAGACTTTAAAACAACTGTCTTAAAATGCTCAAAGAACTAAAGGAAGATGTGGAGAAAGTCAAGGGGTGCCTTGTTGAGGGATGCCTGGGTGGCTCAGTGGGTTAAGCATCTGCCTTCAGCTCAGGTCATGATCCCAGGGTCCTGGGATCAAGCCCCTCATTGGGCTCCCTGCTCAGTGGGAAGCCTACTTCTCCTTCTTCCTCTGCTCCTTCCCACTGCTCGTGCACTTTCTCTCACTCTCTCAAATAAATAAAATCTTATTTTAAAAAAGAAAATATGGGGCTCCTGAGTGGCTCAGTCAGTTAAGCATCTGCCTTCAGCTCAGGTTATGATCCCAGAGTCCTGGGATTGAGTCCCGCCTCAGGTTACCTGCTCAGCAGAGAGCCTGCTTCTCCCTCTGCCCCTCACCCTGCTTGTGCTCTCTCTCTCACACTCTCTCAAATAAATAAAATCTTAAAAAAAAAGAAAATATGGTGTTGAATAAAATGGAAATGTCATCAAAGAGATAGAAAAATTGAAAAGAAACCAAGAAGAAATGCTGGAGCTGAAAAGTACAATAACTGAAATGAAAATTTCACTAGAGGGATTCAAAGGTAGATCTGATCAGGCAGAAAAAAGAATCATTGAACTTGAAGAAAAAACAATGGAAATTATCAAGTCTGAGGAAGAGAAAAAAAATTAAGAAAAGTAAACAAAGCCTATGGGGCCTGTGGGACACCATCAAGAGGATCAACATAGGCATCAAGGGGGTCCAGAAGCCTGAAGGGGAGAGAGAAAGGGGCAGAGAGAATATTTGAGGAAATAATGGCTGAAAACTCCCCAAATTTGATGAAAGACATAAATATCAGCATCAAAGAAGCTAAATGAACTCCAAGTAAGATAAACTCAAAGAGACTCATACCAGGACACATACAATCAAACTTGCAAAGGGCAAAATGAAGATAATCTTGAAAGCAGCAAGAGAGAAGTGAATCATCCCATACAGGGGTGCTCAATGAGATTACTAGCAGATATCTCATCAGAAACTTTGGAGGTCAGAAGGCAGTGGGCCAATATACTCAAAATGTTAAAAGAAAAAAAAATCAGCTAAGACTACTATATCCAGCAAAACTGTTCTTCAAACGTGAGAGAGAAATTAAGACATTCTTAGGTAAACAAAAGCTGAGGAGGTTCATGACCATTAGACCTGCCCTGAAAGACAGGGAGTCCAGCAAGGCGAAATGAAAGGACACTAGATAGTAACTCAAAGCTGTATGGAAAATAAAGATCTCAATAAAGGTAAATATATGGCCAATTATAAAAGCTAGTATAATCATGAGAGTGGTTTGTAGTGTCACTTTTTGTTTTCTATATGATTTAAGAGATTAATACATTTAAAGAAAAAATTATTAGTGGAACAGCTTGTATAACTCTAACTTATGGTTTGTGACTCTAAATCTTGTTTTCTACATAATATAAGAAACTAATGCATTTAAAAGAATTATTAGTGTATGTTTTGGGGCACACAATGTATAAAATGTAATTCTGGGACATCAACAACTGAAAGGGGGTGATGAACTGTAAAAGAGCAGAGTTTTTGTGTGTTATTTAAGCTGGTATATGTTCAAACCAGAATATTACAACTTTAGGATGTTAAATGTAAGCCCCATTATTTCACTACAATATTTCATTATTTTACTAAATATTTCACTACAAAAAATCAACTAAGCAAAAGAAGACAGAAGACAGGAAGAAGACAGAAGCGCAGAAAATGAGGGACAAAAAAGCTATAAGGCATATAGAAAACATATAGCACAATGACAATAGTACACCCTCCTTATCAGTAATTACTTTAAAAGTAAACGGATTAAAGTCTCCAACCAAAAAACAGAGATTGGCCAAATGGCTGAAAATACATGATCCAGCTATATGCTGTCCATAACAGAATCACTTGATATCCAAAGCCAGAAACAGATTGAAAGTGAAAGAATGGAAAAAGATATTCCACACAAATCATAACCAAAAGAAAGCTAGGATGGCTATGCTACTATCAGACAAAATAGACTTTAAATCAAAAAATGTTATAAAAGATAAAGGACACTATATATTAATAAAAAGTTCAATACTGCTAGAAGTTGAAGTTCCTGGGTGGCTCAGTCAGTTGAGCATCTGACTCTTGATCTCAGCTCAGGTTTCAATCTCAGGGTTGTGAGTTCAAGCCCCACACTGGGCTCCATGCTGGGCATGGAGCTTACTTAAATATATATATTATTTATATTATATATATATTGCAAGAAAATACAATAATTAAAAACATTTACACACCTAATGACAGACCATTAAAATATAAGAAGCAAAAACTGGCAGAATTGAAGGGAGAAATAGAGAGTTCTACAATGATAGCTGGAGATTTCAATATCCTACTTATAATAATGGGTAGAACAACCAGACAGAAAAGTAAGGAAAAGTAAGAAAACAGAGGACTTACAGAATGCAATAAACCAACTAGAACTAACAGACATGTATAGATAGGCCGGTGATGGAGGAGGGCACATATTGCATGGTGCACTGGGTGTTATAGGCAAATAATGAATCATGGAACACTACATGAAAAACTAAGGATGTACTGTATGGTGACTAACATAACATAATAAAAAATTATTATTAAAAAAAAAAGAACACCCTACCCAACAATAATAGCATACACATTCTTCTCAAGTGTACATGGAACATTTTCCAGGATAGACCATATGTTAGGCTGCAAACTAAGTCTCAATTGATTTTAAAAGGTGGATATCATACTAGGATGCCTTGGTGACTCAGTTGGTTAAGCAACTGACTCCTGGTTTCAGCTCAGGTTGCAATCTCAAGGTCATGAGATCCAGAACCCCATCGGGCTCTACCCTTCGCATGGAGTCTGCTTGGGACTCTCTCTCCCTCTTCCTTTTCCCCTCCCCACCACTCTCTCTCTCTCTCTCCCTCAAAATAAATAAATAAATCTTAAGGAAAATGGTAGATATCATATAAATTATCTTCTCTGACTACAATGAGATAAAGTTAGAAATTAATAAAAAATGAAAACTGGAAAATTCACAAAATTATAGAAATTAAATAAGATGCTATTAAATAACCAATAGATCAAAGAAGAAATCACAAGGGCAATTAATTAGAAAATACTTAGAGGGGCTTCTGGGTGGCTCAGTCGGTTAAGTATAAACTCTTGGTTTCAGCTAGAGTTATGATCTCAGGATCCTGGGATCGAGCCATAGGACTCTGCACTCAGTGGGGAGTCTGCTTAGGCTTTCTCTCCCTCTCCCTCTGCCCCTCCTCCCGCTTGCTCTCCCTCTCTCTAAAATAAATATAAATCTTTTTTATAAAAGAAAATACTTAGAGACAAATGCAAATAAAACCACAACATACCAAAACTTGTTTGTTGTTGTTTTTGCTTTAACTATTTATTCAGGGGAGGGAACATCACACTTCTAGAGAGAAACATTTTTAGAATCTAGAGGTTTTCTGGTTTTTTGGATTTGGGTGGGTTTTTTTTTACACTTATCATGCCATGAATTCATAGAGAATAGGTTCCAGCTGCTCAAGCTCCTTTCCCTTGGTTCTCACAAAGTGTGCTTCTCTGGGTGGAGCAGGCTGATACTTCAGTTAAACCCAAGTACCTTTCTCTTTGACTTCGTTCTTTTTCTGATCATTTTCCTTCACATGCTTCAGGAAGCTATTTTGGCTCTTAGAGTGCTTAATATGCTCAACTTGTACATTATTTCTCATGGCAAGAATCATACCCTTAATGTGTTTGTTTACAGCTGGGCAACACTGTAGATTCTTCTGTTTTGCCATAGTAACATTTGTGGGGCAGTATTTTTTGAACAGTGCTCATTCCCTTGATGTCTATAATATCACCTTTCTTGCAAATTCACATGTATGTGGCCAAAGGAACAACTCCATGTTTTCTTAAAGACCTAGAGAACGACACCCGTGTGCCTCTCTTTCCCTTTGTATTGGTCGTTCCGGCAAGCTACTGGAAGATGGTGGCTCTAACCAAAAGGCTCATACCAAAACTCTAGGGATGCAATGAATGTGGCACTAAAGGGTAAATTCATAGCTGTAAATATTCACGTTAAGAAGAAAATAAGAGGAACCCCTGGGTGGCTCAATCGGTTAGGCATCGGTCTTTCCCTTGGGTCGTGATTCCAGGGTCCTGCGATTGAGCCCCGTGTCAGGCTCCCTGCTCTGTGGGGAGCCTGCTTCTCCCTCTCCCTCTGCCTGCCACTCCCCCTGCTTGTGCTTGTTCTCTCCCTCTCTCTCTCAGATAAATAAAGTCTTTTTAAAAATAAGAAAAATCTAAAATCAACAACCTAAATTTATAACTTAACTAGAAAAAGAAGAACAAACTAAACCGAAAGCTAGCAGAAGGGAGGAAATAGCAAAGATTAAGGCAGAGATAAACTAAATAGAAAATAGAAAAATAATAGAGAAAATCAATGAAACCAAAACTTGATTCTTCAAAAGACCAAAAAAAAAAAAAAAAAAAGGACAAACCTTTAGTTAGATGGACTAAGAGAAAAAGAGAGAAAACTCAAATTACTAAAATCAGAAATGAATGTGGAGTATTACTACCTATTTGTCAGAAATAAAAAGGATTGTAAGAGAGTACTATGAACAATTGTAACCAACAAGTTGGATTACCTAGATGAAAGGAAAAAATTCTTAGAAACACAAGACCTACCCAGACTAAATCATGGAGGGGTACCTGGGTGGCTCAGTCATTAAGTGTCTGCCTTCAGCTCAGGGCGTGATCCCAGCATTCTGGGATCGAGCCCCACATCAGGCTCCTCTACTGGGAGCCTGCTTCTTCCTCCCCTATTCCCCCTGCTTGTGTTCCCTCTCTTGCTGGCTGTCTCTCTCTCTCTGCCAAATAAATAAATAAAATCTTAAAAAAAAAAAAACTAAATCATGGAGAACTAGAAAATCTGAATAGACCTATAACTTAGTTAGAAGATTGAATCTATAATCAAAATCTACCTCCCCCCAAAAAAATCTCCCAACAAAGAAAAACCCTGGATCCAATGGCTTTACTGACAAACTTTACCAAACATTTAAAAAATAATTAATACCAATCCTTCTCAAATTTTGTTTTAAAAATTTAAAAGGAGGAAACACTCCTTAGCTCGTTCTGTGAGGCCAACATTACCCTGACAAAGACATGATAAGAAAAAATAACTAAGGAAAAATATCCCTTATGAACATTGATGCAAAAAAATCCTCAACAAGTAAAATTCAGCAGCAAATTAAAAGGATTATATACCATCACCAGGTGGGATTTATTCCTGGAAAGCAAAGATTATTCAACATATGAAAATCAAACAATGTAATAAGCCACATCAACAGAATAAAGGAAAAAAATACATGATCATCTCAATTGATGCAGAAGAAGCATTTGACAAAATCAACACCCTTTCAGGATAAAAACACCGAAAAAACTAGGAGTAGAAGGTAACTACCACAATATAATAAAATCCATATATGAAAATCCCACACAAATACAATACTCAATGGTGAAAGACTGAAAACTTTTCTTCCAAGACAAGGAATTACCTAAAAAATGCCTACTTTTGCCACTTCTATTCAACATGGTACTGGAAATTTTAGCTAGAACACTTAGAATAGAGAAAGAAATAAAAGGCATCAAAATTGGGGGAAAAGGGAAGTAAAATTATCTCTGTCTGCA
This sequence comes from Ailuropoda melanoleuca, assembly GCF_002007445.2. Classification (NCBI taxonomy): domain Eukaryota; kingdom Metazoa; phylum Chordata; class Mammalia; order Carnivora; family Ursidae; genus Ailuropoda; species Ailuropoda melanoleuca. Next base: position 7,173,380 of record NC_048233.1, read on the forward strand.
GATGACATGATCTTATACGTAGACAACCCTAAAAATTACACACAAACAAAACCGTTAGAACTAATGAATTCAGTAAAGTAGCACGATACAAATTCAACACACAAAAATCACTTGCATTTCTATACACAAACAATGAACAATCTGAAAAACAAAGTTACAAAACCAATTTTATATACAATGGCTTCCAAACAAAACAAAACAAAACAAAACAAAACAAAAACTTAGGAATTAACTTAACCAAGGAGGTAAAAGAATTGTAGGGTGAAAACTACAAAACACTGCTGAAAGAAATTAAAGACATAAATAAATGAAAACACGTTCCCGTTCATGGATTGGAAGACATAATATTGTTAAAATGTCAATACTACCCAAAGTGATCTATAGATTCAATGCAATCCCTATCAAAATCCCAATGATATTTTTTTTGCAGAAGTAGAAAAAAATCCATACTAAAATATATATGGAATCTCAAGAGACCCCAAATGGCAAAAACAATCTTGAAAAAGAACAAACTGGAAAAAAAAATAGAAGAAGAAGAAGAAGAAGAAGAGAAGGGAAGGGAAGGGAAGGGAAGGGAAGGGAAGGGAAGGGAAGGGAAGGGAAAGAAAATAAGGAAAGGAAAAAAGGAAAGGAAAGGAAAGGAAAGGAAAGGAAAGGAAAGGAAAGGAAAGGAAAGGAAAGGAAAAAAGGAAAGGAAAGAACAGGGATGCCTGGGTGCCTCAGTCGGTTAAGTGCCTGCCTTTGGCTCAGGTCATAATCCCAGGGTCCTGAGATCGAGCCCCACATTAGGCTCCTTGCTCAGGTGGGACTCTGCTTCTCCCTCTGACTGCCACTCCCCCTGTTTGTGTTCTTGCCCTCTGTCAAATAAATAAATAAATTCTTTAAAAGAAAAAAAAGGAAAAAGAACAAATTGGAGAACTCACACTTGCTGATTTCAAAACTTACTACAAAGCTAGAGTAAATAATACAGTGCTGTATCAGCATGAAGACAAACATACAGACCAATGGAACAGAACAGACAGCCCAGAAATAAACCTTTGTGCATATATATATTTATATTTATATGTCAAATGATTTTGACAAGGGTGCCAAGACTATTCAATGGGGAAAGAAGAGTCTTTTCTACAAACTGGATGTCCACACGCAAAAGAATAGTTACCCATTAACTCAAAACGGATCGCAGACCTAAGTGTAAGAACTAAAACAATAAAACTCTTAGAAGAAAACACAGGAAGAAAGTTCACAACATTGGCTTGGCAACGATCTCTTAGATACGACATCAAAGGAACCAGGTAATAAAAGAAAAAAATAAACACATTGAACTTCTTACAGTCACAAAAAGACAAATATTGTATGATTCCCACCTCGTGAGGTACTTAGAATGGTCAAAAGCATAAAGACAAAAAGGAGAATGGTGGTTCCCAGGGGTTGGAAGTAGAGGGGAATGGAGAGGTTTTGTTTAAGGGGTACAGAGTTTCAGTTTTACCAGATGAGAAAGGATGGATAATGGATGGTAAGTTTCATGACAATGTGAGTGTCTTTGATACCACTGAACTGCATACTTAATGGTTAGGATGGTAAATTTTGTTATGTGTACTTTACCACAATAAAAGACATGCTCCCCAAAAGTGAAGATCATTGTCTTTGTTTTTTACGTTATTATAAATAATCAAACAAAATCTATAGGCTGAAATTAAAGAAAAGCAATAAGTAAGATTTTCAAACTTATTAGATTCAGAATAGAACAACAAAATTTGTAATTTTAACTTAAAAAGCATTAAAAAAATTAGATTTTGAAGTTGATTGCTTTTCTAAAAGATTTTATTTATTCATTTGACAGAGAGAGAGAGCACAAGCAAGGGGAGTGGCAGGAGGAGGGAGAGGGAGAAGCAGTCTCCCCGCTGAGCAGGGACCCCAAAGCGGGGCTCAATCCTAGGACCCTGGGATCGTGACCTGAGCTGAAGGCAGATGATTAACGAACTGAGGCACCTGAAGTTGATTACTTCAATAAACTAATATTTGTTTAAAATTCTAGTAAATATGCATAGCCTTTTTTTCCTGTGCCCTCAAATATAAAAATATAAATCTTGCAATAACCTACTTCTTACAACTGTCCCTAGCTATCTTGTCCCATTTCTCTGGCATGAAATGTGATGGGGTCTCCTCAGCCCCCGAACCTTCCACACTGCCCATCTTAAAGCTCCCATTGCTACCTCTGAGCTCTAGTAAAGGAGAGATTTGTCCCACATACCTTCCAAATACCTCTCCTGAAGGAGTTCTTTATCCTTTCCCTTCCATTATGAGCTCTGTGACACTTCAGGGATCCTGAGCTCTCACACTGCCCCAACCCCAAGAAGGAAAGGAGCTTGCTGATCAACTCATACTCCAAGGAACATTTACTAACACCTTCTGTGTCAAGCCCTGTGCAGGGTGTGCCACCATATTACCACACTTAACTGCTCACATCCAGCCTGTGAGGCGAGCATCAGCATCCTCATGTTACAGTGGAAACAGACTCATAGCTTAAGCAACTGGCCCACCAGCAAGTGATCAAGCAGAGATGGCCTTGGACATAGCCTAGGCAGCATAGATCTACCTTGACTGGCTCTCCACTTCTCAGGTTTTCACTATCTGGTTGATTCTTATACTCCCTCCCCAGAAGACTCCTCTGACCGCCTCCCCGCCGCAAGCCTCCAGGACCCTGCCTGTGCCTGTCACCCTCAACATTCCTCTATGGGCAGGATGCTCACCAAAGGAGGGAAGATTCTGGCCCAATTTGCAGGTGAGAGAGAAGGCTACCACAATCCTTGCTCTTCAAGAGTAACTGCAGTGGGGCCCCTAAAAACCACGAAGGAGAGAAGGGTCAGGAGAAGCACCTGTGAGAGAGATGGAAGCCCCTGCCACTAACCCACTCCCTTCCTCTCCCAGTCGAGGAAGCCTTCAGAAGCAAAGGGGGTGTGGGAAAGTTGAGTCAGATATATTTCCCTTTGCGTCACAGAATCTAAATCTCCACCTGTGACTTAGATAAGTTCCAAATAAGACCAAGCAATGGCCCACTGGGTGTGAAAGCAACACACCTACACCACAAGGCATCCCTTTCCAACTCTGTGGAGAAAACAACTGCTTTTTTCAAAAGTCAACATGTTACATGAACCATGAACAATTCAAAAATGAAACTAAGAAAATGATTTCATTTATAATAGCATGAAAAAGAATAAAATATTTAGGAATAAATTTAAGAAAGAAAGATTAAGACTTGTACACTGAAAACTACAAAATGTTGAAAGATATTAAAGGAGACCTAAATAAATGGAAAGATATACTGTGTTCATGGATTGGAAGACTTGCTATTATTAAGATGACAGTACTCCTCCAAATTAATGTACAGGTCCAACCCAATCCCAATCAAAATTCCAACTGCCTCATTTTTCAGAAATAGGCAAGCTAATCCTAAAATTCCAATGAAAAAGCAATAGACACAGAATAGCCAAAATCATCTTGAAGAAGAAGAAAAAGTTGGAGGACTCACACTTAGTACAAAGCTATAATAGTCAAAACAATGTGGTACTGACATAAAGATAGACATATAGGTCAATGGAATAAATTCAAGAGTCCAGAAATCAACCCATATATCTATAGTCAATTGATTTTAACAAAGATGCCAAGGCCATTCAATGTGAAAAGAATAGTCTTTTCAACAAATGGTGCTGGAACAATGTATATCCACCAGCAAAAGAATGAAGTTGGACCCCTACCACAAATCATATACAAAAATTAACTCAAAATAGATTTAAAAAAATAAATGTAAGAGCTAAAACCATAAAAATGTTAGAAAGAAACAGATAAAAATCTGTGTGACCTTGGATTATCAGACAACAAATTTCATATGACACCAAAACCAAAAGAAAAAACGGCAACAAAAGAAGTTGGACTTTGTCAAAATTAAAAACTTTTATGTATCAAGGATACTATCAAGGAAGTGAAAAAACTATTTAAAAAATCTTTTTAAAAAGGGGGGGGGACACCTGGGTGTCTCAGTCAGTTAAGTGTCTGCCTCAGATCATGATCCCAGAGTCCTAGGATCAAGTCCAACATCGGGCTTCTTGCTCAGCGGGGAGCCTCCTTCTCCCTCTGCCTGCCACTCCCCTCAGCTTGTCCTCTCTCTTTCTCTCTCTCTCTCTGACAAATGAATAAATAAAATCTTTAAAAAAGAAAGAAAGAAAGAGAAAAAACAACCCATAGAATGGAGGAAATATTTGCAAATCATATATCCAATAAGGGTCTAGTATCCAAAATATATAAAGAACTCTTACAACTTGGGGCGACGGGGTGGCTCAATTGGCTGAGCGATTGAGTGACCTACTCTTGGTTTCTGCTCAAGTGAAGATCTGAGGGTTGTTGTATCCAGCCCCAGCCCAGCCTCAGTCTTCCCGCTCAGCGGGGAGTCTGCTGGAGATTATATCTCCCTCTGCCCCTCCCCCAGCACACACGCAGGCCCTCTCTCTCAAATCAAAAAAGAAATCTTAAAAAAAAAAAGAACTCTTACAACTCAACAAAAAAGACAAATAATCCAATTTAAACATGGACAAAGGAATAGATACTTCTCAAAGAAGATATACAAATGGCCAGTAGACACATGAAAAGATGTTCAACACCATTAGTCTTAGGGAACTGCATATCAACCATAATGAGATACCCCTCATTCTAACTAGGATGGATATACTTTTTTAATGGAAATTAACATGTGTTGGTAAGGATGTAGAGAAACTAGGATCTTCATGTACTATTGATAGGAATGTAAAATATTAGTTCAGTTGCTATGGAAAACAGTTTGTCATTTCCTCAAGAAGTTAAATATAGAGTTACCATATGACCCAGGAATTCCACTCATAGGTGTATACCCAACATATGTTCACACAAAACTTGACATGAATGTTGATAGCAGCATTATTCATAACAGTCAAAAAGTGGAAACAACACAAACGTCCATCCATCCATCAATGGGTTATTCATCCATAAAAAGAAACAAAGTACTGATGATACATGCTACAACATGGAAAAACCTTGAAGATATTATGCTACAGTGAAAGAAGCCAGATACAAATGGCCACATATTATATGACTCCATTTATGTGAAATGTTGAGAATAGGCCGGGGCAGGGGGCAGATAGGGGAGGGGGGATATGGGGAAGGGCAGACAGGGAAGGGGGCAGAAGGCGGGGGCAGATGGGGAGGGAACAAGTGGGATTGACTGCCAATGGGTGTGAGGTTTCTTTTAGGAGGGACGGGAATGTTCTCATATTAGATAGTGGTGATATTTGTGAAAATGCTAAAAACCACTGAATTGTATATTATAAAATGGTTAAAAATATTGAATTTTATTTCAACTTTAAAGGAGTAAACATGCACCAAGGAGCCCTTAAGTCTGGGCTCCAGGTCACTGTAGTCTTTAGGGAGGCATCTGGCGCTGACGCAACAGAGTCTAAGGGTCAGCCATGTCCCAACTTCCATCTCACGGATGAGCTAAGGGATACCACCTCCTCACAGGTCTGCAGTCTCCTAAGCAGTAATGACCTCCCTTGCCACAAGAAGGCTTTTCTCACCCCCTAGGGCAGGTGGCAAACATCTGAAGGGATCCATGGGATTGGCAGAGGCCCTGCACGTTGGGTCACAGAGCAGAGGATTTTGTAGAGAAGAGCCAAGAGTGGACGTTAGAACACTGGTTGTGACACACGGATAAAGACGTCACAGAAGAGGAGATCCAAGCCACCAATGATTGTGGAAGACACTCGGCCTCACTGGCAATCAAAAGAACATACGCTGAAACAACAATGGGACAGCATTTTCCCCCAAATAGATCATCAAAAATGGTTTGCTAATATGAAATTTGGCAGGCCGTGAGGAGATATGTGTCCTCATTCCCCTGCTGGTGGGCGTGTGAGTTGGTAGAGCCGCTTTAGAGGGCAACTTGCCAGTATCTATTAAAGTGAACAGTATGCATACCCAATGACTCAGCAGCCCCAATGCCCAGGATTTATTCTAAAGACACACTCCCACATGCACAGGGAGGTGCAAGATGTTTATGCAACACCATTTGTAATAATGAAATGTTGGGGAAAAAACAAGTATACATGAACAGGAGAATGGCTAAAAAGCCTATGTACATCCATTGTCTATTTAACAAAATGAGTAGGTCTGTAAGTATAACATAAAATAATCTCCAAGGTATGTTATTAGGTTTAAAAAGCAAAGAGCAAATTCTAGAAGGATATTATATCATTTAGGAAAAAACGAAACAAAACCCAAAACACAAGTGTGCTGAAGCCCTTGGAGATTTCTGAGGGTCAGGCCGAGATGCTGGGCCAAATAAGAATCCTTTCTTTATCTGGATAAAGAGGGACCTTAAAAAGCAATTCAAGAAGAACATGGAATTGCCAGGCTTGGGGCTGTTTAACTTCCAAGAGATAATCTTTTTTAAGATTTTATTTATTTATTTATTTATTTATTTATTTATTTATTTGAGAGAGAGAAAGAGCACGAGCAGGGTGAGGGGCAGAGAGGCAGAGGGAGAAGCAGACTCCCCGCTGAGCAGGGAGCCTGATGTGGGGCTCGATCCCAGGACTCCAGGATCATGACCTGAGCTGAAGGCAGACACTAACCCACTGAGCCACCCAGGTGCCCCTGAGAGATAGTTTTCTAATCAGTGGAGAGAACTAATGCATGATTTGTTCCTTAGGCTTTATTTCTTGCTCTGCGTTAGGAGAATTACTATAGGCCTGTGTAATATTTCTTTTAGAGAACAGAAGTAACCTACCATGCCCCAAATAAAAAAGGAAAAGTTAAAATTCGGTGTCCTCATTGTCAATGATCTCAGGTATAAAAGAGGGAGATAAGCCCTTCCCAGGGAGAAGTCGTGACCACATGCTGCACGTAAGGCTTTTCACCCACCTGCCAGGGGGACAGGGAGTCTTCCCTGCTCTGACAAATTCAGGCAGAGGGTTCTCAGAAAGAGAGGGGCTGAGATCAGAATAAGAAATAGCTGATTATTTCTCAATAATATTTTAAGTAGAAAATAAAAGGCACTAAAAAAAAGGAGAGAAAATAAAAGTGACTTTGTTGGAAAGATCCACCTGATTCTTTGCCGATAGATGTCTATAGACAGAGGTTTTGCACTTCCATTCTCTGCTGTATAGAAAGAACCCATTTATTACCATATAGCCAAACAAGGGAAAGGGATCCTCCTTCATTTTTGGCCATGAACATTCTTAAACTAATAAAACATACACACATATAATTTATTTGTTTGTTTAGAGAAAGTTCTGGAAGGGGCACCTGGGTGGCTCAGTCGGTTAAGTGGCTGCCTTCGGCTCAGGTCATGATCTCAGTGGGAAGCCTGCTTCTCCCTTTCCCTCTGCTGCTCCCACTGCTTGTGCTCTCTTGCTCACGCTCTCTCTTTCTCTCTCAAATAAATAAATAAAATCTTTTTAAAAAGAAAGAAAAAGTTCTGGGAGAATACTCACTAATCTGAAGCAGGGATTACCTCTGAGGAGGCAGGAAGAGGACCAGGGCTGGGGGACAAGACTGATCAAAAGGACTTTGAGTCTTATCTAGAATTGTTCAATTTTTTTTTCCATTTTCACTTCTAATTTTTTAAATAAAAAAGGATGAGATAAATGGGGAGAAACAGTATTTAAAGATAATGTTATTTTTACTTATTTACAACATTAAAGACCTTTTTGTTCCCACTAAAATTTAATATATAGCAAAATTTTGTACAGCATAACAATATTTCGTAATAACATATTTTCACAAAAATCTTGCTTTAGCATAGCCAAAACAAGCTCTTAGAGGGAAATTTATAGCTTAAATGCATACATTATAAAAGAAAATTTTAAATGAATGAACTAAGCATCCAATTCAAGAAGTTAGAAAAGAGGGTGCCTAGCTGGCTAAGTTGGGAGAGGACATGACTCTTGATGTTGGGGTCATGAGTTCAAGCCCCACATTGGGTATATGGATTACTTAAATAAATAAAACTTTTAAAAAAAGGAAGTTAGAAAAAGAATGGCAGAATAAATCCAAAGAAAGCAAAAGGAAGGCAATAATTTTAAAATTACACCAGAGAGTAAAATGAAACAAAAAACAAAGAAATAATGGAAAAACACAATGAAATCAAAAAGTGGTTCTTTGAAGCAATTAATAATTAGATATATTTCTTGCAAATATATCAAGAAAAATGAGGAAATTATAAATGAACAATATAAGGAATGAAAAATGGAAAAGAAAAAGAAAAAGGGAAAATAACTATAGATCAAGTGGTGATTTAAACATTTACACCCATAAATCTGAAACAGATTAAATAGATAATCTCCTGGAAAAATATAACCTACCAAACTGACTCTAGGGGAAACTGAAAACCTAAATTAAATCAGCAGTGAAAAACCTACACTAAAAATACACACACACACACACACACACACACACACACACACACACATTCTACCAAGCCTTCAAGGAACAGATTATCCTTATTTATATCAACTGTATATAAGAAAAATTATTATGGCTCAAGAAGAGAAGTGGCCAAAGAAAAAAAATAGGGCGGTGTCTAGAAACCTAAACCAAAGGAAGAAACAATTCTCAAGAAGGTGGAGGGAGAGTTGTCAGATCCCACACAGCTCAGCAGAACTTTGTGGCTGAAGCCCTCCTCACTCGAGAGGACAAGCACCTGTATTGCACCCTGTCTCTGCCCTCCATGGTGCTGCAGTAATGACCATTACTAATTACTTTACACTTGCCTTTGAGATGATTTGATCAATTTCTGATGCACTAGTGTGTCAATTCCATGAGGGAAGAAACCACATGGTGTGTTTTTTTTTTCCATCTTTGTGACCCATTACTTAGCTGGTACCTGGCACAGAATGGACGTGCAACAAATTCTTGTCGAATGAGGAGTGGAATTTAGGAGGTCAATGTGGCCTTGGGCCCCCTGAAATTTCAAACTTACAATTGTGGATAGAACACTTAAGGAATAAGGCTGAGAATAGACTAATATTCAGTGAGTACCTTAAGCGCCAGGTGATACTAGGAGCTGGAATTGAGATCCTGAAAAGTGGTCAGAGTTTGGAAGAAATGCCCACAAATGCTCAGTCCCCTGGGAGACCCAGACAGGAGTCCCACGAATGCAAATTACAGAACTGAGAAGTGAGCTCACCCAGCTGTCCTGCCCACTTGGTCTCTCAAAGACTCCCTGGGAAGGAGGACCTAAAGCAGGGAGTTGCAGGGGTAGGGGAGGTGTCACCAAAGAAAGTAGGAGTGGAAGGGGCTCAGTTGGTTTAGTGTCTGCCTTCGGCTCAGGTCATGATCCCGGGGTCCTGGGATCGAGCGCCACATCAGGTCCCCACTCAGTCTGCTTCTCCATCTCCCTCTGCCTGTCACTCCCTTTGCTTGTGCTCTCTCTGTCGAAGGAATAAATAAAATCTTAGAAAGAAAGAAAGAAAGAAAGAAAGAAAGAAAGAAAGAAAGAAAGAAAGAAAGAGGATGAAGAAATGGAGTAGAAGGACAAAGAAGGCTAGAAAAACTAAGGGCTTGGGGTTTGGTTGATAAGGATCAGGAATGTGATTTCTGACATCTATATAATGTAACAAAACTTCCTTTTAAGGAAAGATCTTGGATAGAGTTTTGTTCCGCTGAGTATTTTGACTGGTTATAGATTTATCAAGGGCCAAGACTGATTTGGGGATTAGGAGCTGAAGACAGATGAGGTATGCTGCCTGATGGAACACTTCTGAAAGGTAGTCTGTGCAGGGTGGGTGAACAGTGTCAGCAAGATGGTCAGTGACTTTACTGCCTTGTAAGATAGCCAGACCACTAATAAATTTCTGGGATGGGAATGACCATTGAGAACAAGAATATCCAAAATGCAATTTTAAGTTGTATCCCTATGATATATAAACCTTCAGCAAAAGTGTTGTCACACCTAACAGCCTTCTGTTTACAGTTGGTTTGGAGGAAAATTCCAGAAAGCCTGTGTGCCAAATTTGGAACCTGTGGCAGGCAGAGGTAAGGGAACAGCCAGGAGCACAGAGGCAGGAACGGGACTTTAGTTGAGTGGGAACAAGAGGTGACCACAATAGCTGACCCACTGGAACTGGTGCCAACTGACAGCTCTGCCTCCTCCCCACTCTGTCCAGGACCTGCCCTGCTTGGAAGGCAAGGAGTGTCTTACCTAGATATCAAGGAGCAGGGTGGCCCCAGCTGACATGCAGGCTGAGGTCATTGCTCCAGACTGAGGGTTTAGTCAGGCCCTGAAAAGTAATGAAAATCACCAAAACAGTGTTCTGTGGGCCTGTCTCTGGAGATGCAAGTGAAGGGGGTTGCTGTTGAGAAGAGAAGATGTATCTCTGCGCCAGCAGGTGTGGAGAGAAGCCGCACCCCAAGAGAGAATGTGGTAGTAGAAGATGCCCAGGGAGAGGGCAGCAGGTTGCACTCGCAGGGCCTGTAGACAAGAGGAAGGAACGACCCAGGGAGCCAGTCCAGGATGGGCCAAGACTCACCAGAAATTGATGCAAACAGCACAGAAGACAGCATTTGCCCAGAGGGAAGTGACGTCCAGAAAGCTGGCTTTCCTCCTGGCCAGGGCACTCCGGGAGAGCCCACAGACCCGGCTCCTGCCCTTTCCCCCATGGAGAGGGGATGATGGGCCCTAGCACAGACCACCAAAGCCTCCCCTGCATGGGTGAGCAGCTCAGGGCTAGTCAAAATTTTCGGTCCTCTCAGGGTCCTCCAGTTCCCCCTTCTGCAAGTTCTCCCTAAAGGTCCCAACTCCTCACTGTTCCTGCATCATGTCAACCATTCCCACACACCCCCGCCTCCCCATGCCAGCCCAGGGTTTAAAATTCACAAGGAAGGGGCGCCTGGGTGGCTCAGTCAGTTAAGCGTCCGATTCTAAGGTTTAGGCTCAGGTCATGATCTCATGAGTGGTGGGATGAGGGGCTCCACGCTCAGCGGGAGTCTGCTTGAGGATTCTCTCCCTCCATCTCTCCCCCCTACACTCTCTCTCTCTCAAATAAATAAATAAATCTTTAAAAAAAAAGATTCACAGTGAAAATAGTGATCATAATCTGGGAATGGGGCAGGACGGTTCGTGACAGCATAATCCTCAGATCCCAAGGTTATCACTCTGAGGTGGGAATTCAGGCACCCTGCTGGATAGTGGAAAGGATGTTGTGTAGAAATAACTCTTCAGATTACACTCATATGTGGCTTCCCACATGTGAGGACCCTCTTAAAGAGAAGAAGGGGCTGGGGAAAGGCAGGAGGACGGAAAATATGAAGAGAAAGGAAACCAGAGTGAGATAGAGAACAGAGCTAACAGGTGAGGTCACAGGAGTGTGACATTTTATGAGCAGTGTGGAAACAACAGCAAAGCCCCTGAATGAAAAGTGGACTGGAGAAATAAGCCATGTGTTCCCAGGACTCAAAGACAGAAAAGTCCAGCAAGTTCCAATGTTCCCAGATCAACCTTCCCAGAAGAACAACGGGAACAGGGAAGAGATGACCCAGGGAATCTAATCCCAAGTGCCACGGCTGGGAAGGGAGGATGAAGATGACTGTGAGGTGACAAGGAAAGGCTGGAGAGACAGGAGTGATACGCATCCCACAGGCTGGCAGGAAGATGAAATGAGATCACATGTGATCTCCTAGCAGAGTCCAACAGAGAGAACACAGGTTTAAGTCCCTTGTTTGCAATTCTGAACAATTTTGTAGCAAAGTCTTTTGTCCATAAAACCAGACCTCTGTTGATGCAAGGGTTAATTATGGTCCTTACTCACCCCGCTTAGCTTAAATATTCAATTCTTTTTTAAAAAAAGATTTTATTTACTTATTTGAGAGAGAGCGAGAGTGAGCAAGAGAGAGCATGAGCTGTGGGGAGGGGAGAGCCAGAGGGAGAGGGAGAAGCAGACTTCCTACTGAGCAGGGAGCCCGACACAGAGCTCAATCCCCGGACCCGGAGATCATGACCTGAGCTGCAAGCAGATGCTTAACCGACTGAGTCACCCAGGTGCCCCAGTATTCAATTCTTTTGCTGCAGAAATGTGCTTGATTGAGGGCCACCCCGGCCCTGTGGGGGCATCTTTGGTGCTAGTTACTCCCCAAAATCTGACAAATTCTCAATTCTAAAACTTATCTGACCCCAAGAGTTTCAGCTAAAAGTTGGTGGACTTGTACTCAGTCCAGGTTCGCCCTCCTCCTCTAAACTGTTATTAGCTTGTAAGCTGTGAACAGGGGGCAGCGCGGGCATCTTTGTGTCGGAGTGCGTGAATAGGAGAGGTGGTAACTGTGCATCCAATGTTCTGTAAAAGAGGCCAGCGCGGGTGGGTTGCGTTCTTAGCGAGCACAAGAGGGAGATGGCAACTGGGAGAGGCCGGCTTGCTGGGGGGATGGATGTCTTTGAAGAGCAGCAGGTCTTCTGACAGCACTTGCCCTTTAATACTCTCCCTGGCACCCAGCACCCAGCACCCAGCACCCAGCACCCAGCACAGGGAAAAGGGGGAGGGGGTGGAAGTCACTGCTCTGTGAGAAAAAACAGCCACAATAGAGCTTCAGCTGCCATCAAAGGTCGGCTTTGCCACCTGAAGCCAGCAACGGAAGAGGGCCTGCAGCTGCCCAGGAGCTGCAGAGGGTAGGGCACCAGCACCCCGCAGGAGGGGCCAGCTCCACGGAGGCCAGCAGTCAGCCACGGGAGCGCAGAAGAGCTCCCCGAGCAAGAGCCATGGCCCGGCCACCCTTCTGCTGGCTGTGGATTCTGGGGACCCTGGCGGGGCTCTCAGCGACCCCAGCCCCCAAACGCTGTCCAGAGAAGCACTACTGGGTCCAGGGAGAACTGTGCTGCCAGACGTGTAAGCCAGGTAAGAGAGGAGGCCTCGCCGGGGGTGTGGGGAAAGGACAGCGGAGAGCGGGTCTAAGCTCCAGCAAGGAGAGGAACCCTGTACCACCTTGAAGAGGGCAGAGGAGCGGACTTCCTTGGGCCTTGACCCTGGACCTCTGCTCACAGGAACTTTCCTCGTGAAGGACTGTGACAGGCATGGCGAGTCTGCTCAGTGTGACCCGTGTATCCTGGGGGCCTCTTTCTCACCAGAGCACCACTCCCGGCGCCACTGTGAGAGCTGTCGGCATTGTAACTCTGGTGAGATGGGCAAGCCTCTGGGGGAGTAAGGTGGCAGAGCTGGGTGTGGAGAAGCGAGGAGGAGGGGGTCAGAGCTTATCACTTCGAGACTACTGCAAGTGGAGTCAATGCTGGAAAATGGGGTGCCCTGAGCAGACACATATTGATGTAGGGAGAACTCTGGGGTTACAGAGAAGGGGTAAGCAGAATTCGGGGGACTGCTGAGAACAGGTGTACAACTTAGATCACAAGAAAAAGGAGTAAGTGAAAAAAGGGAGGCAGTGGCCCTAGGTCCCCAGATTTCAGATGAGCGACCCCCCATTGATGAATTGGCTGTGTCTGAAGGGCGCATTTGTTTGGAACTTGGAGAACATCTTTCTCAGGATATAACAATACCAAACATCCTTCTTCCTCTTCTTCTTCTTTTTTTTCACAAAAGCCAATTGAGGAAACTGAATGTGTATGTGACCCATGTTTTTCTTGTTTATTTTGTAATTTTATCTTTTTTAAATGAAGTGTAATGTCTGCAGCTGTGATATGAATTCTTTTATTCTTCCTCCAGCTTAGCTAGAATGTCAGAAACCATGTGCCAGCCCGGATAGAGAAACAAACTTTCAAGTGGCCCCTTTGAACAAACATTCCCCCTCAGGACCCTTTTGAGGACTCTAACTGAACTACTATAGTGCTTACCTACAAAATGTGCTTGGTCTCAGCAGGCCTTTTACACTGTCTTTAAAAATAAACAAAATAAAAGGTTTTGCCATTGCAAATCAGTAAAGAAAAACATCTTAAATACACAAGTATTCCTCAATCCACTTAACTTAAAAATCTGTTAATGGATGCTTTTCTCTTCCGGGCAGCAACCCCAGCAGGGTTGGAATATTTGAGTCAGAACACTCACTGCAGGCCCCACCAGAAGGTCCTTTCCCTGAGCCAGCCGTAATCCCTTCGCTGGGCTCCCGACCAGGCAATCCAGGATCCTTCTCTGTAAGACTCAGCCCAGAGACCTGCGAAGCACCCATGCAGCAACTGGCTGCAGGGCTCCAGGGGACAGTGGCCAGGGGTGAGGTGATCAGGGTCACGCTGAATGACTGCGGCCCCTTCTGGACCTCAGTATTCCCCTGGGTAAGATGGAGAAGTGGCCTGGCATCAGCCTGGAATTTGGGGCACAGGTTATATGTGGTGAAGAGAACTCCCAGGTCTCTGGATCCTCATCACTGAAAACAATGGCACTCCTTCCATGGGTAACCAAGCCCAACCCTCTCTTCAGCCCTCTTCCCTTCCGGCAGATGCCCTCCTGACCACCACCTCTGGAGTCTGAGGTGATCTTCCTCACCTTTGCCTATCTCTTCTCCTCTCCCTGGTCACTGTTACCTCCCCCATGACTGTTCTCCTCCTTCAGACCCTTTTGCCCTGGCTGGCTCACAATTCGTGGCAAGCCACAAGGAAACCAAATTCTAGTAGTGGCTACTAGTCAGAATTCCAAAAGAAGCAACCACAGGGGCATAAGGATGGGAAGAAGGAATCTGTGTCCCTCTCCCTTTCCTGACAAAAGGCATCTCCTAAAGGAATTGTTAGAGCACTGGTCCTCGTCTTTGGCATCCTCTGGCCTTACTTTCTGCTCTTCTCCCTGGTCCCCTTGAGTGCACTGTCCCAGGGCCCCACCAGGCTGGGCTCAAGCCTGGCCCACATGCGGGTGCTGGTGCCTTCCCCAGAATCACCCTCCCCTTCTTAACCCTAACCACCTGTGAGCCCAATCCAGCCCAGTGCCCCTCACATCCTCCTCCCCTAGTATAACTTATCGGCAGTCACTCAGCACCTGACCTCTACACTTGAATAAAATTTATGTTTTAAAGGCAAAGTATGTTACTCATCAAGTAACTCTCTAATAAAGTTAAAAACTTATCAGGGACCATAGCAGCACTATCCCTGATTGCTTAAAAACTGGAAACCCCCCAAATGCCCATTAACAGAATAGACACATGAATCATGGTATATTCACACAGTGAAATGCTATACAGCCTGAGAATGAACAGTCTGAGTTACAATATGGATGAATTTCACAAAGGATTGAGTAAGAGTGTCAGACACAAGTGTGAGTACACATGCATGGCTACACAAATATAGTACAAAAATAAGCAAAATGAACTCGCAGTGTTAGGAAGTCAGGCTAGTGGCTATCTGTGGGTGGCAGGAGGTAGTGACTAGAAAGGAACGCTGCTGCTCTTGTTCACGGGTCCAATTTGTAGCAATTCTCAAGCTTTACCCTTATGACCTGTATACCTCTCTGTCCATCTATTCTACTTCAATGAAAAGTTATTGAAGTGCCAGTAAATAGAAGAGAAAATCCTGCAAGCTGTTTCTACTTTTTACAGTTGGCATTTCTGAACCATGAATAAAGGAAAAAACCCAAGTGTTTCCTTTAGTTTCCTTTTATTACTAAATAAAGGCAGAGGCACTGGGCGATAGGGAGGAAGCAGAAGGCCTTTGCGCAGTTAGGGGAGGAGTCCCTGCAGGTGGGCCTGGGTTGGGAGCTCAGGACAGGATTTAGCAGTGCGTCTAGGAGGTCTCTCTGAGGCCTGAGCTTCTTGTGTTCCTCCTGCCCTCCTTTGTCCCCAGGTCTTCTCATCCGAAACTGTACCCTCACCACAAATGCAGAGTGTGCCTGCCCCAAGGGCTGGCAGTGCAGGGACAAGGAGTGTACAGAGTGTGATCCTCCTTCAAACGCCTTGCTGACCCTGCCTCGACCATCTCAGGCCCCGGGCCTACACCCACAACCCACCCACTTCCCTTATACCAAAAGTAAGTTCCAGGCAACACTTTGTCCAGTCACAGGGATAAGGGTTATGCCCCAACCACCACCCTCCCCACATAAGTGCCTGGCCAGACGGTCAGCCTTCCCATCTCCCCACGCCTCTTATGTCTCAGTCCTTCCTTCAGCCCAGGCTTGTGCCCTAGAAGGTTCCCTGCTGCTGCTGCTCACCCTGACTCTTTTTCCAGATGTGCAGGAGGCCAGGACAGGCCGGCAGGTGCAGACTCTGGCAGACTTCAGGCGGCTGCCTGTCCCAGCTCTCTCGACCCACTGGCCACGTGAGTTTTTGCCCCACTCTCTACCCCCAGAGAGACTGCATACAGGAGAGGGAAGCCAGCCAGAAAGCTAGGAGTAGGGGTAAGAAGGGGAAGAAGCAGTCTCGGGATTAGGAAAGAACTTAGTCCAGTGGTAGCAGTGGGGGAGGACAGGGGAGAGAGATGGGAGGAAGGGTGACAGGCAGCCTGCGCTGAGGGGAGTCAAGGCCTAGGCCCTCTCCAAAAACCCTTGCGTGGCCCCTGCCCATCACAGCCCAAAGCTCCCTGTGCAGCTCAGACTGCATCCGCATCTTTGTGATCCTGTCTGGAATGTTTCTTGCTTTCACCGTGATCGGAGCCCTGTTCTTCCATCAACAAAGAAAATACAGACTAAGTAAGAAACAAAACACCTCCTGTCCCTGCACCCTACCCTACCACCCTAGCCCCGAGGCCCATGCTTGGAACCTCACAGAAGCCTTCCTCACTCCATCCTTACCAATCCTGGTTCCCACCTTCTCTTCCTTTCCTCTCAGCTGGCAACCCCCTGACAGCCCTCCCCCACGCTAACCCTCCTTGGCTCACCCCTTCACCACCCCCACTGCCCGCCAAGGTTCATCTGATTCTCCTCCCGCAGACAAAGAAGAAAGTCCAGTGGTGCCTGCCGAGCCTCGTCCTTACAGCTGCCCCAGGGAGGAAGAGGGCGGCGCCATCCCCATTCAGGAAGATTACCGAAAACCCGAACCTGCTTCCTACTCCTGAGCTGGCGCACCGCGAAGGGCGGTGGGCGGGTCATCACTACAACAGAATCCCTGCCTCCATCCCACCCCAGCGGCCATCCACGGAGAAGGAGACCTGGCACACACACCCCACTCGCCGACCCCTCACTCCCACCCCCACCCCTGGGTTTCAGCACCATCCTGTCATCAGGACCCTTTCCTGTGCGCAGACTTGAGAAAGTGCCTTTTGGAGACTGGCAGTGACAAGGACGCATGGGGATGAGGCGGAGGGTAGGACGCATGGGCCCCGAGTGTGTCCTGGCCCAGCCACCTTCATCCCTGTGCTGCACTGGAGGGCTGGGGCCCGAGCTGGAGAACACACTTTCCCCTACGAACCACCACATGCTGCATCACTGACCTAGAAATTCAGCAAAATAAAGTGACAGCCAGCCACACCCGGAAGGTCTCCCCGCGCTCTCTCTCTGAAATTCCAATCTCACGGGGTCGGCCACTCCCAGCCTCTTCTCCCAGATCAGGGATCTGAGGGAGGAGCTTTCTCCGGTGCGGACTAGTGCCGGGGCTCTGTCCAAGTCGGGGAGCGGGGAGCGGGGATCGTGAGTGGGTGTGGCACGCACAGAAAATGAAGAGAGGTCCCCAGTAGTCCTTCAGTCTCGCCCTTCCCCCTCCCCCTTATTTCAGCTCCACTTTCTTGGGTGGGGAGCAAAAGGGTGCACGCAGTCAAGTCAGGTCTTGAGATAACCAGAGGATTTGGCGGGGACAGGGGGGGGGCGGGTGGAGAAAAAGGAGAACAATGAACAGGACTCTGACAGGAGCAACCGGTGGCTTCACTCACGGGCAAAGGCAGCCGAGGTGACGCTCTCGGAAGTGAAAGCGAAAGAGAAGTAGGCCGAGGACTGAAGAGAAAGCAACAGGCCGGCAAGGGTGGTTTGGAGAAGCCCCTCTTCTCCAGCCCGGCCGTGCCAGCGGGAGGCCGTGCGGAAGTGCGGTGGGGGACGCGGGGGGCGGGGGGCAGGAGCGCAGCCCCCATGGGCACGGAGGAGGGATGGTGCCTGCTGCTCTATTTGGCTCTGTCCGGGGTGGTGGCAGACCCAGGTGAGTGGGGATCGCTGGCTGGGGGGCGGGGGGCGGTTATGGGGCCCAGGGCACACCAGCTAGCCACCCAGTGCGAGATTCCTGAAGGGGAAAGGGTTGAGGGGAGGGGCCGGGGATTGCCTCCGAAGCCCAAAAGGAAAGAGGCTGGCAAAGTAAGACAGCAATGGTGTTGGGGAGCGGGTAGGAAGACTGTGGGAAAGGCCAAATGAAGAGAAGAGGGGCCTCCTGGGTGGATGTGGTGGAGGCCTACCAGAGAGGGCACTGCCTGGGGACAGACTCCGAGGAGGAAGGGTTCCCGGCTGGGAAATCCCCGCTGGAGGCAGGAGGCGAGCCCTGGAGGCGGGGGAGGGGAAGGCCCCCCGTGATGGCAGAAAGCCGAGCAGACCCAGCGGGCTGGCTGGGAAACTGAGAAGATGGTCGCCAGACCCCTAGCCACACAAGTGTCCCGTCTCCTCTGCCGGTGGCAATTTTGCTCATTTATTTGCTTTTGCTGAGAATTCCCTTGACTGAAGAGATAGTTTTTCGTGACAGTTGTAGTAAGAATAAAAACAAGCCTGAGGAAGGCAAATCCAGGATTTTAAATAATCCATACCAAGTATATACCTGGAGTAGCAAGTGCTTCCCAGAAAGCTGGTTTGGGGGTGACAAGAGAGGGACACAGGAGACAGCTAGGACCCTGGAAGACTTTTACCCCTCCCTGATGACTCCACAGTTGGGGTGGGTGACCCCGAGCACAGAAGCAAGTCTCTGGGCAAGAGAGTGCTCACTCCATCTTTCACCTGCAGCGGAAAGGCAGTGGAGGGCAGTGGATGTGGTCCTAGACTGCTTTCTGGTGGAGGAAGGCAGGCAGCGCGGCGGTTTGGCCAGCAGTAGGGACATGGTGAAGGCCTTGCTCGTGCTGAGGCAGGTACCGGTGCTGGATGATGGCTCCCTGGAAGGCTTCACCGATTTCCAAGGGGGCACACTGGCCAAAGACAACCCACCTGTTACCTTCGAGGCCTCAGGTAAGAGCCCTCCACCCTATGTCCCAATCTTTCTGGGCTCCCTCTGCTGAGACAGCCCAGTTCCCGAGTACACCCACTGCGCCAGCTTCCCATGGCCCAGGTGTCCTCAAACCAACTAGACCTCTGTGCTGCCCTCCTCCCCCAGTGAACTTGGTACAGATCCCCCAGGCCGAGGCCTTGCTCCATGCTGACTGCAACGGGAAGGAGGTGACCTGTGAGATCTCCCACTATTTCCTCCAGGCCACTGAGAAGGCAGCTTGGTTCATCACCAATGTGCAGGTGTCCGGAGGGGGACCTAGTGTCTCCATGGTGATGAAGACTCCCAGGGATGCTGAGAATGGGGCTGTCTTGCACCCCACACTGAACCTGCCCTTGAGCCCCCATGGGACGGTGCAGACTGCAGGTGAGAAAATTTAAAGTGGCAGAAAGAAAGCTTTGGGTTTTTTTCAAGTGGTCAGCTATGGGGGGCTAGAAGGAGAAAGAAGGGAACAAGCCCACCTCCATCCACATCAGTTATCTCAAGGTGTCCCCTAGCCTCAGTCCTTTCTCCTAAAGACCCAAATAATTGCATTGGGGTAATTTTCACCTCCCTCATCTGAGGAAATGACATGTGATGCTCTATTCACATATGCTGTCCCTAGCAGTCTTATTAAGCCAGGCACTAGCTGTATCCCAGTGAAAGCCAGCCTGCCCGGTCTGGTGCTTCAAGTCATTAGAGCAATGACAGGGATACACATTCGTTCATTATCTCTTATTAGTAAAACCTGGTCCTTGTCCTCTCCCACCCAGCACATCCCAGCAGGTATAGAAAATTGAGAACATGACTATAGGTTTCTCCAGAGTTCATCAAATCCAGTATTTTACCTCCAAAAAGAGACAACCAAATCGACAGATTAGGGGGCTACCTTCCTGTGCTTAGAAAGCCCCAGAACACTCGAAGCTTTCTGCAGTGCGACCTACATTTATCCTACCACATCAGGAAAGAGGGGTCCTCATGTCTGTCCAGTGTCAACCATAGTCCTGGCATGGCTAGGTATCCCCCCCCCTTTATCTTGGGATATTTCAAACCTACAAAAAAGGTGAAAGGATAATGTAATGAATACCTGTATACCATTCACCTAGATTAACCTGTTATTAATATTTTGCCACAACCTCTCTCTTGAGATGGAAGAATAGATAACCCCCCCAAACTAACTGAAAGTAAGTTGCAGATATCAACACTTCACCCCAAAAATTTCCATGCAGAGCATGTATTCGTTTAGAACACAAAATTTATAACCAAAGACAAGGATATTCTCCTTCAAAATCACAAAACCATCACCCCGGCAGCAAGGTGGGGAGCGGTCTACAGTGGTGCAGCCAATAAGGGGGTACAGTGTGTAAAGACTTCAACAACATATTCTCACCCTTACACCATCATCGTATTGGCAATTTTGAACACTATCGGTGATAAAATACTCCTCCCTGCCAGGACAGTCTCTTCCCATTGCCCCCACCACTGCTTAGTATGCCACTGACCATCAGACTTAAGAAATTTTAAAATTGATACAGTAGTACCATCAATATAGAGTCCAGGGGCGCCTGGGTGGCACAGCGGTTAAGCGTCTGCCTTCGGCTCAGGGCGTGATCCCGGCGTTGTGGGATCGAGCCCCACGTCAGGCTCCTCTGCTATGAGCCTGCTTTCCTCTCCCACTCCCCCTGCTTGTGTTCCCTCTCTCGCTGGCTGTCTCTATCTGTCAAGTAAATAAATAAAATCTTTTAAAAAAAATATATAGAGTCCAAATTCAAACTTCTCCAGTTGCCCCAACAATGTTCTTATAGCTGTGGGTTGTTTGTTTGTTTGTTTGTTTTAAGGCCAGGATTCAAACAAGGATCATGCATTGCATTTACTTGTCCTGTGCCTTTAGCTTCCTTTTTTTTTTTTTCTTTTTTAAAATTTTACTTATTCATCTGATAGACAGAGAGAGAGAGCACAAGCAGGGGGAGCAGAGAGGGAGTCAGTGATCATCAGGGAGCCCAACACGGGGCTCAATCCCAGGACCCCAAGATCATGACCTGAACCAAAGGCAGACATTCAACCAACCGAGCCACCCAGGCATCCCATGCCTTTAGCTTCCTTAAGTCCAGAACATTCTTTTCCTAGCACTGACATTTGGAAAGTCCAGGCCCGCTGTCTCGTAGAGTGTCCCACCGTTTGGATTTGTCTGATTGTTTTCCTCATTAGACTTAGACTCAACACATTTGGCACAAATACTACCACTGTGTGTTTTTAAAACTCTCACTCCTATGTAGTCTTCACAGTGGCCTTGCCTTAAGCAGATGACCTTGGCAACCCTTAGTGACTTGCCCAAGGTCACAGAGCTAGTAAGTGGAAGAAGGGGTTCCAAAGCTTTTTCTGCTATTCCCGTGGTCTGACCTGAGGGTCAACGGTAACCCATAATATTGCATATATACTTTTCTAGTGAGAAGTCCATAGCTTTTGTCAGGTTGTCCAGAGCTAAGTGACTCCAAAATAGTTAGGATTACCATGCGTGCCAGGCTGCCTTTCCAGAGCACCATTTCTTTGTGGTTCCATCTAGTGGGAAATAAGCTCAGCTGGCCTCAATGTCCAGAGAAGGAGGCAGGGGCATGGGTATGCCCACAACATACCCACAGCTAGAGATCAGGTGGACTGAAGGAGGGAGTAGCCCGCAATCACCCTTCTTCTTCTCACTACAGTGGAGCTCCAGGTGACAACAGAGACCCCATCCCTGAACTTCCTGCTGGGGTCCTCAGCCTCTCTGCACTGTGGCTTCTCCATGGCACCAAGCTTGGAGCTGACTGGTGTGGAGTGGCGGCTGCGCCATAAGGGCAACGGTGAGCTGGTATACAGCTGGACCAGGGGGCAGCGGCAGGCCAAGCGGGAGGGCGCCACCCTGGAGTCTGAGCAGCTACTCGTGGCCGGGGACGCCTCCCTCACCCTGCCGAGCCTCACTCTGAAGGACGAGGGCGCCTACATTTGCCTGATCACCACTTCTTTGTACCAAGCTCAACAGATCATCCAGTTCCATGTCCAAGGTGAGGCCATACTCGGTTCTCCAGGGACAGGGGAAGGGATATGCCTACGGGAGCATTTTCCGGGACAGAATCCAACACAAGGGCAGTTTCTCGAGAGGCGGACAGCATTGCCATGACCTAACTGCCATCTCCATCCTAGAGACACACTGTTCCCTGCCAGACTCCAGGATAATTACAACAGTTTCCCTGCCCCAGATTCTCTCGCCCTGTCTCCCAAATACCCCAGTCCTCTGGACCACGTCCCAAGGAGCAGCGGCAGCAAACCAAGCAGGGGAGTGGGAGCCACCTGACTGGCAGGAGTATGTCATCCTTGAAAATCACCAGCTTATCGTGGTGATAAGAAGCCAACCTTTACTGGGTTTTACTACTGGTTTTCAACTACCCATGGAAGATGTGCCCCCTTCTAGCCTGCATCCAAGGTGGAGCCCTTACACCCTCCTTGGAACTCCACTGAGGGGTTCATTAACTTCAGCTTCCACAACCTACTCTCACTCCCAACAGAAAGAGAAAGAAGGCTTTGGGTAATGCTGCTGTCAGGTTGGAGCCCTCTGGAATCTCATTCCTCATTCTTTCTTCCAGCTTCCCCCAAAGTACGACTGATCTTGGAGAACAAAACTCTGCCAGCCACCCTCATCTGCAACGTTGCTGGCTATTATCCTCTGGACATGACCGTGATGTGGACCCGAGAGGAGCCAGGGGGAGCCCCGGTCCCAGTCTCTGGCGCCTCCTTCTCCAGCCTCCGGCAGAGCCCAGCGGGCACCTACAGCATCTCCTCCTTCCTGACAGCAGAACCTGGCCCTGCAGGCACCACTTACACCTGCCAGGTCACCCACAGCTCCCTGGAGCAGCCCCTTAGGGCCAGCGCCCAGATCCCCCCACCAGGTACTAGGAGTGCCCTCCTTTCTCCACCTCCATGCTTGGGCTCATGGCTCTCCTGTCCCCAGCTCGTCCCTGGCCTTGTTCTGCTTCCCACAGCACTTTATTCAGCCTCTGCCTCTTGGTTCCCAAGGTGGCAGCCTCCATAGCTGCCCCCACAACCCAAGACTCTGCTACACCCCAGGTCCCAGGGCACCCAGCCATATACTGAGAGCTCGACGGTGGAGATCAAGGGTGAATCGTTCCTTCCCTCAAGGAGCTTAGTCAGCTTGGAGGGACAGACTAGGCAGTCAGGGAGGATGGCCTGGAGGAGACACGCCAGCCAAGCGAGCTAGCTCCGGTGGGAGGGGAACAGCCAAGACGGGAAGAACAGAAAGAATGGCACACATGAAGGCCAGATTATAAAACAGTCTCAGGAGAACTTGGGAACTGCACAGCTAGAGCCAAGGGTGTGTGGGAAGAGGGAGAAGTGGCTCTGAAGCTTGAAAGTAATTACATTTATTGAGCATTTACATGAGCCAAGCACTGTACTAAGAACTTAGCTGTAGGATCACGTGTATTATCACGGGCTCCCATTTAACTGATGAGCAAACTAGCACTGACAGATGTCAGGTAATTTGCCCAAGGTCACCTACCTAGTAAATGGTAAAAGAAAATATGAAAAGTGGGTAGCCTGACTGCCTTAGAGCCTTAAACCCTCTACTGCTATTAGTGGGCAGATCACAATGGGCCTCCGAGCTGGAATTTCATCCTAAAGTCAGAGAATGTCATCAAAAGATTTTAAGCAAGAAATGCAAACATCCAAAAGCATTGGGCATTATTTGGTGGCTCCCCAGACTGCAAGCTTCCCCAGAACTGGGGTTTTGTCTCAACTCACATCATTCCTCAGCTAGTCGCAAAATTTCAGTTCACCCGTCAACAACAAATCTAACCTAAATCTCTCTAAATGTCCCAAGGTGGGAAGGGGTTAAGAAATTCTATGTGGGGGGCGCCTGGGTGGCATAGCGGTTAAAGCGTCTGCCTTCGGCTCAGGGCGTGATCCCGGCGTTATGGGATCGGNAGGAACACACAGACATCCGAAAACCTTCAACAAGTACAAATACTACCATGTGCCCAGTTCCTGGGTGAAAGCAGAACGCTTGCCAGGAGCTCCTTAACCGGGGATGGGGACACACACACACACACACACACACACACACACACGCTCTCTCTCCCTTTCTCCCCCTGCTTTGTCCCTCTTGCTGGGGCAGGTGCGGGCTCGGAAATTATTCCAACCTACTGATTCCTTCCCATGCTGCTCTCAACCTACAGAGGAGAAAACAGCCTTTGGAGTCCTTTTTGCCAGCAGCCTCTTCCTTCTTGCACTGTTGTTCCTGGGGCTTCAGAGACGACAAGGTAAGTGCCTGCTTGCTCTCAGCCCTGCCCCTGTCCCTCCTCACTTGCGGATCAGTCGGCTCTAGCCACCTCCCCACCCAGACCAAGGATGAAGCCCAAGTGTCCTGAGTTCCAGCCAGTCCCCATACCACAGCCCCCTGCTATGGGGTTACCACAACTGAAACCAAACTCCTTCGCCTTGTTTTCTCCTAGCTACCTCACCAAGATCTACCAAGACTCTGAGGCCCTCTGGGTAACCACTCTCCTGCCTCAGAGCAAAAGGAAAGAGTAGTCATATTCTCCCAGAAGGACTCCAGCCAAGTCTCAGAGCTCAAAAAGGCCCCAAGAAAGACATGAAGAAGGCAAGGATCACGGGGACACTGGCTCTGTGCAGGTCTCTGACTTCTTTCACTGTGTCCCTGGGCTGAACACTAAGGGAGAAAACATTAAGAGGTGAGAGGGTGGTAGGAAAGCAAAATGTCCGTGTGGTGGTTAAAAATGAGCCTGTGATAGGAAAAGAAAATGGGAAGATATTAAGAAAGGAGCAGGTGGGCAAGTTATGATCTCAGGGTTCGTGAGATAGAGCCCCATGTCGGGCTCCACACTCAGTGGGGAGTCTGCTTGAAGATTCTCTCTCTCTGCCCCTCCCCCCCACTCATGCTCCTGTTCTCTCTAAAATAAATAAATCTTTTTTAAAAAAAGGAGCAAGTTGGGGGCAGTGGGACAAAGGGGTGGGGGTCGGGCCATAACACACAAACATTTTAACTCTGTCCAAATAAAAGCCCCTTATGTCCTCAGAAACAAAGCTTTCCCACTTTCCTGTCTTTCCCCACACTGGACCCAACTGAGCCCTGTCCCCAAGCCTAGCTGCGCCAACTTGCAGAGTGTTCAGGGTATGAAATGAAGGCCCTCAGAGGCAGCCCTGGGGTGCCATGTCCTTTGCTCTGTGTAACCCTGAGCTACAATTAAAGTTGTGCCCTTTTGGACAGCTACTGGGTATTTCAGGATACCTCCAGGCGCCTCACTCCCTCAACTGCAGGGGAGAGATTTCTCCTTTCGTCCATTTCTAAAATGTGTCTGGTCAGTACAGTGGAACTCAGCAGAAGAAATGTGGACATGAGGCTGCTGGGGAATAGGGTGTATTCGCAGAGGCCTCATCCGGGCACCCCTCCCCCCTCGGACAGGCCGGGCAGCCTGAGGACCTAGGAAGGAGGTAGAGGGGAGGTGTCTGAGAAAACCTGCAGTGGTTTCTGATGTGATATTTGAGATGCCCCCTCGACTTCCTGCCATCACTTCCTCTCACTAGCAACTGGAAGAGTTGGGGCCGCGCTAGGTACAAATGCAGAGTGGAGACCACTTCCTCTGCCAACACACGGATCTTTAATCTCGAGAACGCCACATGGCACACATAAGCCAGCTTTCCGGCCTCATGCAACATCACACTGTAGAAGGAAAACAACCCCTTCCCCGCCCCTCATTTACTCCAACCCAAACAACAACCAAGTCAGTTTAGTGGTAGGAATTTATATTTTTTTGCCTTTGTTCAGAGTACATGAAGTTGGTAAATATGCCACATGCCTTCGGTGGAAGTACAACGGTTATTATTCTATACAAGTATGAGGTTGGGAGTAGGAAAAAAGACAGAAGTGATGACAGACACACAGTGGAAACCCCACACCACCTCATGGCAAACCAAGGAAGAAGGGGATGTGGGAAGCTCGGCTTCATTTGACTGCAAAGTCCCGGGGTTTGGTTGCATATTTGCTCATGCACATGGGTGGTGGGAGGAAGAGGGACAGCAAAGACACAGAAGAGGGTACAGGGTGGGGTGAGAAAGAAAGTAGAAGGCCAAACATCCCCAAAAGAACAAACCCAACTACATCTGGTGAGACTCAGAGGGACAGAAGCCCAGGAAAGAATTCCTGTGACAGGGCTGGGTGGGCCAAGAGGGCGAATTTGCTCCAGGCTTGGGACACATCGAGGACAGTGGTGGTTCTTCTCCAGCGGTGACCCCCTGCATTAGGCAAGGAGGAGCCCAGAGGAGAGTGGAGACCTTCGAGGGGGGCCGTTGGGAGGGTACACTGACTGCTTTCTTCCAGCTCTTCAGTCCTGCCCTGGGGCAGAACGAAGGGAATGTGGGAAACAGGGGCAAAGGGAGAGGAAGGATGGTTTTGCGCAATGAAATGCTGCTGCATGGAAAGGGAGCATCCAGACCTGGCCCAGCCTGCCTCAGCCTCAGCCTCTTCCAGCTTGTGGGCCAGAGGACGGGAGGAATAAGGGGTCACGGGTGCTCCCCCTTGCTGCTCCCAGCCTCCCTCCTCCCCTCACACCTGGGTCTGTCCCACTCCCTACACTATCCTAAAGCCCAGCTATTGCCTCCTATCCTCAGGTTCCACTGTCTGCCCCCACAAACCATGCAGTGAGGAAAGGAAAGGAGGCAAAGTGGAATTCAGAAGGGTACGGGTGGTTCAGAAGGGGAGCACAGTGCAGGAAGAATAGATGGGTGGCTCCAGATGAGAGGGCCCATGACACCACAGCAGTGCACACGCGTACCTGTCCACAGCTGGTCCCGCCTCCACCCAACACCGGGTTGGCGGGTATACTGGACTTCTCGGAATACTCAGAAAAGGCCAGCCTCAGGAAGGACCTCCTGCCTCATCCCTGTCTTTGGTAAGTACATGGGATTGGGGTAGAGGAAAGGAGTCCCCAAGAGCCCACAAGGATCCTCATTTCTAACACCTCACACTTTATCAACGGGAAGGGACCAGCAGGACCCTCCCCAACAAGCAGGCAACAAGTGGCTTCCCTTGTTAGTTTCAGATTAGGCCCTTGACTCGTTGTCTCTCTACAATTAACACTCATTCTCTCTTTATCTGTGCCAACAATTAAAACGAACTCAGAGCACCCAGCTTTGGCTACATGAAATTACTTGGTGCTCTCATGAACAATACAGAATGCCGCAGAAAACGTGGACGAGAGACAGCCCCTTATAGCTATGAGTTTAGGTGGCTGCTTCTAGGATGGGAATGAAGCCAGTCCTTTTGCAATTAACGTATGTTCTAAAGGTCTCCGGAAAACAAAGCAAAAGGCCGTAAGATCCCTGACAACACAGAAAATCTCAGACTAACAGATCAGAAATAACTGCAAAAACAGATTTGACTTTCTGAATGGGTACTACCCCAGAACCAAGTTGGACTTTGGGCCCACCCCAGGCTCCTCTTCAGGCCTGGCCTAGGAGAAGAGCCCCAAGTGACCAGGGCAGTCCTGAGTGAGCTGCCATTCTCCTAGCTGTTCCCAGGCCCTCCTGCCAGCGGCCTGGCCTTTCCTAGTGACACCATCGGCACCAACACCCTTCTCTTCCCCCAATCTTGGCACCTTCTTGGGCTCGTCACCTCGGCTACACCCCTTCTTCTTCTCTTGGCCTCCAACTCTTTTTGGCTTTGGGGGAACTGAAGAGTACATAAGAACGGAGTAGGGAGGTGCCAGCCACGGCTCTTCAGGGAGTTATTTCAAGACTGTGCCACGAGCAGCATTTCTAGTGTTGAGGGACACAGTGCAAATGAAAGCAACAGAAAAGGAGGAATGGGAGATGGAGAAGCCAGGACAGGGTGGAGGAAGGTAAATGGAGACGTTTGTTGAGAGAGCAAACAGAGGGAGAGGGATGTGAGTTTGGATGGCAATGGAGAACACGGAAGGGGTGGCACATTCTCAAGTAAAAAAGTAGACTGGACACAGGAATCAGGAAGTCCCAGATGGAAAAGAGAAAGAGACAGGAGAAAACAAGAGGGCAAATTACATCAAGTTACTAGACATTCAGGCCTTTCAGTTGCAGGTGTCCCATCCCTGTGGTCTCCCTCTGACCCAAGCCAGTGACAAACAGCACAGCCCCACTTCCTCAGAACAGGAAGGACCATCTTCCCATGGGATCTTGCAGAGGGAAGGCTTGTCCATCAAGGAAGTCCCTTGTCTTTGCCCTTCCTCCCTCCCGAACCAGGTGATGATCCCACAGCAGCGATCTCCGTACCTCAGTCAGAGCAGCCCCACTCCCCAGGCAGGCAGGCAGGTAGGCAGGGCTGGGAGAAGATTCCAGGACCTTCCCA
This sequence comes from Ailuropoda melanoleuca, assembly GCF_002007445.2. NCBI lineage: Eukaryota > Metazoa > Chordata > Mammalia > Carnivora > Ursidae > Ailuropoda > Ailuropoda melanoleuca. Next base: position 7,201,854 of record NC_048233.1, read on the forward strand.
CCTCTTCACCCCACCAGCAACCTCAGCGATACTTACTTACAATAACTACCACGATGATGGCACAGATAGCTCCCAGCATGATCATCATCTGAGGAAACATTGACCAAAAATGGGTCCTTGGATTTGGGGAAGAGGAAAGAGATGTTCCCACTAGAAAGGTGGAAAAAGAACTTCCTCCATCCTCGGGACAGCGGAAGAAACCATGCATCACCCAGGAGACAGGCCTCTCGGGGAGGGCCCAAGCCTCCTGTTCCCCATGAGACAACCACCCCTGCACCACAGCCGAGGCTTCCCAGACACAGAGCATCTGCAGCTCGCTCCATTTTGCTGAGCTCCTCTCGCCTGGAGGCTTTGAAAGGAACACCAGTGGAGGTGCAGACCTGGGATCTTTAGTTGATTCATTACTCACCGTGAAGTACTCGGCTCATTCCTAAAAGCTGCAAGTATTTAAATATATACCTTCCCTAGCCATTGTGTCGATGTCGGCTGTGTGTGCGGAAGGACCAGGCGAGAATTTCCCAGGGGTCTTTGGGAAAAGCAGCCTGACTGACCACCCCGAGCTCCTCAGGGTCCGGCTGGCACCCAGTCAGTGGTTCTGAGTACTCTAGCCTACCCTGGTGGCCAATTCTGGGTACTGCATCTCAAGGAGGCTTTCTGATTTCCTCCACAGAGTTCCGCAGGGCAGAGACCCTGCGCCACCAGAGGTGAGGAAGGGAGAATCTGAGGGTTTTCTTGCCTTCTGTGAGTTGAGGACAAGAAAACTCACCTTGCAGTTTTTCCACCAATACTTCCTCTTTAGCTTGGCAGCACTGCTCTCAAATTGTGACGCTCCCACCTGCAAGGCGTCAGCTCGGTCATCCAGCTGTGACAGTATCTCATCCCTCTTCAGGACCTTGTCCACGTTCACACGCATGATGTCCACCACCTGAGGGGGGTGCAGAAACAGAGCTAGTACGCTTCTCTGCTAGAGACAGGGGTAAAAACAACGGAATCTCAAGTCTGGCCCTGTGTAACTCCCAGAGCTTTTAGCTACCCCTCTATTAGGGAAAAAAAAAAAAGTTTCTAAACTTCTATCATCTGGAAACTGTCAGAGAAAAAGCTCTCCACTTACTTCCTCCACTTGTGCCTGGGTTTGCTGTAGTCGTCTGTTACTGGTCGTATTAGGAGGAGGGCCAGGGGGACCCCCTCCTGGGGCAGTCCCTTCTGCCCCTTCAGCGGGTGGCTGAGCTGGAGCAGACCTGTGGAGGGAAGCGGGCCGAGTACACAGAGTAACCGAGACAAGAAAGGAATCACGTGCGTTCTCGTCCCGTATCACAAACGCAATAGTGACGAGGCTACACGCAACTAGAAGGGATTCTAACTGCTTGGTGACACCAAGTAGGGAGATGCAGCAGAGAGGAAGAAGCAAAAGATGAAAGATCCTGTAACAGCATTTAGGTGGGGTTAAGGGACATCCAGGGTGGCATCAAGAGTCCTGTTTGGGGGGCGCCTGGGTGGCACGGCGGTTAAGCGTCTGCCTTCGGCTCAGGGCGTGATCCCGGCGTTGTGGGATCGAGCCCCACATCAGGCTCCTCCGCTATGAGCCTGCTTCTTCTCTCCCACTCACCCTGCTTGTGTTCCCTCTCTCACTGGCTGTCTCTCTCTCTGTCGAATAAATAAATAAAATCTTTAAAAAAAAAAAAAAGAGTCCTGTTTGGGGCTATCCTTTGACCTAAATTCAAACATCCTCTGGCACAATGGCTACAGGGACAAATGTGCCAGCCTTGGACTAAGTGACACTTCCTTCACTGTCAGAAAGAAGCCTTTCACATGAAGTCGAACTGGAAAATTCCTATCCAGGTTAGGAGAAATTCATACAAAAGGCTAAAGCCTACAGACTGAGCAGCTCTTTTACACAAAGCCTAAAGAAGACAAACAAGTTGACAGACCCTGCTTAGAGGAAACCGGCTATTAGTTGTTTCACACAATGATTAGTATATCAGAGCTGTTGTAAGGACAACTTGGAGAATCACCAAAGGCAAGGTTTCTGTAGGTAGAGTTGAGTCAGTACTGTTCGCCTGCTTTGTTTTTGGCCGAGAAGATGGGTGTTTCACTTAGATAGACCTAGGGCGCCAGGCAATTGTGTTAGTTATGAAACTGTTCCAAGAGCACAGACAGGAAGCAAGAATATGGGTAACAGTCCTCAATATACATGTATCATAGACATCGTGTCCCTTCCTTTTCTAGATTTGGCGTCAAGTCTCAGGAGGCTTCCCTAGTTCTTTATGCCCCAAAGAGAAATCTTGGTTTACACAACTACACACAGAGATTGTTCTTTCTTTCCCTTACCCTTCGAAGGGATGAATCTAGTGTGGGGTCTTCAAGATAAACTCCTTTCCATGTCCCAACACATGGAAGCTAAATTCATCTCCTAAAGAATTCCCAGAAATCTAACCTAAGGCATGAGATTTTCTCTCCCAAGTAAGAACCCACCGACAGAGGGAGAGCTCTCAAACTTGATGGAGAAGAGAAGTTATAGTAAGAACTCAAACAGAAGCAGAATCTCACAAAACATACCTCACAGGAGCAATCCAAGAGTAAATGCATTAGGAATTAAATCATCACAAGTCACCAAAAAGGAAATGCCTTAATTACCCACAATAGAACTGATACCCAGAAAATTCTTCCTCCCTAAGTGAATTTCTTTAGGTCTAAAAAGATAGAGAATAACTCTTCAGAGAGGCTTTACTAGCAGATTATACCCAACTCAACCCCATTAAAGAAATCACTTTCTCATTTCCCTCTAAAGCACAAAGGAAAGAAACATACAAATCCGTGGAAGCCAAAAGACTTGTGTTACTACTGAGCTAAGCAATCTCATTCTCTGAAGGTGGAAAATTCAGTGAGTACGTAGCAGCCAGTATTTGGTCTTGGAAGCAGTCCAGGATGGTGGCACCAATGACACAATTAAGGTCAGAGACCTCGTGATGCCTTGCTAGTCATGCTTTCTCCATTTCCTTCAGTTCATCCCACATGCGTGCTATTAGGAACCAGTCCATCCCCCTCCTCTCCAAAGTGTGGGGGAGGGGGGAAATGGAATCTTAGGTCTTGGCCAAAATGCACAGAAGAGCACATACAGTTAAAACTGTAGAAATCAAATAGAGAAAAAGCGAAATGATTATAAAGCGTGTGAAGGGACCATTTCACTTACTATTTGTTGGGAGTTGGGAACAGTCAGCAATAAAACATCCAAGGGTAGTCGTAACCCATATGTCACATAACTAAATCTTTTCCCTTTTTTGTCACTAAGAGAAGCAACACAAATATATCTAGGAGAAGCCAGGACTCCAGACAGTAATAAGAAAGAAAAATCTCTATTAAACATATGGTGGTCCTGCCAGGGATATACTTCATTTGTCTCGACACAGTTCTCCCTCAGGATCTTGGTATGGGGGTTGTGTTGAAGACAGTCAGAGACTAAATTGAACTGTTGGGGGAAGGCAGAGATCCTCAGTTCTATTTCTCTTCCAAATACTTGGCTAAGATCCGATGACAGGAAAACACCTCGTATACAGGTGGCCTTGAGATGAATGGCTGCTTGGAATCACATGCCACTGCCCCTTGAGTCTTTCTGAGCTGCTCACCTGGCGCCAAAGAACTGTCAGTTAAGTTTCTGGATCTTTGCTCACTGGCAAAAGGGGGTGGACGAGTAGAGTAACAGGCACAGTTGGGGCGAGGGGCATACATAAATCCGGAGATTGCAGGGCAACTCAAGTTACTAACTGGCAGATGCACCCATTACTGTTTCCGGAGGCCCTACGTACAGATTCGATCAGACAAGAAAGGGTCTCGAACCCCTTCCCCCCACGATGTCCCTCCATGCCCCACCTTCGCCCTGTCCCGGGCTTCACTATTACCGAAACCTGAACCGGGCGCCCCGCAAGCGAAAGGAGACAGTGCCATGAAGGTGGGACCCCCCCCACGCCCCTACCCCGCCCGTGGAGTGCTGGCTGTGGCTGCTGCAGGAAGGGGGTGCTGCCCTCCCTCCCCAGGGGCGGCCAGGTCTGGGAGCGGCGCGCGGCGGTGGTTCCCCCGCGTAGCCGCAGCTGCTGCAATGCGCCATTTTCCGTCCCGCAGAGTGCGGCGCTGGGGGTGGGAGTTGGCAAGGAGGTGTCGAACCCCCCACACCAGAGTCAACTCACATTTCTGTGCCGGAGGAGGGATCCGTCTTGTCTCCTAAGGCTGGGGCCAGATACCTGGCCGGGAAACGCTGCGGCTGAAGTCTACGGAGCCGCCAAGCTCCGCCTCCACCTGACCACCCGGAGCTCTAGCTGCGGTGGAAGTTACCGCAGCTGCCGCGCGGGTCCCACACTTTATTAGCGTCGGCCACGCCTCCCAGTAACGCTGACAATCCGGCGGCCCAATCGACGCCCAGGACAGGCGCCGGTCCAGAAGCCAAGCCCGACTAAGGCCCAGCCCGCCCCGCCCCTGCAAGTTGGCCAATCCCAGCTCTCCTCGCAGTCCCGACGCCGGGCCCCAGCAGTTGCCGGGGGGATCGTTCACCGACCACTACAACAGAGTTCGCTTACCAGTCTAACTAACCTACATGGCTGAGTGGAAATACGCGACTGCTCTCTGAAAGGGCGGCACCAACAGTTCGATTAAGGCCCTTTGGGTACCTGCCAGCCAATCGCTGAGCAGTTCCTGAAATCCGGGCCCGCCCACGGCCCCGGGCGCCAGAGGCTCCAGCCAATCATAGCCGCTGGCGGGCCCCTGCTCACTGTCGCCCAGACCCCGAAGTGCTAGGTAACGAGGAGGTCCCGCGGTTTACTCACAGGGGTACGCTCAGCGCTGCCCGGAGCTGCGCCCTACTTTTCCATCCCTCACAAAGAGCTCTGAGGTGTAGAATCCACCGACACAAAGCCGCGGCCCCTCGCGACCCAGTACCGGGCGCGGGGTTCGGTCGCTCCAGAGCAATTACGAAAGCTTCATTCATCTTTTCCCTTCAACCGAGCCAGCAAGCTCCTCACGCAATGTATCCTAAAACGAACTCCCCCTACAAGCCCGCCCTTCGTATCCCTCCCGCGTAGGTCACCACGTCGACTCAGTTGCCCAAACCAAAAACCTGGAAACCAGCGTAGATTTCCTTACCGGCTCATCTGTACCCCACCTCTGATAGTTCACTAAATGGAGTCGATTTTTTTCCTTCTTAGTTTTTCAAGAATTCGCTCCCATCGTATCACGGTCCTATTCTCACTTTAGTCTATGATCCCTTGCCTGGACGCCATCAGTTGTAAAGCTTAACCATTATTTTAGCTCCCGCTAAGAAAAAAAGGTAGCAAATAAACTGACATCACGCTTTCTTATCACTCCCAATTTTTATTTTATATTTATTGAAAGTGTAGATTTATATAGATACAGATTTTTATAATAGTTCACTCTTGTGCGTACGAAAAAGGAATTTAAAAAGAGTAACATGGTAAAAATATTCCCAAAACGTCACATTCAGAGCCTCTTATGATTTTTTTTTTAACTTAGTTTTAGATGTCCGTGATTTTTCACACAATGTAGTCCTCTGTGCATTCCATCAAGGGCTTTGGTGATGCAGCATTTTCTAAAAGAATGTTCCTCTTCTGTCTCTGGAATTTTCTTCCAAGCCTCAAACACCCATTTCGCAAGTTTTGATTCTTCTGAGTAGGTATGACAAATACAGTATGACTGACTACTCTCTGGCTATAGTTACAATGAAACATCCCAGTTTAGATGTTAACATGGGGGGGGGGGGAATGCCTCCTAGAATCAATGAAATAAATCTTTCTGCTTCTAGTCTTGCCCTCCCTCATATCCATCCTCTAAGAAACCACCAGGAAGATCTATCCAAATGTCATAACCCTGCGTAAACCCTTAAACCCCACCAAATCTCCCTTGGAGAAAAACCAGTGCATTTTTTAAATCAGTGCATTTTTTAAAAAAATCAGTGCATTTTTTAAAAATTAAGATGTTTTTCAACTTGTTGAAAAATAATTATAGATTCACATGAGGTGGCCCACAAAAAAATACGGGGAGGTTTGCCTATCTCCCACCACCTAGTTCCCCACAGTAGTAACAGTACAGTATTAAAACCAGGAAATTAACATTGGTACAATCCACAGAGTTTATTCGTATTTCACCAGTTTTACATGCATTCATATGTCTGTGGTTTTATGCAATATGTGTGTAGATTCCCGTAACCACCACCACAATCACCAGACAGAGCAATGACATTACTACAGGGTTCCCTATGATATCCTTTTATAGCCACACCTGCCCCCCATCCCTACAACTTGTCAGCCACTAATTTTTTCTCCATCTCTATAACTTCATAGAATGTTATATAAATAGAATCATACAGTATGAAACCTTTTAAGATTGGCTTTTTTCCTATTTTTGCCTGTGGATGTCCAATTGCTTCAGGACCATTTGTTCAAAAAGCAGCCCTTCCTCCATGATGCCCTTGAAATCCAACCAACTTATCGATAGTTTTCATTGCTGAGTAGTATTCTGTAGAATGAAGCCATAATTTCTTTAACCATCTACCTGATTAAAGGACATTTGGGCTGACTTCAGGTTGGCGCTATTATGAACAATCATGTACAGGTTTGCATGAACATGAATTTTCATTTCCCTGGGATAAATGCCCAAGAGTGCAATTCCTGGGTAGGAAGGTAATCGCATGTTTAGTTTTAGAAGAAACTGCCAAACTGCTTCCCAGAGTCATTCTACCATTTAAATTCCCACCAGTAATGTATGTGGGATCCAGTTTCTCCACATTTTCACCAGCATTTGGTGTTGTCAGTAATTTCTTTATCCTAGCCATTTTGATAGGCCTGTAGTGATATATCATTGTAGTTTTAATTCTCATTTCTCTGATGGCTGAGGATGTTGCACATGTTTTAATGTGTTTTTTGCCATCCATATATTCTCTTTGGTGAAGGGTTTGCTCATGCCCTTTGCCCATTTTCTAATTGGTTGTTCCTTTTTTTTTACTATTGAGTTTTGGGAATTCTTTAAATATTCTAGATAAAGTACTTTGTCTGCTAAGTGGTTTCTCCCGGTCTTTTTTTTTTTTTTTTAAAGATTTTATTTCTTTATTTGACAGAGAGACAGACAGCAGTGAGAGAGGGAACACAAGCGGGGGGAGCGGGAGAGGAAGAAGCAGGCTCCCAGCAGAGGAGCTCAATGCGGGACTCGATCCTAGGACCCCAGGATCACACCCTGAGCCAAAGGCAGACGCTTAACGACTGAGCCATCCAGGTGCGCCTGTCTTTTCATCCTCTTAAAGGGATCTTTCATAGAGCAAAGGTTTTCAATTCTGCTAAGATCTAATTTACCAGCTTGTCCTTGGATTATACTTTCGGTGTAAAGTCTAAGAATCTTTGCCTAGCTTAGACCCTGATGATTTTTTTCTTATTTTATTTTCTAAAAGTTGTATATTTTTATGTTTCACGTTTAAGTCTGTGATCTATTTTGAGTTCATTGTTGTATAAGGTGTAAAGTTTAGGTCAGAGTTCATTTTATTGCCTATGGATGTCCAATTGGTCCAGGACCATTTGTTGAGAAAGCAAACTTTCCTCCATTGAATTGCTTTTTTTTTTTTTTTTAAGATTTTATTTATTTATTTGACAGAGAGAGACAGCCAGCGAGAGAGGGAACACAAGCAGGGGGAGTGGGAGAGGAAGAAGCAGGCTCATAGCAGGAGCCTGATGTGGGGCTCGATCCCATAACGCTGGGATCACGCCCTGAGCCGAAGGCAGACACTCAACTGCTGTGCCACCCAGGCACCCCCATTGAATTGCTTTTGCACCTTTGTCAAAAACCAGTTTGGCAGCACAACCTAACAGCCCACCTAAAGGAGCTGGAAAAGGAACAGCAAATAAAGCTTAAAGCCAGCAGAAGTAGGGAGATAATAAAGATTAGAGCAGAAATAAATGATATAGAAATTAAAAAAAAAAAACAGTAGAACAGATCAACAAAACTAGGAACTGGTTTTTTGAAAGACTTAACAAAACTGGTAAACTCCTAGCTAGCCAGACCTATCAAGAAGAGAAGAGAAAGGACCCAAATAAATAAAATCATGAATGAAAAAGGAGAGATCACAATGAACACTGAAAAAAATATAAACAATTAAAAGATAATATTATGAGCAACTATATGCCAACGAATTGGGCAAACTGTAAGTAATGGATAAATTCCTAGAAACATATAAACTACCAAAACCGAAACAGAAAGAAATAGAAAAATTGAACAGACCCATAACCAGCAAAGAAATTGAATCAGCAATCAAAAATCTCCCAACAAACAACAGTCCAGGGCTGGATGACTTCCCTGGGGAATTCTACCAAACATTTAAAGAAGAGTTATTACCTATTCTTCTCAAACTGTTTCAAAAAACAGAAATGGAAGGAAAACTTCCAGACTCATTCCATGAGGCCAGCATTACTTTGATTCCAAAACCAGACAAAGACCCCACTAAAAAGGAGAGTTACAGACCATTATCCCTGATGAACACAGATGCAAAAATTCTCAAGAAGATACTAGCAAATCAAATCCAATGGTACATTAGAAGAATTATTCACCACGATCAAGTGGGATTATTTCTGGGGCTGCAGGGTGGTTCAATATCTGCAAATCAATCAACATGATACACTACATTATAAAGGAAAGGATAGGAACCATATGGTGCTCTCAATAGATGCAGAAAAAGCATTTAACAAAATACAGCATTCTTTCTTGAGAAAAACCCTCAAGAAAGTAGGGAGAGAAGGAACATATCTCAACATCATAAAGGCCATATATGAAAGACTCACACTTAATATCATCCTCAGTGGGGAAAAACTGAGAGCTTTTCCCCCAAGGTCAGGAACACGACAGGGATATTCAATCTCACCACTATTGTTCAATGTCGTACTAGAAGTCTTAGCCTCAGGAATCAGACAACAGAAAGAAATAAAAGGCATCCGAATCAGCAAGGAAGAAGTCAAACTTTCACTATTTGCAGATGACATGATACTCTATGTAAAAAAACCAAAAGACTCCACCAAAAAATTGCTAGAACTGATACACAAATTCAGCAATGTTGCAGGATATAAAATCAACATACAGAAATCTGTTGCATTTCTATACTCCAGTAACAAAGCAGCAGAAAGCGAAATCAAGGAATCAATCCCATTTACAATTGCACCAAAAACTGTAAGATACCTAGGAATAAACCTAACCAAAGAGGTAAAAGATCTGTACTCTGAAAACTATAGAACACTAATGAAAGTTATTGAAGAAGACACAAAGAAATGGGAAAACATTCCATGCTCATGGATTGGAAGAGCAAACATTGTTAAATTGTCTATATTACTCAAAGCAATATACACATTCAACGCAATCCCAACAAAAATAATACTAGCATTTTTCACAGAACTAGAACAAACAATTCTAAAATGTGTATGGAACCAGAAAAGACCCCAAATAGCCAAAGTAATATTGAAAAAGAAAAGTAAAGTAGGAGGCATCAAAATTCCAGACTTCAAGCTGTATTACAAAGCTGTAATCATCAAGACAGTATGGTACTAGCCCAAAGACAGACACATAGATCAATAGAAGAGAATAAAGAACCCAGAAATGGACCTACAACTCTATGGCCAACTAATCTCCAACAAAGCAGGAAGGAATATCCAATGAAAAAAGACAGTCTTTTCAACAAATGGTGTTGAGAAAACTGGACAGCCACATGCAGAAAAATGAAGCTGGACCATTTTCTTACACAATACACAAAAAATAAATTCAAAATGAATGAAAGACCTAAATGTGAGACAGGAAACCATCAGGGTCCTAGAGGAGAACATGGGCAGCAAATCTTTGGCCTTGGTTACAGCAACTTCTTACTAGACACATCTCTGGTGGCAAGGGAAACAAAAGCAAAAATGAACTATTGGAACTTCATCAAGATAAAAAGCTACTGCACAGCAATGGAAACAATCAACAAAACTAAAAGGCGACCTACTGAATGGGAGAAGATATTAGCAAATGACATGTCAGATAAAAGACTAGTATCCAGGGGTGCCTGGATGGCTCAGTCATTGGGCTTCTGCCCTTCTGCTCAGGGCGTGATCCCTTATGGGATCAAGCCCCACATCAGGCTCCTCCGCTAAGAGCCTGCTTCTTCCTCTCCCACTCCCCCTGCTTATGTTCCCTCTCTCGCTGGCTGTCTCTCTCTGTCAAATAAATAAAATCTTAAAAAAAAAAAAGTCTAGTATCCAAAATCTATAAAGAACTTATCAAACTCAACACCCCCAAAATAAATAATCCAGTTAAGAAATGGGCAGAAGACATGAACAGACATTTCTCCAAAGAAGATATACAAATGGCCAACAGACATGAAAAAATGCCCAACATCACTCATCATCAGGGAAATACAAATCAAAACCACAATGAGATACCACCTCAGAATGGTCAGAATGGCTAAAATTAACAACTCGGGGGGGAAACAGATTTTGGAATACAGAGACAGGAATCCTCTGACACTGTTGATGGGAATGCAAGCTGGTGCAGCCACTCTGGAAAACTGTATGGAGATTCTTAAAAAGTTAAAATAGAGCTACCCTATGACCCAACAATTGCACTACTAGGTATTTATCCAGAAGATAGAAAAATACTGATTCAAAAGGGCACATGCACCACAATGTTTATACCAGCACTATCAACAATAGCCAAATTATGGAAAGAGCCCAGATGTCCATCGACTGATGAACAGATAAAGAAGTGGTGGTATATATACACAATGGAATATTACTCAGCCATCAAAAAGAATGAAATGCTGCCATTTGCAACAAAGTGGACAGAACTAGAGTGTATTATGCTAAGCAAAATCTGTCAGTCAGAGAAAGACAAATACCATTTGATTTCACTCGTATGTGGAATTTAAGAAACAAAACAGATGAACATAGGGGAAGGGAAGGAAAAATAAAATAAGATAAAAACAGAGAGGGAAGCAAACCATAAGAGACTTACCTATAGAGAACAAACTGAGGATTACTAGAGGGGGGATGGGTGGGGGGGATGGACTAAATGGGTGATGGGCATTAAGGAGGGCACCTGCTGGGGCACCTGGGTGGCTCAGTTGGTTAAGCGGCTGCTTTCAGCTCAGGTCATGGTCTCAGGGTCCTGGGATTGAGCCCCATGTCAGGCTCCCTGCTCAGCGGGGAGTATGTTTCTCCCTCTCCCTCTGCCCCTAACCCGGCTCATGCTTTCCCCCACTCCTTTCTAATAAATAAATAAAATATTTTTTTAAAAAAAGGAGGGCACTTGTGATGAGCACTGAGTGTTATATGTAAGTGATGAATCATTAAACTATACTCCTGAAACCAATACTTCAGTATATGTTAACTAACTTGAATTTAAATAAAAACTTGAGGAGCGCCTGGGTGGCTCAATGAGTTAAGCACCTGCCTTCAGCTCAGGTCATGATCTCAGGGTCCTGGAATGCAGCCCCGCATCAGGCTCCATGCTCAACAGGGAGTCTGCTTCTCTCCCTCTCTGTCTTCCTCTCCCTCTGCCCTCCCTCCCCCGGTTCATGCTCGCTCTCTCAAATAAATAAATAAAATCTTTAAAAATTTTTTAAATAAATAAAAACTTGAAAGAAAAAAAATAAAAAGGTGTTATTATTTCCCTTTAAAAAATAAGTTGGGGGGGGCACCTGGGTGGGCACAGCGGTTAAGCGTCTGCCTTCGGCTCAGGGCGTGATCCCGGCGTTATGGGATCGAGCCCCACATCAGGCTCTTCCGCTATGAGCCTGCTTCTTCCTCTCCCACTCCCCCTGCTTGTGTTCCCTCTCTCGCTGGCTGTCTCTATCTCTGTCCAATAAATAAATAAAATCTTTAAAAAAAATTAGTTAGGCATATTTGTGCAGGTCTATTTCTGGGTTCTCTATTCAGTTCCACTGATCTGTATGTCTTTCCTTCTGCCAATAATACACTGTCTTAATTACTATAGCCATATAGTAAGCCTTAACATCATATAGAATTATTTCTGCCACTTTATTTTTCTTTTTCAGAATTGTTTTAGTTATTCTAGATTTTTTGCCTCAAAGGTTATTTTTTAAAATGCATTTATGAACTGACAAGAAAATAAAGACTTTGTAGACCAAAAACGAAGTTAAAGCTGGTACTCAGAGAGATAAGCTGAGCACTGAAATCTGTTTTGCCTTATGGGCATTTGCTAAAAAGTTGAATTTAGACATGGTGATGGCCTCACCAGATGCCACCATGGCATAAGAGACAGAGCTCAGGGATTTTCTAGGGTTGGAAATCTAACAGAAGGTCCCCACCATAAAGTCAGAAACCCTATATTGTCATGTAAGAGTGGGTTTAAAATATACTAACACCCACACTGCCCTAGGGGACTTCATAGAAAATTGCTTGCCTAGAACCTAGATGCCTAGTGGAGATCTTTTATTTTTCTTTCCTAAAAACAAAATGGCAAGAATTTAAAGTCGTTTTAGGTTAATAGTGCCACCAAGCACCAGGCAGAAGCAATGCAATCCTCTCTGGATGAGCTCATCTTCAATGTAGGCCCTGGGGAATTTCCACAGATACAGTTCCAAGAAATATAAATTGTGGTCAAAAATTGCAAACAAATAAGGAACAAGGTTCCAAGAGCAAGAGCCAACAGAGATAGAGATAGGAAATAAGAAAGTTAGAAAATCAAGCCAAATAGTCCAATGTCTGACTAATAGGAGTTCTAAAAAGAGAAAACAGGATATGAGATAAAATGAGAAAACAGGATTATAAGAGAAATACAAGAAAAATTTCCTGAATTGAACAAATCCTTCTGGATTAAATAATGTGCCCAACGCAAAGACAAAAGAAGCACACCAAGACACATTTTTATGAAATCGGAATATTATGGAAAAAGAGAAGATCCTAAAAGAATTCAAAAAAAAAGGAGAAAAAAGGAACAGGAATCAGAATGCATCCCAGTACAGTATTAGAAGATAGAAGACAATGTGACAGTGCCTTTAAGATTCTGAAGAAAAATGATCATTAGTCTAGAATTCCATACCAACCAAACTATCAATATAAGGTCAATATAAAAAAATAAGATCCATATATATCAAAAGGTAGAATATAGACTTTTTTCAGCATCAAATTCTTACCTCTCTTTTCAAGTAGGCTACTACAAGATGCACTCTGCCAAACAAGAAAGAAGAAGGCAATAGATGTAGGGAATGGAATGCTGGATCCACACACAGAACTAGTGAAAGAAAATCCTTGGAATGGTAGCTGTGCCACAGACCCAGAAACAAAGTGTCCTGACTGAAATAAGAAGATAGAAAAAACTGCAGGAAAGTCTCCAGAGAAAAAAAATTGATAAAGTATCTGACATGTTTAAATATTTGAAAAATAATATGAACAAGTATTTTTACAGGTCTGATGAGACATATGGGAAAAAATGGAGATAGATACATAGAAAATTATACCCAAAAAAGACAATTATTAACTTAAGGAAAAACAAAAAGTTAAATAAGAAATAGAAGTTACTTCACATTTATGTCAATTGATTTCAACAAGGGTGCCAAGACCATATAATGGGGGAAAGAATAATCTTTTCAATAAGTGCTGCTGGGATAACTGGATGTCAACATGCAAAAGAATGAATTTGGTTGCCTACCTCACCATACACAAACATTAACTCAAAATGTATCAAAAACTTAAATGTAAGAGCTAAAACTATAAAAGTCTTAAAAGAAAACATAGTTCTACGTCTCAAAAGAAGATATGCAAATGGCCAATAAGCACAAGAAAAGATGCCTTACATCATTAGCCATCAGGGAAATACAAATCAAAGCCATAGCGAGATACTACTTTACAACCACTAGAATGGCTATAATGAAAAACAAACAAACAAACAGATAATACCAAGTGTTGCCAAACATGTGGAGAAATTAAACCCTTATACACTGCAGGTAGAGATGCAAAATAATGCAGCCAATTTGGAAAAGAGTTGACAATTCCTCAAACGGTTAAGCATAGAGTTACCATGTGACCCAGCAATTCCACTTCTAGGTATATACGTAAGAGAAATGAAAATGTCCACACAAAACCTTGTTACACGAATGTTCATAGGTCACATTATTCAGAATAGCCAAAAACTAAAAACAACCCAAATGTCCACCAACTGATAAATGGGTAAATATGGTGTGGTATATCCATACAATGGAATATTATTCAGCAATAAAAAGGAATGAAGTACTGTTACATGCTATGACATGGATGACCTTGAAAGTACTGTGCTAAGTTTAAAAAACCAGTCACAAAGGATTAAATATGGTGTGATTCCATTCAGATGAAATATCCAGAATAGGCAAGAATCTATAGGGACAGAACGTGGGTTAGTGGCTCTCTAGAACTGGGAGGGAGGAGGAATTGAGGGTGGCAACTAAGGAGTATAGGGTTTCATTTTGGAGTAATGATGAAAAAGTTCAAAAATTGAGTATGATGATGGATGTACAATTCAGTGACTATACTAAAAGCCTTTGAATTGGGCAAATTGTGTCTCAATAAAGATATAGAGTTTTTAAATAAGAAACACAAGTTATTCCACAGTACACTATGTGGTAAACAATATTGACATGGTCCTAAAAATGTAGACACTGCCTACTGATTTAAGCTAAAATGCTGTGATAACTATGATGAAGAGGAGTGGGGTGTAGGGTTAATGAGAAAGGAGGGGATTGAGAAGTGTAAATCCAGTTTCCTGACAAGATAACTAATAGAGGCCACTGGCTTCCTCTTCCAAGATCAAACCTTGAGAATCTATTGAAGCTATAAGGAATCATGAATTTCAAGAACTAACAACAAAAGCAAAAGAAGGTGGTAGATACATTGATAGATATATGTATGCCAGTGGTATATACCAGTGTGGTATATGTGTGTACTGGGGAGACTGAAGACTATTGTTATGGGTTGAATCGTGTCCTTTAAAAATTTTTGTGTTAAAGTCCCGGGGCACCTGGCTGGCTCCGTTTGTGGAGCATGTGACTCTTGCTCTTGGGGTTGTGAGTTTGAGCCCCACATTCAGTGTAGAGATTACTTAAAAATAAAATCTTTTAAACAACTTTTTTTATGTTGAAGTCCTAACCCTCAGTACCTCAGAATGTGATCTTATTTGGAAATAGGGTTGTTGCAGATGTAATTAGTTAAGATGAGGTCATATTGGAGTAGAGGGGGCCCCACTCTGGTATGACTAGTATCTTTATAAAATGGGAAGATTTGGAGACACACACACAGGGAGAATGCCATTTTAACATGAAGGTAGAGAGCTGGCTGATATGTTTACAAGGAACACCAAAGATTGCCAGCAAACCACCAGAAGCTAGGAGAGAGGCGTGAAATAGATTCTCCCTCACAGCCCTCAGGAGAACCAATCCTGCTGACACTGATCTCAGACTTCTATGCCTCTGGAAATGTGAAACAATAAATTGTTGTTGTTTAAGCCACCAAAGTCGTGTATTTTGTTATGGCAGCCCCAGAAAACTTAATATGTACAGCTATCTTGAACTACCTTTTTTTTTTAAAAAAGATTTTATTTATTTATTTGACAGAGAGACAGCCAGCAAGAGAGGGAACACAAGCAGGGGGAGTGGGAGAGGAAGAAGCAGGCTCCCAGCAGAGGAGCCTGATGTGGGGCTCGATCCCAGAACACCGGGATCACGCCCTGAGCCGAAGGCAGACGCTTAACAACTGCGCCACCCAAGCGCCCCTACCTTTTATTATATACCCCAAACCAGCAATGAACGTACATATATTGTACATATGTATTACACGATTGTGTAATAGGTGGTGAGAATACCAAAAGGTACTTGAGAGTGTGTAAAGTTTGACTTATTATAATAAACACTGATAAGTTTAAGAAACCAACAGGAATAAATAAATATGTTTCTTAGAATATTAATAACCCTAAAGACAAAAATAGAACATTGTTTTCTGGGACACCACATGATCTTTACTTATCCATCGGAAGATTTGTTTCATTTTTTTAATCTTTTTTTCCCCTAGTCCCCTCCCCAGCCATAGACGTTATAAATTGCTTGTTTTTGCAAAATGTGTTATTTTCTGTTCATGAACTTCTAATTTACATACATGATTTTTTTTTAAGATTTTATTTATTTGGGGGCGCCTGGGTGGCACAGTGGTTAAGCGTCTGCCTTTGGCTCAGGGCGTGATCCCGGCGTTCTGGGATCGAGCCCCACATCAGGCTCTTCCGCTATGAGCCTGCTTCTTCCTCTCCCACTCCCCCTGCTTGTGTTCCTTCTCTCGCTGGCTGTCTCTATCTCTGTCAAATAAATAAATAAAATCTTTAAAAAAAAAAGATTTTATTTATTTGGGGCACCTGGCTGGCTCAGTCATTAAGCATCTGCCTTTGGCTCAGGGCATGATCCCAGAGTCCTGGGATCAAGCCCCACATCAGGCTCCTCTGCTGGGAACCTGCTTCTTCCTCTCCCTCTCCCCCTGCCTCTGTTCCCTCTCTCGCTGGCTGGCTCTCTCTCTCTGTTAAATAAAGAAATAAAATCTTAAAAAATATATATTTTATTTATTTATTTGAGAGAGAGAGTGAGCAACAGGCAGGGAGCACAAGCTGGGGGCGAGGCAGAGGGAGAGAGAGAAGCAGGCTCCCTGCTGAGCAGGGAGCCCAGCACTTGGGGCTCAATCCCAGGTCCCTGGGATCATGACCCAAACTGAAGGCAGACGCTTAACCAACTGAGCCACCCAGACACCCCAAGTTTACATACATGTTTTAAATCTCATTGTTTTTTTCCCCACTCAGATCTAAGTTTTAAAGACTTGTTTTAGACAATGAAAATCATAAAATCTGTAAATGATCGCAATTTGATCTTTTCTTCAATCCTCATATCCATTTCCTCTTTTCCTCCCTTCCTTTCATGAATTGACTAGGACCTTCAATACTAAGTTGTTTTTGTTTTTTAAGATTTTATATATTTATTTGACAGAGAGAGAGACGACAAGAGAGGGAACACAAACGGGGAGTGGGAGAGGAAGATGCAGGCTCCCAGTGGAGGAGCCCAAAGCGGGACTCGATCCCAGGACTGTGGGATCATGCCCTGGGCCGAAGGCAGTTGCTTAACAATGAGCCACCCAGGCGCCCCACCTTCAATACTAAGTTAAAGTGCAGCAGTAATAGCAGTCATCCTCGTCGTTTTGCTGATTTTTTTTCCTTTTCTTTTCTTTTTTTTTTGAGAGGGACGAGGATGCAGAGTAAGAGACAGAGGGAGAGGGAGGAAATATTAAGCAGGCTCCATGTCCAGCATGGAGCCTTTGGTGAGCCTCCATCTCACAACCCATGATCTGAGCTGAAATCAAGAGTCAGACGCTTAACAGACTGAGCCACCCAGGCACTCCCACACATTTTCTTTATTTATCAGTTGATTGATAGACATTTGGGTTGTTTCTTCTTTCTGGCCATCATGAATAACAATGCTATAAATGTCTGTGTACCAGTTTTTGTATGAACATGTTCTCATTTGCGCTGCGTACATACCCAACAGGAGGGGAATNTGATAGACATTTGGGTTGTTTCTTCTTTCTGGCCATCATGAATAACAATGCTATGAATGTCTGTGTACCAGTTTTTGTATGAACATGTTCTCATTTGCGCTGCGTACATACCCAACAGGAGGGGAATTGCTGGGTCATATACACCAGTGGGCACTTTTCTCTTCCCCACTTGAAATGTTCTACCACTTCTTTCTTCCCTTACTGAATTCCAACCTCTTCTAGGAAACCTCTCCTGACTAGGCCAAATACAATCTCTTATCTAGATCATTAATCTCCATGTCAGAGGTTTCCAAACATGTCTAATTAAAATTACGTGAGTGATTTCAATCAGAATTATCCAAAACTAGAGGAGTAATACTTTGATTGAGTAAAAAGCTGGAAACAGTCTAAGTAGCTATCAAAATGGAACTAGTAAAACATTATGGTAGAGAATGTGAGGATATAAACAATATCCAAGTTATATTAAGTAAATAAGAAAGGTACAGAACAGTGAGAATGGAATCCTACTCTTCTCAAAAGGAGATACACAGTTAATATATGCTTGTACATGCACAGTGTGTGTCCAAAGACTAAAAAGAATCTTTTAAGAATGGTCACCTCCGTGAAGGAGCACAAAAAAACAAGCTGTGAGAAAACTTCTCACCTGATTCACTTTAGTAATTTAAAATTTTGCATCATATGTATGGATACATTTTTAAAATGTGTTTTAAAAAAAAAACAACACATAGATGTGCAAGACTCAGCTCAGCTCTACAGATCACAAATCTTTGGAGGCAGGGACCAGGCTTTTGAAATTGTGAAACTACCAAGATGATTCTGATGATCAGTCAGGCTTAGGATGTAAACCATTCATATGGTACTTAATGCCTCATATTAAAGTGTACATGTGAGAATATATCTTTATTCCCTAACCAGAAAAGCATATTATCTACTACATTTTGTTTTTCCTATTCTCAGCTCAGAAAAGGTGCCCAATATTTCTGATGAGAACGCAGAAGCATAATTCCATTTATCTGTTCTATTTCAACCAGTGTGAAAGTGTTTTTAAAAATACATTTAACATAACAGAATTATGAGGCAATTAAAAATTACCACTTTCAATACATGAAGGGCTAAATGTCAAAAAGTGCCAGCAATAATTTTTCTTTTTTATTTTTTTTTTTTTATTTTTTTATTTTTTTTTTTTTTTATGGAACGCTTCACGAATTTGCGTGTCATCCTTGCGCAGGGGCCATGCTAATCTTCTCTGTATCGTTCCAATTTTAGTATATGTGCTGCCGAAGCGAGCACTAATTTTTCTTTTTTAAAAGCTATAGGTGGGGCGCCTGGGTGGCACAGCGGTTAAGCATCTGCCTTCAGCTCAGGGCGTGATCCCGGCGTTATGGGATCGAGCCCCACATCAGGCTCCTCTGCTATGAGCCTGCTTCTTCCTCTCCCACTCCCCCCTTGTGTTCCCTCTCTCGCTGGCTGTCTCTATCTCTGTCGAATAAATAAAATCTTAAAAAAAATAAAAATAAAAATAAAAAAATAAAAGCTATAGGTATGGCTAGTCTGCAAAGGGCAAGTGGTCCAAACCTAAGACTACAGGACTTATGGATAAGTCAGACTTCACAGTCTACACAAATGAGTAAAACTAGCATCTAGAGTAAAATAAAGTGTGTGGATAACAGATTCCAAAGAAGCCCTATTTTATTACAGGGAGCATACAAATTCCTTTCCTTATAAGGAAAAGTACTGTTCCCCTTCTCTGGGGTGACAGATATGACTCTTCCACAGTTCCCAGCTTTCTCTTCTACCGATACTTTCCATGTCGATTGAAATGTTTGTAGAGATAGCTGATGCGTTTGTTAAGGTTGTGCAGGTCATCAAGGAACATCCTATTTCCAACCATTTTCTTCTTTCGGATACAACGTTGTAATTCATTCCCCTTCCAGCCTCGAAGCCATCTGGGGCCCCTGATCAGTTCTTTGGGGTGCATTTCAAAGTCTCCTGTGAAATGTGAGAAAACGTATTATTTCCAACACAAGAGGAAAACAGACTCGAACCGGCTAAGCTTTCAGCACACAGTTGCATTTCCCTGAGCTACATCTATAGACAAGACACATTACACCACATGATCAAGAGCACAGTCTCTGGAGCCAGACTGCTTGGGGTTCAAATTCTGACACTGCCATTTACTAGCTTTGGGGAAATCACACAACGTCTCTGTGCCTCAGTTTTCTTGCCTGTAAAGTGAAAAAGTTATTATAAGGAGTAACAGCAGTGAACACAACCTCAAGAGACACTTACGGGTCTGCTCTTACTACTGAGTACCGTACCATCCTACACAGGTGAAAAAAAGTCTTTACGGCACAATTGCCATTCTGAAATTCTGTGCCATGGAGTCGCGTCTTACCCAGGATCCCGATGTTGTCATACACCCCGAACATGGCCCTCTTCTCGTTCCAACGATCAACCACTTTGGGAGGAGGGAGAGTGAGCCTTACATGGAACATTCTAGGAAGACCTAGGGATGGGGAAGAAATGGAATGAATACGAGCCGCTTACAGACAAGCAGTTCTCGGGGCGTTTTTCTACATCAGCCACTTACCCAGAGAGAAGCTTCTGCAGGCCAAGGGCACCCGGTCCCATAGGGCCCTTCCTGCCCCCAATGACAGGCTCCCTGCCATTGCTCTCGTCTCTCCTCCACAAAAGCACACCGCACGAACATAAGCGTAGCGTCGCACGTGGCCTTCAAACTGACAGTGACCTTCCGCGCTGGCCTCAGAGTGCACTAGGTGGAGGAAGCCATCTTCAGACTCACCCCGCCTCGGCCCCTCCCTCCTCCATCATAAGCCCCGCCCCCCTGGTTCCGGTGTACGGAGGCCTTGACACCTCCCCCGCCCCGGCTCGCCCCGCCCCGGCGCTTCCGGTACGCCTGCAGAAGTCTTGCAGCATCGGAAGAGCTGAGCCCCTCGTCTCGCCTTTGCTTCGGACGCCCCCATACTGAATTTCAAGAAAATTCACCCTTTCCTGGGGGGGAGGGTCCCTCAACTGTGAAGGAAATGAAGGTGCAGACCCTGGAACCCCGAGCTTTCTTTTTCTGTGCCTCTCAACAGTTTTGCGCTGTAGCTGTTTTTATTACCCCTTTCCTACAGGGGAGGAAATCTAAGGCTCAGACAGTGAAGTGACCTGCTGGACGTCACACAGCAGAGGAGATGGCGGAACGTGGATTAGAGCCTAAGCCTTCTAAACGCCCGGCTGGGACTTGCCTCCTGTCCTGGGGCGTGACTGAGTGGATCCCTACTCGAGGGGCACTACCACTTCCCGGCTAGAAGCGCAGCAGAACCAAGCGACCGCAAGGCGAAGGGGGCGGGTACTGGACCTAGGCCCCGCCCCTCTCTCAGCGGCAAGGCCCGGCTTCCCGGCTCCTGCTATGTGATTGGCGGGTCTCCGCAGTGAGTGTCGCGATTGGCCTCCTAACGGCCGTTGAGATTTGAACTCCACGTTTGTGGCTTTGCCCGCGCGGCGCCTGGCTGTGCGGCGGGATTTTGCCTCCGCCTGCTTGGGATTGGCCGGTTTCTCTGCCCGCTCGTGTGCTGCCGTGCTGATTGGTGCGTATTGTGCGCCCCGTGTTTTTTCCTTCATTTCGGCCTCACGACCTGAGTCCGAGGAGCGGCGGGAGAACTCTTCTGAGGTGTGGTGTTAATGGGCAGCGGGGAGTGAAAGACTGGGAATGTTGGGTACCGGGCAACGTGACGCGGTGTTAGGCCGCCTGGGAGAGGCGGGGAGGTTCCATGCGTCCTTGGGGTAAGATGTAGTAGAAACAGTAAGTTTTACAGATCCGCAGCGGAATATGGGCAGATCGCTTAACCTTTCTTAGCTTCAATTTCCTCATCTGTAAATTGGGCTATATTATTATGCATTCCTTGAGTTTGGCATTGGGAGAACTAGATCAGATATGATGTATTCGAATAGCCCAACGAGTACGTGACACATTGTAAACAAATGTTAAATGTTAATCCTCCCATTCTGGGACCAAGACACCCACTAGCCCATGCTGGCCCATTGTCCTGGCCTCGGGTGAGACATTCTTTCAGTGCTTAAGCTTTGTCCATAAAAACGGAAATAATAATGCTAACTTGATGGATTGATCACTTTCCGGCTCTTTAAACATTTTCAGAGCCCTTGACTCATTTGATCCCCAGAGCAACTTTGTAAAGTAATCAAAGATTAGTAACTCTGTTTTGCAGATGAGGTTCACGGGGTTACGTGACATGACCAAATGGCAGAGTTACTACTAGAATTAGATTCTAGTCCAGGGTTGATCTCACATCCTCTAAGATAATGGCACCAATTTGATATAAGTTTAATATAAGCATCATATATTGGAGGGGGGAGGAATAATAGAATCAGATAAAAAGACAGGCCTTGGATATAGACCCTTACCTATTTGCTGTTTGGTTTCCAGCCCTGTGAGCCAGTGGGGGAAAGATGTCTCCCCAGCTGTATGAGTTCCATCTGCCTTTATCCCCAGAGGAGTTGTTGAAAAGTGGAGGGGTGAATCAGTATGTTGTGCAAGAGATATTGTCCATCAGAAATCTTCCATCACAGTTTAGAGGTAAGACTCCATAGCTGCTATTGTGCCCAGCACTTCAAAACAACCATCCCACATGTAATTATATTGTCTGTCTGTTCCACTACACCACTAAGCTCCATGAGGGCAAAGAACCTGTCTTTCCTAGTCACTGCTTTTTCTTAGCATTGCTTGGGATATATTACATGGAGAGTATACACACTGACCTCCTTTCCTCAAATATTCAATAAACAGCCTGGGTGTATGTGGCTACTCTTTGGACAAAAACTAATTTTTGATCTTTACCTCTTATCATATGTCAAAATTAAATTCTGGTGGATTTAAAGGTTATAGGAGAAGGTAGCTTTCTCAGAATGTGTGGGACTTGACCTGACCCGTTTCAGGTAATACTTCTTTAAAATCTAGATCTCTTGTTTCCAAGAGTGTGCAGTCACGGCGGGGGAGAGACACACACATACATATAGCAGCTGTAACACTGAACAGTGTATGGACAATGCAGTTATCTATTGAAACCTACAGATGAACAAGACAATTTATACATTATCAGTGAGACCCCATAATGTCACTATGCTTATTGGAAGTGGTCTTATATCAATTAAGTTGCTTTGGAGAGGTACATAGAGTAGAAATTAAGACTGGAGCCAAGGGGCGCCTGGGTGGCACAGCGGTTAAGCGGTTAAGCGTCTGCCTTCGGCTCAGGGCATGAGCCCCACATCAGGCTCTTCTGCCACGAGCCTGCTTCTTCCTCTCCCACTCCCCCTGCTTGTGTTCCCTCTCTCGCTGGCTGTCTCTCTGTCAAATAAATAAAATAAAATCTTTAAAAAAAAAAAAAAAAGACTCTGGAGCCAAGCTATCTGAATCCTGGCTCTACCACTTTGATGTTGGACAAGTTACTTATTCTCTCCATGCCTCAGTTTCCTCATCTGTAAAGATAGGGATAATAACCTACTTCATTTGTTATCTCTTACAACAAGAAGGGTTGGTTAATACAGTGGCTTGATAATTTAACTCCAGCTTGTCTCCTCTTGGCCTTCCCATCATGGTTGCTAGATGGCAGCTCATTGCTCTGATGTCCAGAGGTGGAAAAGGTGATTTTTTTTTTTTATCTTATGCCTTTTCTTTTTCTTTTTTCTTTTCTTTTTCTTCTTTCTTTTTTTAAACTTTACCAGAAGCCTCCCAACAGATTTAGCCAGAATTGGATTTTGCCTATTTCCCTAACTAATTTACTGGTGAGGGAAATAGAATCACCCAGATTGTCTAAATTGATCAAGATTATCTAGGAGCCTCCCCAAACCTAGACATATCACCATTTGGTAAGCAAAGAAGGCAGAGTGTGGAGTTCAACGGGTAGGTGGCTAGCCAACAGTATCCACTGTAGGGGAGAGATAGAACGTTCTCTCCTTCCCAGTTGCACAGGCTACATTGTAGTCATTTGTTC
This sequence comes from Ailuropoda melanoleuca, assembly GCF_002007445.2. Classification (NCBI taxonomy): domain Eukaryota; kingdom Metazoa; phylum Chordata; class Mammalia; order Carnivora; family Ursidae; genus Ailuropoda; species Ailuropoda melanoleuca. The sequence continues at coordinate 7,225,450 of NC_048233.1, forward strand.
TTCAGTTATTATAACGCATCATTTGTTAAATAGATAATCACTCTAAGAGTTCTTTTTATAACAATTGCATTGCTTTTGGTGTTTAGAGCCCTAACTATAAGTTCTATAAGGTCAGATCATTGAATTTGTTGAACAAGTATTTACTGACATCATACTGTGTGCCAGGCAGTATTCTGGGTACTGGATATACAACAGTGAACAAAACAGACAAGTTGACAGAGTTCTTTCTCTCAAGGTTCTCAACAAGGAATAAATAAATACGGGATATATTAGATGGTTACAAGTGCCAGGGAGAAAAATAAGCAAGATAAACAAGATATGGTGTGGCGGGATAGGAACTTCATTTTATGTTGAATGATCAGAGAAGGCTTGCTGATAGGTGACATTCAAGCAGAGGCCTTAAAAGTGAGGAAGTGAACTATGCCAATTCTCATAGGCATTCTAAGCAGAGAGAAAAGCCAGTACCATGGCTCTGAGGTGGGAAAATACCAATGTGGTTGGAGTGAAGTAAGCTAGGGAAAAAGAGGTCAGGTGAGAAGTGATGCAGATTCTTCCACAGTCATGCTCCTCAAAGTGTGGTCTTCAGACTAGCAACATTAGAATCATGACTTAGGAACTTACCAGAAACCCAACATCCAACAAGGAACTACTGAATCAGAAAATCCATCTTTAAGAAGATCCCTAGGTATGGGGCGCCTGGGTGGCACAGCGGTTAAGCGTCTGCCTTCGGCTCAGGGCGTGATCCCAGCGTTCTGGGATCGAGCCCCACATCAGGCTTCTCTGCTGGGAGCCTGCTTCTTCCTCTCCCACTCCCCCTGCTTGTGTTCCCTCTCTCGCTGGCTGTCTCTATCTTTGTCGAATAAATAAATAAAATTTAAAAAAAAAATAAAATAAAAAGAAGATCCCTAGGTAATTCACAGGCACATTAAAGTTGGAGAAGCACTAATCTAGAGTCTTGTGGGTCATGGTAAAGGTTTAGCTTCAGTGTGAGTGAGTTTGAAAGCCATTGGGTTTCAAGTACAGGACTGACATAGTCTGACGTTTTAAAAGTATCATTGTTGTGTGGAATAGAGAGTGTGAGGGGCAAGTGAAGAAGCGGGGAGACCAGTTGAGAGGCTATACAGCTTGCCTGGGGTGATAACAGTGGAGGTAATCATAAAAAGTTAGGTACTGAACAGATGTTGAAAGTTGAGCAAACAGGATTGTTGATGGATTTGCTTGAATTTATAGGGTTAGAGAAAGAAGAATCTAGCATGATGACAAGGCTTTTGGAAGAATGGGGCTGACATTTACTGAGATGGAGCAGAATATGAGAGGAACAGAGTTAGTCTGTTAGTTGTAGAGTTGTGGAGTTCAGGGGAGAAGTACTAGCTACAGCTATACATTTGGAGTTTAAAATTCAGCATGTAGAAGGCATTTAAAGCTATGAAATTTGGGGGCACCTGGGTGGTTCAGTCATTAAGCGTCTGCCTTCGGCTCAGGGCGTGATCCCGGAGTTCTGGGATCGAGCCCCACGTCGGGCTCTTCCGCTATGAGCCTGCCTCTTTCTCTCCCACTCCCCCTGCTTGTGTTCCCTCTCTTGCTGGCTGGCTCTCTCTCTGTCAAATAAATAAATAAAATCTTAAAAAAAAAAAAAGCTTGAAATTTGAATGTAGTTGGAGAAGAAAAGAAATTTAAAGACATAAGATCTGAGACAGTCCATGGGGCGCCTGGGTGGCTCAGTTGTTAAACCTCTGCCTTCGGCTCAGGTCATGATCCCAGGGTCCTGGGGTCGAGCCCCACGTCAGGCTCCCTGCTCTGCTGGGATCTTGCTTCTTCCTCTCCCACTCCCCCTGCTTGTGTTCCCTCTCTCGCTGGCTGGCTCTCTCTCTCTTGTCAAATAAATAAATAAAATCTTAAAAAAAAAGCAAAGATCTGAGACAGTACAATATGTAGAAGCTGGGAAGGTGAGAAAGAACCAGTAGGAGAAACTGAGTGCGAGTCATTGAGGCAGAAAGTGAACAGAGGCGCTAACTTGAGGCTAAATTATGAGAACATTTCAAAAAGAAAGGGAGAGCTGAACTGCAAATTAATGACTAGACTTTGCAGCGTGGCGATAGCAACCTTGGGGAAAGCGGTTTCAGAGGAGTGGTGGGGGCTAAAGCCTAACTGGAAGAAGTTGATGAGAAAATGAGAGGACAGTTTAGATAACTCTTTGTGGTTGTTTTGCTTTAATGAGAAACAGAGAAATGGGCTGATAGTAGAGGAGGAGGTAGAGTTGAGGGAAGATTTTTTGTGTGATGGGCAGCATTGCATGTGTATGTGCTGAACGGAAATGATCAGAGACGGAAAGGTTGATGATGCAGGAGGGAGAGGGGCCGAGTGTTGGTGCAGTGTCTTCAGTAGGTGAGAGAGTGTGTGATCCGGTACGCAGGGAGAGGAGATGGTTTTATTAGAGCAGGCAGCAGTTTATCCACAACAGGAAAAGAGAAGGTAGAGTACATGGGCACCGATGCAGACAGTGCAGGGAGATACAGATCTTGGGGCAGCTGGAAGTTCTCTTCTGTGTGATTCTTTTCTCCGTGAGATAGGAAATGAGCCCTTTAACTGAGGGGGAGCTGGGGAAGAAGGTCTTGATCTTCTGTGCAGAGGAAAAGTATGAAGTAATTGCCTAGAAGAAAGTGGGTATGCCTGGGACTTTGTAATAGGCTTAGTGAGAAATACTAAGGGCCCATTTGAGATTAATGGTCATAAGTTTAAAAGGAGACTAGTTGGCATGATTGTGTATTTTTGTCAAGCCATTTTTATTTGTGTGATTACATGAATGGAGTAAGCAATCAGTTGGATTTAATCCAAGTTTGCCAGGGGAGTAAATGTGTTGTGACTTTTTTTGGGGGGGGTGGGGAGCATGAGCAGGGGGAAGGGGCAGAGGGAGAAGGAGACTCCCCGCAGGGACTAGATCCCAGGACCCTGGGATCATAAACTAGCCAAAGGCAGATGCTTAACTGACTGAGCCACCTAGGCGCTCTGTATTGTGAATTTTAGTGGAAAAAATTAGAAATACCATAATGTCTAGCAGTATGGGCACCTGGCTGACTCAGTCAGTAGAGCATGCGACTCTTGATCTCAGGGTCATGAGTTCAAGCCCCATGTTGGGCATGAAACCTACTTTTATTTTTTTATTTTATTTATTTATTTATTTATTTTTAAGATTTTATTTATTTATTTGACAGAGATAGAGGGAACACAGGCAGGGGGAGTGCGAGAGGAAGAAGCGGGCTCATAGCGGAGGAGTCTGATGTGGGGCTTGATCCCATAACGCTGGGATCACGCCCTGAGCCGAAGGCAGACACTTAACAATTGTGCCACCCAGGTGCCCCTGAAACCTACTATAAAAAAAAAAAAGAAGAAGAAGAAACACCGTAATGTCTAGGATAGAATAATAGTAAGTTAGGGGCGCCTGGGTGGCACAGCGGTTAAGCGTCTGCCTTCGGCTCAGGGCGTGATCCCAGCGTTCTGGGATCGAGCCCCACATCAGGCTCCTCTGCTGTGAGCCTGCTTCTTCCTCTCCCACTCCCCCTGCTTGTGTTCCCTCTCTCGCTGGCTGTCTCTATCTCTATCGAATAAATAAATAAAATCTTTAAAAAAAAAAAAAAGAATAAGTAAGTTAATTAAGATATGTACATTCAGTGGAATATTATGTGACCATTAAAAATTATTTACTAAGGTTTTATAATATACTTATTGTAATATTAAATTTTAAAATGCAGAACAGAGATGAGAATATGTGATATGGCCTCAACAGCAGAAATACTGGGCATACAAAATAGACAAAATTTAGCCAGATGTTAACAGTGCTTGTGTCTTTCTCTTTTCCATTTTTTATATTTTCCAGATCACAGAAGGAGGTTTGTAAGAGCGGTAAATAGCTTACATATACGGAGGTACAATGTATGCTCAGTATTGTTCTGACTGCTTCATAGGGATTATCTCTACTTAACCTTTACCAAAAAATTCTGAAAAGCCCTCCTCCTTTTATGACACCTAATTTAGAGAAGAGGAAACAGACTTAGTGAGCTAAGTAGGTTGGCCTGGTAAATGTTCAAGCCAAATGTAAACCTAAAGCAGTCTGACTCTAGACTAGATCAGTAGGTAATGCTTCAAAGAATTAAAGAGATATATGGACCAAGAAAATCATTGGTTGTAATGAAAAATGGGTAGTTGATAATCTTTGAGAGAATAGTTGTTAAATTGGTAAATGTCAGAAACAGATTTCAGGAAATTGAAAGAGGAGACACAATTTAAAAGGGACATGATAGCAAGGTCAAATGAAAGGCATTGAGCATTTTTGTTTTGTTTGTTTTAAAGGCAGGCCTGAGCATGTTGGCAGGATAAGAGCAGGTCCTCAACAGGATAAAAGCAAAGGTGAAAAAGAGGCAATAAATCTTTGGAGCAGTGGGGCAGGTTAGCTTTAGAAGAGAGAAACTTTTTGCTTGAGACTCAGGCAAAGAATGGGAAGATGTTGGCAGAGAGGTTTGTTGGTAGGGAAGTAGGGTTACGAGAGAACCTATGCTTTCTTTGGGTCTCGTTCTTTTTGGTGAAGTGGAAAACAATCATCTACTAGTCAGAGAGGCATAGGGTAAGAAGTATAAAGAAAGAGGAGAATGTGTTATGATTATAGTGCTAGGGAGGCTGTAAGAACTGGAGGAATAAGACAGCTTGTTAAAAATCACAGAGGAGGGGCGCCTGGGTGGCTCAGATGGTTAAGCTTCTGCCTTTGGCTCGGGTCATGATCCCACGGTCCTGGGATCCAGTCCCATGTTGGGCTCCATGCTCAGCAGGAAGCCTGCTTCTCCCTCTCCCGCTGCCTGGTGTTCTGCCTGCTGTGCGCACGCTTGCTCTCTCTGTCAAATAAATAAATAAATCTTTAAAAAAAAAAATCACAGAGGATTTGTACGTAGTTGGACATCCTAACACTATAATGAATCAGGTCAATGCCAGCAGTGATACTTGGAGTTCAAGATTCTGGCTTTACTTTCAAGCCAAAACAGCTTGGTATTGCAGAAAAGAATTCAGTGGACTTAGTTCCTTCCCCTTCCTCAGAAAGAGCTTGGTGTACAACTTGGTTCAAAATCTAATTCCCATACTTCCTTGCCACTCCTATATGTTGTAAGACATAATTCGACTCTACTCCCCTTGACACTGAAGTGTTTATCTAGAAGCAGTACAATCAGGATGAAAAGAGCACTGGGCTTGAGAATCAAAAGACACTGGATTTTCAAAATGTAATATAAAGTGGTAACAAGTACATGACAAGTGTTTGACATAATCACATTACGGATAGGGAAGAAAAGAACTAACGTACATAACTTGGAAAAGCAGTAGTATTTTGACTGTATACTCTGGAAAAAAGAATTTTACACAATTATTGTAAGCTAAGTTGATATTTTTTATAGGAGTGTAGGTTAGCAGTTCTGAAACTGTTTTGTGTTTATACTAGGATTAAGTAAATGTGTAAATGAACTCATGTTTTTACTGTATACACAGATAAAAATAGGTATGGGGGATATGTGTGTATACACACATACATGCCTGCTATTCTCTACTGAGAGGGCCTAAAAACTATGCTACTCCAATAGCAGTAAGCCTAACTAGTGCATTGAACTTGGTTTCTAGATGCCATACTTCCATAAAAGAAACCAGGACTCTGTTCAGAATGGTTGATTCCAGGACTGGGCCAGGAAAGTACCAGATGAGCCTGGAACATCTTATGGTACAAGAAACTCAGACAACGAAAGTTAAGGGAGCATGTTGAAAGGACACAGGCCAAATTGAAGGAGCTCCCGGTGGTCAAGTATGGGATAATTTGAGCAACGAAATAGATAGTAGGAGGAATGGATTAAAACAGAATTAAAGAGGGGCGCCTGGGTGGCACAGTGGTTAAGCGTCTGCCTTCGGCTCAGGGCGTGATCCTGGCGTTATGGGATCGAGCCCCACATCAGGCTCTTCCGCTATGAGCCTGCTTCTTTCTCTCCCACTCCCCCTGCTTGTGTTCCCTCTCTCGCTGGCTGTCTCTATCTCTGTCGAATAAGTAAATAAAAGTCTTAAAAAAAACAAACAAACAAAGAAATATCCATGAGTCTACTCCGATTTGAATAAATAACTGAGGGGAAAGGGACAGCTCATCCTTCAAGTGACATTCCCATTAGTAAGTGTAGAAGGAATGGTGGAGATAGAAAAATCACCATATAGGGGCACCCAGCTGGCTCAGTTGGAAGAGCATACAGCTCTTAATCTTGGGGTTGTGAGTTGAAGCCCCATGTTGGGTATAGAGATTACTTAAAAATAAATTTTTTTTTTAAGATTTTATTTATTTATTTGACAGAGAGAGGGAACACAAGCGGGGGGAGTGGGAAAGGGACAAGCAGGCTTCCTGCTGAGCAGGGAGCCCGATGCGGGGCTTGATGTGGGGCTCGATCCCAGGACCCTGGGATCATGACCTGAGCCAAAGGCAGACGCTTTAAGGACTGAGCCACCCAGGCACCCCTAAAAATAAAATCTTTAAAAAAAAAAAGAAAGGAAGGAAGGGAGGAGGGAAAGAGAGAAAGAAAAGAAAAGAGAAATCACCATATAATAAACACCTCAGTAATAATTGTGGCGGGCAAGAATCATGGACAGATGCCTAAAATAGTGGGCAAAATGTGATGAGATACAGGATATTTGCACAGTTTCAAAGTATCTCCCCACAAGACACTTAATTACTGCAAAGGGGAATATAGTAACTTTACAGAAGAGACGCCTGGCAAACACTACCAAGTGGTCAAAGTTAACATAGTAATAAGGTGTTGATATCATGTACTTCTTGGTATGATGCATTGAAAGGACCCAACCTCCCTTCTGCGTTCACCTTGCCAAAAATGCATAACCTCAGTATAATCATGAGAAAATAGCAAACAAACCCAGACCGAGGGACATGCTAAAGAATAACTGACTAGCACACTTTGAAAGTGTCAAGACTGTGAAAGACAAAGATGGAAGGAGACATGACAACTAAATGCATTGTGGGATCCTGAATGGGATCCTGGACCAGGAAAAGGACATAAATAGAACAACTAACTGAGTTAATGTTAATTTCTTAGTTTAGAATAGATTCTTGTGCTATGGTTATATAAGATGTTAACATTATTAGAGTGAAAAGTATAAGAATTTTATGTTTTTTTGCCACTTTTTAACTTCAAAATTTAAAAAAAAAGGTCCTGAGTTTGTGTTCACTACTAACTACACTGAACGAGTCACATAACTACTCTGAGACTTAATTGCTTTTCCTGTAAAATAGGCATAATACCATCTGCTTTATCGAACTCAGAGATGTGAAACTCAAGGCTCTCATTATAAAATAGGACAAGTGTAAGATATTAATATAATAGGTTACATCGAAACGATCCGTCTCTTTTTGTGATTCGACCAATAAAAGTAATTAACTTGATTTTCTGCCATGACTAGAATTTACCAAAAAGGCCTCTCCCCTCTGTGTTAATTAGTTTCTTTCATCTTTATAGCATTTCAGGCTGCCTTCCGAGCTCAGGGGCCCCTGGCTATGCTGGAACATTTTGATACTGTCTACAGCATTCTGCAGTAAGTATAAAGCACCTCGCTGGCTGGTACTTTAACAACTGTTGGCTGTTGACCCTAACTTTGCATGTTAGTCCTAAAATTCCAAATTATAGGTCCACTGATAAAGGCTCTGGGTGCTGATATCCCTTCTAATGAGCATTGACTCCAACTTAACACCACATTTATTCAGTTGAGCAATTTCACAGATATTTTTAAGTATTAGGTTCTTCAGGTTTGATCTGATCTAGAATGGGTTCTGTAGTTTCCTGTCTCACCCCCCACACTTTCTTTCCCTCATAGTCACTTTCGGACTATAGATCCTGGCCTCAAGGAAGATACTCTGGAATTCCTGATAAAAGGTGTTTATGGGTCAGGGGGTAGGGGATGGAAGGTGTTTGTCAGTGTTTGTTTGTTTGTTTACTGTTTCTTACATTTTATTAGCCATGTGATGATATCAAGGCTGTGGTGATTCAGTTGGTTTGGCTAAGCCCGGGGACCTTTGACCTATTAAGGTCTGTAATCTTGGTGGGCAATACAGAGTTGTGTGTGTTCGCTGTAAGGGCAGACCAACAAGAAATATTTCCTACTTTTGAACTACCTCTCTTTAAAAGAGGTGGTTCCTCCAGTTGCCAGAGAGAAACTGGGGTAACTGGAGTGAGAGAGTGGGGACAGGGCATGTTCAGGGTATCAAGGTCAGGGCTCCCAAAGGACTTGGCTTGTGTTGTGACCACTGAGAGATGAAACACAGATCTTTGGTAATCTGATGGCTGCAGTTGCTGGGTGTTTTGAAGTTGGGGTGTATTAGGAAAGTGAATGAAGCCAACTCCAGATTCTTGCCCTCGCAGTGGTGTCCCGTCATTCCCAGGAACTCCCCACTATCCTGGATGATGCAGCTCTGAGTGTGTCAGATAGAAGCGCGCACCTGAATGCTCTCAAAATGAACTGCTATGCTCTGATACGCCTCTTGGAATCCTTTGAGACCATGAGCAGCCAGACAAGCCTCATGGACCTGGACGTTGGGAAGGTAATTTGTAGTTTCTAGTTCACTTAATATGGGCCCTGGAGAGTACAGGAATGGATGGGAAAGAAGGGACTCCAACAATTCTGGGAGTCCTTTCTGTCCTTATTTAGGTTTTATGAGGAAGTAGTCACAAGTATCACAGCATAGCCTTCCCTGACAAGAAGCTCTTGGAATTTGTTTATGTCTTCTGTGTTAGTTTCTACCTTATCTCAATACTGGGTAGTTTGGGCACTCAGACTAGCAGATCTTGACCTGCTTTGTTTTCTTATTTTTCCCTAAATGTACATATATATGGTCCTTTTTTTAGGGGAAGAAAGCCCGGGCCAAGACAGCCCATGGCTTTGACTGGGAAGAAGAGAGGCAGCCAATTCTTCAGCTTCTAACACAGCTGCTCCAGTTGGACATTCGTCACCTGTGGAACCACTCAATAATTGAAGAGGAATTTGTCAGGTGGGTGATTAGGATGGCTTCTGAGCTGTGAGGAACGAGGCTCTGCTGCTAGATATGTCTTCTTTCTGAATACTTCATTTCGTGCCTCACTTCTGTATAACACGTTGGAGTATAGCCACAACACTGAGAATTGTTAAGAAGTAGATAACAAGTGTTAGATAACTGCCGTGAATTTCTCATCTTTCATGCCCATTTATTCATTCTTGACATAGTATTTACTGAGCATCTTCTGAGTTCATGGCTGGTATTATGGCAGGCACTAGAAACAAAACTTTCTGCCCTCTTAGAGTTTGTATTATAGAGCAGATGATGATTTTTAAAATAAGTAAAATATATGGTGTGTTTTATAGTTTATTACCTTGGAGAACAAGAGAAGCGGGGATGGGGAGTTTGATAGAAGACCATTGTGATCTTAAATCAGCTGTTCTAGCAAGACCTCTTGGAGGTGGTGACCTTGGAGCAAAGACCCAGAGGAGGCCATGTGAGCCATGAGAGGATCCGGAGGAATAACCAGGGCAAGGAACGGACAGCGGGTACAAAGACCCCGAGGAGGGCGTGTATCTGGCATATACAGGTGATGGCAGCGAGGCCAGAGACAGGGCAGCGGGGCAGGTGAGAGGGACAGGCTATGAAGTCCCAGAGGTGGTATGGAGCCAATGGTGCAGCTCCTTGGCTGTCGTGGTAACTGACATTTTCTTAGCGTGACATGGGGCCGCTCGAGGATTCTGAGCAGGGCGGTGAGGTGGTCTGACTTGGGCTTTAACAGAATCATCGTGCTGTGGTTACTGTTACATCACTAGGAAGGGAAATGAAGAAAGCGGGTGACCAGTTAGGGGGCTGGTGCAGTGATTTGGGCAAGAGATGGTGGGAGTTTAGACCCAAGAATGTCAGTGGAGATGGGGAGAAGTGCATGGATTCTATACCTGTTTCCCGAAGGTGGAGCTTACGGGACGAGCTGACAGATGTGTGTGAGGTTTAAGGGAGAGCGCAGTCAAGAATAACTCACCCCGGGTTTGCGCCTGAGCTTTCGGAAAAACCGAGTTGCTAGTAATTGAAATATGGGCAAGGCTGTGGGGCGTGTTTTGAGGGGGACAATTAGAAGTTCTGCTTTGGATACAAAGTTTGAGGTGCTTATCAGACATCCAAGCAATGTTGTCTGCCTCTGATGTTGCATGTACAAGGCTGGAGCACAGGAGAGAGGGCTGAGCTAGGGTGCCCATTTGGGAATACAGTGTATTTATATAAATGGTATTTATGGCCCCAAGACTGAATGAGAGTACTAAATCAGTAAGCGTAGCTCGAGGAGAGCAAAAATCCTTATCGTACCCTCAGGACGGGAGTCTGGCATCTGGCCAGATGAAGTGTGTTTCTAGGAGAAAGTTGTGATCACCTGCATCCAGTGCAGCTAAAAGGTTGATCCGGATGAGGACCGAATTAACCATGAGAAGTGTTTGCTTACTTTCTCCTACCTTTTTTCATATATTTGGGTTTTGCGTAGGCATCATAACTGGTGGAAAGTTGGTAACTTTGAGAGACAGAGACCCTATCTAGAGTCAGCAAAGCAAAGCAACGTGGTGTAGAAGGTGATTAGTAGAATGAAGAAAGGGACACCTGGGTGGCTTAGTCGGTTAAGTGTCTGCCTTCAGCGGGGGTCATGATCTTGGGGTCCTGGGATCGGACCCTGCTTCAGGCTCCCTGATCAGTGAGGAGTCTGCTTCTCCCTCCCCCTCTGCCCTTCCCTCCACTCATGCTCCCTCTCTCTCTCAAATAAATAAATAAATAAAACCTTTTGTAAAAGTAGAATGAAGAAAGATAGAAGCCCCTGACTTTGGGGCCAGGAGAGGGTGAATGAATGAAGCAGGGCCCCGATGGAATGGAATCCATACAGCTGACTTCATCATCCCTTCCTTTCTCAGTTTGGTTACTGGCTGCTGCTACCGCCTCCTGGAGAACCCCACAATCAGTCACCAGAAGAACCGCCCCACCCGGGAAGCCATAACACGCCTGCTCGGTGTCGCCTTGACACGTTACAACCATATGCTCAGTAGGTTAGCCCTCTGCTTTGCCCCACGTTTTCCATGTTGCCTACAGTTTCTCACGTGTAGTGTGTCCACAGGTGCCACTGTGAAAATCATCCAGATGCTGCAGCACTTTGAACACCTGGCCCCCGTACTGGTGGCGGCTGTGAGCCTGTGGGCAACTGAGTATGGAATGAAGAGCATAGTGGGAGAGATTGTAAGGTGACTCTTCTCTAAGTTTCTGATTCTCCTCTCCCTCGGGGGAAGACACACAAAGATTGGAAGTACCCTCTCTGTGCACTGTAGATTTCTTCAGATACGAGATAGCAGTCTTACCTTCCCTTACTAGGAACTGAATTACCTTGCTGTGGCTGTGTTCTCTTCCCTGTATAGAGAAATTGGACAGAAGTGTCCCCAGGAGCTGAGTCGGGACCCTGCAGGGGCAAAGGGCTTTGCAGCCTTCCTGACAGAACTAGCAGAACGCATCCCAGCCATCCTGATGTCCAGCATGTGCATTTTGCTGGATCATCTGGATGGAGAGGTATGTGGCCCCCTGGGGGATCTCGGGTTCTTCTGGGGATTTTAAGTCCATTGCTGAAAGGCTGTTTCTTATAACAAGAAGATGGCTTTCTCATGAAGTCAGGTTATCTAAGCATAACTCGGTGGCAGTTTCTTCCTACCGAAAAGCAGATAGTCTTCATTGACTAAAGAGCCATTTATTNTATTAATCCCCATTTCAGTATCAATTGTTTTTATCCAGGTCTGGTGGGGGGGACGGCAATTCCACCCCTTCAGTCTAGTGAGAGCCTCTCAGCTATGATTCTGAGTCCCTTCCGTTCATCCTACCACCTGGCTCACCTGCACTCCAACAATGCCACCTATCAGTTCTTTCTGCCCGGCTGCCTCCCAAACTGATGCAGGGCACTTCTAGGTNATTAATCCCCATTTCAGTATCAATTGGTTTTATCCAGGTCTGGTGGGGGGGACGGCAATTCCACCCCTTCAGTCTAGTGAGAGCCTCTCAGCTATGATTCTGAGTCCCTTCCGTTCATCCTACCACCTGGCTCACCTGCACTCCAACAATGCCACCTGTCAGTTCTTTCTGCCCGGCTGCCTCCCAAACTGATGCAGGGCACTTCTAGGTGAATGTCAAGGACAAAAACAGCCTACTCAGTCATCTAATCTACTTTAACTTCTTGTGCAAGACCCCATTCTCCGGCTCCTGGTCTGGCAAAACCCCAATCACTATTCACCAGATTCCATAGTGGACCTGCTTGGTCCACTTACCCTTACTCGTGCTTCTCCTGAGTCTCATTCTTTGTCATTAAAATGTGAGAAGGGATGGGGCGCCTGGGTGGCGCAGTCGTTAAGCATCTGCCTTTGGCTCAGGGCATGATCCCAGCATTCTGGGATTGAGCCCCACATCAGGCTCTTGTGCTAGGAGCCTGCTTCTTCCTCTCCCACTCCCTCTGCTTGTGTTCCCTCTCTCACTGGCTGTCTCTGTCAAATAAATAAAAAACAAAATCTTTAAAAAAATAAAAAAAAATAAAATATGAGAAGGGAGTCTGGAGGAAGGGGCTGTTTTATTAGTAAGGATCAAAGGCTTTGAGGCCTCCGAAGAAAGGTAGAAATGAATGCTTTTCAAGGGTGTATAGATGTGATGAGCCTTATGGGGAAAATTGTTTGGGGCTCTTGTTTGGTTTGTCCCTGTATTCTCCTCTGAGCAGACAAGGCCCTTTCCAGTGACCTCAGGGGTGAATACGTAAGCAGCGGACCAGAAAAAGTCATAGTGAAGCAAGCTTACCCTTAACTTAAGGCCCTGCCACTTCTTGGTGCCTGGACAGGCTCAAGAGTTTGGGGAAAGGAGAGTTAGGATTGGAGTGCAGAGCCTCACACCAGTTCTATTTCTCTCCCTTAGAATCACGTGATGCGCAATGCTGTGCTGGCGGCTATGGCAGAGATGGTCCTGCAGGTTCTGAATGGTGATCAACTGGAAGAAGCAGCCCGAGACACCAGAGACCAGTTCTTGGACACCTTGCAAGCCCACGGCCATGACGTCAACTCCTTTGTGCGGAGCCGTGTTTTGCAGCTCTTTACCCGAATCGTCCAGCAGAAGGTGAATAACCTTCTGCATGGTCAAGACATACAGTACTCTATGTACAGGCTGAAGAAAAAAGGAATCCAGTGTCCCACAGAAGAGTCTAGGATTCAGATTGTTACTAGCGGTGATAAAAGTCCTCCTCTACCAAGGACAAAAATGCCTGGCTCCATTTAAGGACCACACTGTATCCTAACCACTACAAAGAGAAACTTTTGTATCCTGTAGAAGAGTTTTCTTTAGAATGAGTGGGTAGCTCGTGTAGGGCGTACTTCAAGATCCTCTTGAGCAGAACGGGTGATGTGGGATGTGAGCTCATCCTTCTCTGCCTCACACAGGCTCTCCCCTTGACACGTTTCCAAGCAGTGGTGGCCCTAGCGGTGGGACGTCTGGCAGACAAGTCAGTGCTAGTATGTAAAAATGCCATTCAGCTGCTGGCCAGTTTTCTTGCCAATAATCCCTTTTCCTGCAAGGTAAGTAAGCTTGATCTATCCAAAAGAGAAGGAATTAAATGGAAACAGGGATCAAATTCTGTGACCTAGTGACCCTGAAACTCATTTGACCTTGGTAGCTTAGTGACACTGACCTCGCTGGACCACTGCAGAAGGAAACCCAGAAATTACAAGAGATGAGGGCCCAGAGACGAGCTGCAGCTGCTTGTAAGTAGTTCCTGCGTAGGATTCCACACCCTAGATGTGCTCCGTGCTGTCAGAAAGTCCAAGGAAAGAATCTAAGTGAGACTTTGTCATTCAGCTGCAGTGCTGGACCCAGAGGAGGAGTGGGAAGCCATGCTGCCGGAATTGAAGTCTACTCTGCAGCAGCTGCTAAAGCTTCCCCAGGAAGAAGATGAGATTCCCGACGCAATTGCTAATACAGAGACCACTGAAGATGTGAAAACACGCATCCATCAGTTGCTTGCCAAAGCTAGTTACAAGTATGTGAAAGATTCTCTGATGACCTTTTTATGTTTAGAATTAACTTTTGAGGAACAATGTTTCTTTAAAATGAGCTATACTTAGGGTATGCTGCCACCAGGTAATGGTAAGTGTTTTCATTGTAGTAATGGCCTGAACACCAGATTTATGGCAAAGGCATAGTCCACGATTAAAGCATGCTTTTCTAGAAATGTTTAAAGAAACTTCACAAACAACTAAATGTAAATAATATATAATTAAATATGCAAAAGCTCTCCATTCAAAGAAGAAAGCCTGTAATTCTAGTTCTGTGATTTCACGTAAGTTGCTTGAACTTCTTGGGCCTTAGTTTTATAGTTTGTAAAATTCGGGTGGCTCAGTGGGTGGAGTGTGTGACTCTTGATCTCAGGGTCATGAGTTTGAGCTCCATGTTGGGTATAGAGATTACTTAAAGATAAAATCTTTAAAAAAAAATTCGACAGTACATTCACATGGTACAAAATTTTAAGTTACAAAAAGGACATGTATTGTAAAGTCCCTTCCAAACCTATTTCCCAGCCACTTAGTGCTCCTTTCCACAGGCAAGCAACATTCTGAGTTTATTGCACATTCTTCTAGAGATAACACAGACATGTAGTCAAACATATGTTGTTTTCCTCCCCTCCTTACGCGGATGGTAGAATTTTCTTTTTTCTTTTTTTTTTTTTTTTTTAAGATTTTATTTATTTATTCATTCGACAGAGATAGAGACAGCCAGCGAGAGAGGGAACACAAGCAGGGGGAGTGGGAGAGGAAGAAGCAGGCTCACAGCAGAGGAGCCTGATGTGGGGCTCGATCCCATAACGCCGGGATCACGCCCTGAGCCGAAGGCAGACGCTTAACCGCTGTGCCACCCAGGCGCCCCGGATGGTAGAATTTTCTACCCGCTGATCTACCGCCTTGCTTTTTTTACTGAACCATGTATTGTAGTGTTTTTAATATTTACACATAAATAGCTGCCTCATTATTTTTTATGGCTACACTGAATCCCATTGTATGGATGTACCATAAATTAGCCAGTTATCGAACACTTATTTTTTCCAGACTTTGACTTAGCAAAGTTTTTAAGCATATGTTGGGAGTAAGTAGGTTTGTGACCTTTAAAATTTGAGTTTTTTGAAGACTGTATAGTAAAGCCTTGTCACTTCAGAAATGGGAAAAGTGTTTTGAGCTCTACCCTTAATAGATACTTCTCAACTTTGTGAGCATGAGAAGTGTTCCATTTCTTTGGGGGGCAGTAGGTCTAGCTTCTCGATGGAACTGTGCGGTAGGCTCCGTGACAGAAGGCTGCAGTGACGCTCTCGTGGGTCCCGAGTTGGTAACAGGTGGGTGTTCTTCCAGGCAGGCCATCCTTCTCACTCGAGAAGCCATCGGCCACTTCCAGGAGTCCGAACTTTTCAGTCACAAGGACCCAGAGGAGTCAGAGGAGACCAGGTTCCTGAATCTCCTGGAGACAATCTTCAAAGGTAATTCCCTTTCCTTTTTCAGTTAGTAAACAAAACATGTCAACTAGTATTTATGGGCCATTACTCTATGCCAGACGCTGACCTGGCTAAAAGAACCCAGTGCTGAAGGGTCTGGAGGAGAGTTGGCAATGTCTCTGCTCTGGAACGGAAGCAGCCTAAGGGCCTAAGTTTGATAGTCATACAGTGTGAAAGGGTGTTTCCAAACCATAGAGGACTTTAGGAATCTCTATCGAGAAATGAACCAAGGTATTTTAGAGTAGGTTCTAAACGTATACCTTCCCACTGTGGAAACAAATATCCAGGGATATTACAGCTATTGGATTGCCCCATATGCCCTCGAGCAATAACCATCCTGTAATTCTCTTAACTCCTAGGCCCAGCAGCTTCCACACAGAATACCCAGGCGCCCGCAGGGAACATGGGCCCAGAACAGACAGACGGTAAAGACAAGCGCAGCGTGCCAGAGCTTGGGAAATCCAGGGGAAATGATGAACTGGTGAAGCAGGAGATGCTGGTGCAGTATCTGCAGGACGCCTATAGCTTCTCTCTGAAGATTACAGAGGCCATTAGCATCATCAGCAAGATGATGTATGAAAATACAACGACAGGTATCCCAGCATCCCTCTCTGTAAGGACTGGGTCTTTGGGGTTGGAAAAACCAGTCTCGTCCATATTTTATTGACAGCAATTTGCTGCTTCGAAAGGCAGGGATTCTTTATTTCTGTTGGCTGTGGATAGCCCCACGGAGCATAGACATTTTAACACATACAGTATTTCACGAGAGGGCCTTCTGGGAGTTGACATTCTCGGGAAGAATGAGGAAAGCTGCCACCTGCATGTTGCTACACTAAGAAAGGTTCTAGCTCTAAGTACTGGGGGACTTTTGCCAAGCACATGGGTGACATTTGTGTCTGTCCTCTCAGTGGTACAGGAGGTGATTGAATTCTTTGTGATGGTGTTCCAATTTGGGGTACCTCAGGCCCTGTTCGGGGTACGCCGCATGCTGCCTCTCATCTGGTCTAAAGAGCCTGGTGTCCGGGAAGCTGTGCTTAATGCCTACCGCCAACTTTACCTCAACCCCAAAGGGGACTCCACCAGGTATATGTGAGACTTTTGCCTTTGCCAACTTTTCTGAGGTCAGCTTCTCATAGGATGTCTGCACTCTCCTAAAGGAATGGCAGGGGGTGGGGGCATCCTTCTAGAAGAGTTCTGAATCCATAAGCCTGTAGGTCTGCAATGGGACTCAGGGTGGGGCTAGATTTCTAGTCAAGCCCATCCCACATAGTTATACAGCGCTGTGGTCGGATAGCCCTAATAACCTGTTTGCCAGGTTCGAACTTACCAGTTTTTAACGACCTCTGCTCTCTGCTACTCCCACAGAGCCAAGGCCCAGTCTTTGATTCAGAATCTCTCTTTGCTACTAGTGGATGCCTCGGTTGGGACCATCCAGTGTCTTGAGGAAATTGTAAGTCTCCTTACTTCTACTTTCTTTCTTCCTTTCTTTCTTTTTAAGCTTATTTATTTATTTAAGTAATCTCTTCACCTAGCGTGGGGCTCAAACTCACTCCAAGATCAAGTATTAAACGTTCCTCCAACAGAGCCAGGCAGGTACCCCCTTACTTCTACTTTCTTTATTCATTCAACATGTATTAGTGAGTGGTTTCTGTGTGTTCAGCAGTTTACTCAGGCCCACAAAGTGTAAGATTGTTTTCAGGTTCCCAACTGAAAAGGAACCAACGGTATAGTGGGTAGCCAAGAAACATAAAACATTTATAGAAAGATGTAGCACATAGGTAATTAGTGCCAGAAAAAGTGGCACAAGTAGTGGTTGTAGCAGCGACGGTAATGTAATAACACTTCTTATATGCCAGGCGCTATTCTCAGCAGTTTGCTCGTACGAACTTGTGTGATCCTCACACGACCCTTTGAGGTGATACTGTTAATGCCCATTTTACAGTGAGAAGTCTGAGGCACTGAGGTTAAGGAGCTTGGCTCATTACAGCTGGTTCGCGGGAGAGACTCAGGCAATAAGAGCTCTGGAAAACATACTCTTAACTTGTGTGTTACTCTGACGAGTCCCGAGCGGGAAACAGAACCGTGTGAGGCAGGTGGTAGGACTTAAGCGGGGTCTTGATGAGTACAATATAGAGAATTATAGAAAGGAGGGAAGCACGTAGATGGAAAGCCAAGAAAGAGCACAGAAAGCTGCAGAATGAAGATCGCGTTCTGGCGGGAAATTGTTACCCGGAAAAGCTAGTAAAGTGGGAGTGTGGGTTGGAACTGAACTGTAAAGGTCCCTGAAGGCCTTTCACAGGAGCCAGACTTGCCCTTGCTCGCCAGCGTTTTGGTGATAGGCTGTGTAGCGTTTGGGCGGTGCGACCCGTAGGCCGAGGGGGTGCTGACCACAGGCCTCCACTAGGTGGAGCGTGACTGCCAGCCACCTTTCCCGCCTTGCTGGGGGAAGGGAGAGCCCGCAGGCAGCCCCTGGCCTGCAGTGTTACAGGCTAGCTCCTGGGCGGGAGCCCCTCCCGTAGGCGAAGGAGGGCTGTTGGTGCAGGCTGAGCAGGGCACAGCGTGAGGGTGTAGGTGTTTGGGAGACCGGTGCAACACGAACAGGTTGGTGGAGCGGGGACGGCCGTGAGTGTGCAGCGTCAAGGCGCTAGACTCTGGGTGGGGAGGAGAGCTATGGAACCGTACTTCACGAAAAGCACGTTTAAAGGAAGAATAGGTAAGACTCGGTGGGAAAAAATGAGTTGACCGTGAAGCTCTAAGCATATGTGACTAAGAGTGTTGGTCCTCCGGGCAAAATGAGAAGGCAAGGAGGGATGAAGCCTTCCGTTTTAGACGTGGTGAGTTGTAACAGTAACAAGACCTATTAGAACTCTTTGGAATGTGGTCAGATCCATGGACCCACAAAGAACCGAACAAGGTCACTTTCAATATGTCATCTCAGTAAAGGTAGTTTTGAGGGCGTGAGGGTGGAAAAGTGACAGAGATGGAAGTACCTCCCCAAACCCCGACTACAGTTCCCGCCTCCTCCTTCCTTTGCTGCGCCTGAGTAGTGCTTTTACCCACTTCGGGTTCTTCAGGTTCTCTTCAGAGAAGTGCACCAAGCACCGGGTGAATTATTATTTTCTGGCCTGAGCCCTTTCTCTTTTCTCTTCAGCTCTGTGAGTTTGTGCAGAAGGATGAACTGAAGCCAGCAGTGACCCAGGTGCTGTGGGAGCGGGCAACCGAGAAGGTCCCCTGCTCTCCTCTGGAGCGCTATTCCTCTGTCATGCTTCTCGGGATGATGGCGCGGTGAGGCTCGGGTCCAGACAGGCAGTAGGGATAAGAGGGGCAGGGAGGTCTCTGAGAAGGTTCCCTTCCCCTCAGTACCAGCAGTCAGGGCCGGCAGCTGTACGCATGAGTTGGCTACCTAAATAAAAAATAAAGTATTGCAAGTACCAGCCCCCTTCCCCCTCCTCCTGCCCAGCCCAGCAGACATAATGGGATGCAGTACAGCAAGAAGGATTCTGAGGGCCAGCTGTGTCCAAGCCTCTTCTGTAGTGCTCCAGGGCTCTCACAAAGCCTTGCACTGAGTGCTGTTACCTACCCTACTCGGCATTATCCCCTCCAGAGTGCTGTTCCCGACTAGCTTGAACTCTGTGGCTTCCTTCCCCTAGAGGAAAGCCAGAAATTGTGGGAAGCAACTTAGACACACTGGTGAGCATTGGGCTGGACGAGAAGTTTCCACAGGACTATAGGCTGGCCCAGCAGGTGTGCCATGCCATTGCCAACCTCTCTGACAGGAGAAAGGTATGTGGGGTCTCCAAACGGAGAGTGGGAATCCTCTTAGCCGCTCTCGACACATCCCCACGTTTTATCTTTGCTGTTCTCGACAGCCTTCTCTGAGCAAACGTCAACCACCCTTCCGGCTGCCTCAGGAACACAGGCTGTTTGAGCGACTGCAGGAGGTGATCACAAAAGGTGAGCTATCACCAAGGCCTTGGGCAGAATCGAGTCCTTTGTCTGCAGGGGGTAACCTCTCCCTTCTCCTCCGCAGGCTTCGTCCACCCAGACCCACTCTGGATCCCATTCAAAGAGGTGGCCGTGACCCTCATTTACCAACTGGCAGAGGGTCCCGAGGTGATCTGTGCCCAGATATTGCAGGGCTGTGCGAAACAGGCCCTGGCGAAGCTGGGAGAGAAGAGCACCACCCAGGAGGGCCCAAGTGAGTAGGCAGAGGGTCCCCAGTGGGCAGCAGCCAGATTCTGCTGCTTTCCTTGTCAGGCCAGAAGCCACTGCCAACACGGCTTCCTGCAACAGCCCTTCCGCCTCCCCCTCCCCAGACCACCCTCTGTCACTTCTGTCACTCAGATCCAGCCGGTCCCTACCACCATCCTCCCCGTCCCCACCTCTTCTTTGCTAGTTTGCGTATGGCCTGTGACCTAGGGGAAGAGCCTTCAAAACAGGGTGCAGGGCCCCGTGAGGCTTGATTTTGTCTTTTTCTCCCTGCTTTTCCTCTCCCTCCTCCAGAGGACACCCCCGTGCTCCCCACTTTCCTGCTGATGAACCTGCTATCCTTGGCTGGAGATGTGGCCCTGCAGCAGCTGGTGCATTTGGAACAGGCAGTGAGTGGGGAGCTCTGTCGGCGCCGGGTTCTTCGGGAAGAACAGGAGCAGAAGGCGAAGGATCCAAAGGAGAAGGTGAATGAAGTGCCTGGGCATTTGGGTTTGTGTCCCACGCATTGCCCAGGTTTGTCTCATGACCTCAGGTCATTCACATTTCCTCCTGGGGATCCCTGCTTTTCTACCATTAAATAAAATGAGGAAGACACTCTGTCCCTTACTGTTATTACTCTGGGAAAGGTTAGTGAGAACAGAGATGGAGCAGCCATTCACGGTCACCCAGGAAGGAAGGTTTTAGGGAAACAGAGGGCACTGAGTTAGGGACTTCAGCCTGCAATACAGGCTGCCCCCCAGAGGCGCTGCTTGTGAGGACGAGCACACCCCCGCCCCCCCTTTCCCATCAGCCTTGGTCTCTGGGCCTGCCACCTGATGGGGACTTTGTGTTCCCCACTAGAGGCAGTGATGTCTTGCAAACCAGTAAGACACAGCCGTGGAATAAGGTGTGACCTCTGTGACCTTCAGCCATTGTCCACGTGATCCGTCTGTTGACTGTATACAGGAAATGACGTGCTTCTCTGAGGATGGGCTCAGAGATGGAGGAATGTGCTTTGGCAACTTGAAAATAAATGCCATTTGTTCAGTTTTGAACGTGCCAGTTCAGATTTGGCAACGTGAAAACAAAACGACAAAGACCTAGTTCTTTTCCTGTTTAATTCAGGAGTCCTCCCTCTTCACAGACATATTTGACAGTTGTAGGAGTGGTTGTGCAGAACTTGTCTTTCCCCAAATACATTCCTGCAAAATGAAAGGTAGGTCAGAGTCAAAAATGCTGTCCCGGACGAGCCATGATGCCTGGTTTCTTCCCCACCAGAACACCAGCTCTGAGACCACCATGGAGGAGGAGATGGGGCTGGCCGGCGCTGCCGCTGACGACACGGAGGCAGAACTCATCCGCAGCATCTGCGAGAAGGAGCTGTTAGATGGTAAGACTTGCTGAGGGGCCTGCTCCCCACCGGCCAAGATAACCTGTCCCAAACCGAGAGCTGCTCTTCTGACAGGCACACAGGTCCTGGCTGCCTTTGTTCCACTTCTGCTCAAAGTCTGCAACAACCCTGGCCTCTACAGCAACCCAGAGCTCTCTGCAGCCGCTTCCCTGGCCCTGGGCAAGTTCTGCATGATCAGGTAGGCCCTCGGGGCATTAGCGCCTGCTCTGAGAGCATGGGGACTGACTGTCTCCCTGATGGTCCTTTCCTGGCCCCCTAGTGCCACTTTCTGTGACTCCCAGCTTCGTCTGCTGTTCACCATGCTGGAAAAGTCCTCACTCCCCATTGTCCGGTCTAACCTCATGATTGCTACTGGGGATCTGGCCATCCGCTTCCCCAACCTGGTGGACCCCTGGACACCTCATCTGTATGCTCGGTAAGAGATCCCTTGTGACACTTTATTTTTTTAAGATTTTATTTATTTGACAGAACAAGCAAGGGGAGCGGCAGGCAGAGGGAGGAGAAAAAGGAGAAGCAGGCTCCCTGTTGAGCAGGGAGCCCCACGTGGGACTGGATCCCAGGACCCTGGGATCATGACCTGAGCCGAAGGCAGATGCTTAACTGACTGAGCCACCCAGGCATCCCCACTCATGATACTTCAGCAGGCCTCGCCAGCTCTGGGAGGCTGCAGTTTGGCCAGTGTGAGAATCACTAAAACTGTGTTTGGTCTTTAGCATGACCCTGAACATCTGCTCAATACTTGACCTGTACAGACCCTGGCTAAATATGGCCCCAAAGGGATTGGCGCCTCCGTCCAAAGCCTTGGCTATAAGCATAGCCTCTTTCCCCAACCCCAGTTTTCTAACTGCTTCTAGAATGTCACATTAAGAAGGGGTATTAGAGGGGCACCTGGCTGGCTCAATCAGTAGAGCATAAAGACTCTTGATCTTGGGGTCAGGAGTTCAAGCCCCACATTGAGGGTAGAGTTTACTTAAAAAAAGCAGCAGCAGCAGCGGTAATAGATTCCAGCTGAGGGCCTTTCGGGCCAGCGTTGGTCCCAGTGACTTAAGATTTCACTCCCAGGCTCCGGGACCCAGCTCAGCAAGTGCGGAGAACAGCGGGGCTCGTGATGACCCACTTGATTCTGAAGGACATGGTGAAGGTGAAGGGGCAGGTGAGCGAGATGGCCGTGCTGCTCATCGACCCTGTGCCTCAGATCGCTGCCCTGGCCAAGAACTTCTTCAATGAGCTTTCCCACAAGGTGAGAGGCAGCCAGGCAGCTGACAGCTCGCTGCTGAGGGAGCAGGCACCCACCGTGTCTGTAACGTGACTCTCTCTCTCCCTGCCAGGGCAATGCAATCTATAACCTCCTTCCAGATATCATCAGCCGCCTGTCAGACCCCGAGGGAGGGGTGGAGGAAGAGCCTTTCCACACCATCATGAAGTAGGTTCCCTGGGAGCGCATCTCTCATGTAGCACAGGTTTAGGGATCTCACAGGCCTGTGTTTGAATTCTGGCTCTGCCGCTTAGCCGTACGGCCTTCAGCAGTAATGTAACCTCTCTGTGCCCGGCCCTCCTCTGGAAAAGGAGGCCTAGGATACTGGACCCTTAGTTCTGGAAAGGCTTCCGCACAGTCAAGTTTCTAACATGGTCATAGGCACATAGTCGTCCTCACTACACGGCAGCTGCTTCTGTAATAAATTCCCGTTCTCGGTGAACTTTTCTCCGGGGGTGGGGTGGACCTTTTGCTGAGGGCACAGGAAGAGGGCGGGAGGAACAGTGAGGCAGGCATGGGCCACGGCCGAGGGGATTCTCTACCTCGGCCAGGAGGGTGACAGAGGGCTGGTGCTCGGGGAGGGACGGGGTTGTCTCAGCGACGGGTCGGAGCTGCCTCTGGGAGGTCACACGTGCACATCTCCCCTTCCTCAGGCAACTCCTGTCCTACATCACCAAGGACAAGCAGACCGAGAGCCTGGTAGAGAAGCTGTGTCAGCGCTTCCGCACGGCCCGGTAGGCTGCCGTCCCCCGGGGCAGCCCCGAGGAAGGTCGGGCCTGTACCTCTCCGTCCCACAGCTCCTCATGAGGCCCTTGCCGTCCGCAGGACCGAGCGGCAGTACCGGGACCTGGCCTACTGTGTGTCACAGCTGCCCCTCACGGAGAGAGGCCTCCGCAAGATGCTGGACAACTTTGACTGCTTCGGGGATAAACTGTCAGATGAGTCTGTCTTCAGTGCTTTTTTGTCAGTCGTGGGCAAGCTGCGGCGTGGGGCCAAGCCCGAGGGCAAGGTGAGCCCGGCTGCCCACCCGGCCGTCCAAACGCACCCACGTCTGCGCCGCCCCGGCCGCCTCACCTGCCCCAGGCTGCACTGCAGCCAAGTCACCAGCACCACCTGAGACCAGCTCTTTCTGTCTCCAGTTTCTGCTCGTTTCTTTTCCTCTTTTTAAAAAGAAACTTTATTTTTTAGAGCGGTTTTAGGTTCAAAAGCAAAATCGAGTGGAAGGTATAGAATTCCTCCTTATGCCCCCTGCACCCACACACGCACAGCCTTCCCCACGATCAACATCCCCCAGCAAAGTGGCACATTTGCTACAATCGATGAACCTATGTTGACACATCATTATCACCCAAAGTCCATAGTTAGGGACACTCTTGGTGTGCTTTCTGTGGGTTTGGAGAAGTGTGTAAGGCCCTGTGTCCGTCATTCTGGTATCATTCGGTGTGGTTTCACTGCCAAGGAAGTCCTCTGTGCTCCCCCACTCACCCCTGTCCCCCCAACCCCTGGCAACCACTGATTTGACTATTGCTTTTCCGGAACATCCTATGCTTGAAGGCATGCAGTATGTACCCCTCTCAGCTTGGGCTCTCGGGGATCTGCATTTAAGTTTTCACCATGTCTTTTTGTGGACTTGTTTATTTTTCGTCGTAGAAGTAACTTTCCAGGCCTGCTCTTCATCTCTTCTTCCCCTCCAGGCTACAATCGATGAGTTTGAACAGAAGCTTCAGGTCTGCCACACCAGAGGGATGGACGCAGTAGAAGATCTTGAGATTGGCCAAGGGGGCAGCCAGAGAGCCCCATCAGCCAAGAAACCATCCACTGGTATGTGAGGCAGCCCCACGGTGGAGAGACCAGGCCCTCCTCCCAGAGGTTCCTTTTTTGGGGACTCGTGTCTCTGTCTTTTCTAGTCTCCAAGCGGCACCAGCATCTGGCTTCTGCAGCCTCATCAGACGGTGACTTCGTCACTCCCAAGCCCCGCCGCACTGCCCATCGGCACCCAAACACCCAACAGCGAGTTTCAAAAAAGAAACCCAGAATCGTCTTCTCGAGTGATGAGTCCAGTGAGGAAGGTACGATGCTCCGTCCCGGCCTTGGCCCACAGGGAGTGTCACTTGGGGGGTGAGGTCGGTTCTGATGGGGTCCTGCTGTGTAGGTCCTACTGTGTCCACCCCCTCCCCCTAGGTGTCTTCCCCTCACGAAGTTTGGGTTTTATTTCTGCTGTGTGGGTCTGGGGCCATCCCACTTGTTCCCTGAGATCTACTCTTCACCATCTTTGTGACTCAGCTTTTTCTTATCCCTCCAATCTTCTGAGTAGAGCTTTCAGCAGAGATGACAGAAGATGAGACCCCCAAGAAGACCACGCCCATCCGCCGAGCACCTCCTCGGAGGCACAGGCCCTAAGAGGTCATCTTGCCTGTTCCCATCCCTGCTGTGCAGGGTTTCTCGTGGGGTGACCTAGAAGTCTGTTGCTCTTGTAAAATACTTGTTTGCCTGTCTTCTTGTCTTTTTAATATATAATGGTCTTTATAACGTAAAGCGTATCTCTTAAACTAGCCCAGTTGAACTGAAGTGAGCTGCTTTCGGTGGAATAGATGTCTGCCAGTCTCCTTGTTTCCTAGTGAATAAATGTTTTTATATACTTTTAGACATTTTTCCTAGGCTTGTCTGTTTCATCTTGCGCATTAGCCCAGATGCAGGAGACAGGGAGAGGATTATCAATCCAGAAAGAGGAGCCGCAAAGTCCTGGGGCCTCTCTCGAGATCTGAGAAGCTCCATGCTCCCCCAGTGCCTCATCTTCCCCTTCTCGACCTCCCCACGCTGCACAAGTGACAGGATTGCTCCACGGTGGCGAAGCACACAGGGTCTAGGCTCCACATCAACGCGTTCCACTTGGGGGCAGTTTTGCCCTCCAGGGAACATTTGGCAACACCTAGAGATTTGTTTGTCGTCACAACCTAGGTGGGAGGAACGCTATCCATCAGCATCCAGTGGGGAGAGACCAGGGATGTGGCTGAATACCCTACAATGCAGAAGACAGACCCCGCACCAGAATGAGTCAGCCCAAAGCATCAGTCAGTGGTGCGGAGGTGGGAAAACCCTTCTCCAGACCAAGGGCTGGTCTGTGTGTTCCCTGAGCCCATCTCTGGGACAGGTGACTGACCTGGTCGCCAGGCTGATGGAAGGTCGGGTCCCCTCCATCTGTGGAGACTGCCTAGCAAGGAATCTTTACTGTTAGAGGGTCTGTGGGAAGTCAGCCCCTCACGCAGGCACTGCTTTAGCCTGCCCACCCCCTCAGCTCCCCAAGTCTGTTCTGCTGAGTCACCTGGACCATGAGGCAGTGAGCGTGCTCTCATGACAACACTGGTGTCTTTGCTGTCATGACAACGGCAGGCTGCATCAGTAACGCTCCATGGGCACCAAGCTCCCTTTTTGGCAGAAGACACTAATGAAAAAAGACACACATGCAGCAAAAGGGAAGATGGGACTTCAGACACACATTCTAGGTAGTGTGGGAGCATCGGGGGGTTCCTAAGGCCTAAGGCCCATTCCAGGGAAAGAATTAATGGTCCTGGTTGAGCCTGAGCAGGCATGGAACGGTTAGATCAGCTGCTGAATCCCTGCCCCAGCAGACTGCCTGTGGTCCTTCCCACCTCCTGTCACCATTAGGTGTCCTCTGGCCCTGCTCTTGGGGTTCGTGAAAAGCCTGGGGACCAACCAAGCACATGGCTGCCAGACAGACATAGACTTGGCTCTGGGGCCCCAAGGAGGGAGGGCAATCCCAGAAAGGGCAGGGACTGGGGTTGGAGTTGGTGCGGGAGAGTATGCTCTCTGCCTTTTAAGCAAAGGTTATCGCCAGACGGGCTAAACTTAGCCACAGGCTCTTCAGCTAGAAAAGGGGGCTGGTCTCAGGTTACGCTGGGCCAGCAAAGAGGCCCCTGGGTACCCAGTCCCCAGCACCTGCTGATGGGCCACGTCCATTCCACCCCACCCCTTTCTAAACCCTGGTTCATCTCAAGCGTTCTGAACACAGCCCCTCTTCCATCCTCAGCTGGCAAAACCGGCGCAGCTGGGGCTCCGGCCTGTTGGAGGGGAATGGATCCCTCCCTCTACCTCGCGTGGGGCTGGAGGCCGGTTCCCGCCACATGCCCAAGACCTCCCAATTTCTTCCCTCTTCTGGACGCTTCGCACTACCCCCGACATCCCCGGGCCCAGGCAGGGAAGAGGAGTCCCTGGCTCGGGCTGGCTGGCACGTCCCAGGATGGGGAGGGACTTCCGCCCTCACGTCCCCCTCTCTGGTGGGGGCTGGAGACAGTGAAAGGGGCACTGTCTCCGGCTTGGGCGGCACAGCACGCAGGTCTCCCAGGAGCGACTCTGTGGGAGGCCTTCGGCCTCTCGTCCTCCCCCTGTGGCCCAGCCCCGCCTGGGGGAGAGCAGCTGGTGCGCACAGGGCCTGGTTTGTCCGCCCCAATTATCAGCTCTCCGGGCTGCCCGAGCTTGCAGGACAGCGTGACCTTCAGTGCAGAAACCGCCTCCTACCCCCCAGCCACCTCCCGAGCCTCATTCCTCTCCAGGCCCCCACTGCCCAGTGCCAGCCCAGGCCCCCGGCCCAGGGAGGCCAGGAGCCAGGCCCTGGGGAGGGGGAAGTGGGGGCTGGGCAGAGCCCGGCAGTAGGCGGGCTGACCCTCCCCTTGCCTTTTCCTCTGCGGTTCCTCCGCCGCTACCGAAGAGCCTTGAGAAGTTCCTCAGCCTTCCCGCCTCTCAGCCTCTAAAAGAAAGGGGAGGGGGGTGGCCGCGTGCAACTGCGAGGGGTCCCGGCTCCGGCTCCAATTCCCCATCCCACCAGCTCCCAAAGTCCTCCCATTTCATCTGTGCAGCAACTTGAACGGCCCTGGCTCTTGGAGGCCTTCCGTTGCCACCAGGAGCCCCGTCCTGGGGCCCACAGTCTCCTGCAAGCCCACAGGGTGCCCACGAGTGCCATTAGCGATCACCTCCTCCACTGGGGCTGGTCTCAGTCCCCTCCCCCATTCCGTCCCTAGCCCACACGTTTGGTGCGTGCACACTGGAAGAAGCAGGCGGGTCCAAAAAAAAAGCGGGCCCAGCTACTCGCGGCTTTACGGGCGCACGTAGCTCAGGCCTCCGAGCCCTTGGGCCGCGACTGGGCTAGCAGGCGGGAGGCGGGGCCCGCGCCCCCACGCCCCCCCGCCGCGTCCGGGAGGTATAAATAGAGACTGCAGTCGCCGCCGGTGCTCTCTGCTCTTCCCCGTTCGACAGATAGCCGCATCTTCCCGTGCAGTGCCAGGTAAAACCCGGCAAAGCCAGGCGGAGGGGAGCCGCGAGAGGCCCGGGCACGGCTCTGAAGGGGGCCGGGGGCGCTCGCGGAGCCGGGCTGGGCTGCGCGGCCGCGGTCGGGTGTGCCCGGCCGGACCTCCGCATTGCAGGGGCGGGAGGACGGACGTGCTCGAGCGCGGGGTGGGAATGGAGGCCTGGGGGGAGGGGAGGGCAGCGGCCGGACTGCTGCCGCCGCCCGCCCCCGCGCTCTAATGCTCGCCTTTCTCTGCCCGCAGCCGCGTCCCCGAGACACGATGGTGAAGGTCGGAGTGAACGGGTGAGTTCGGGGGTGGGGTAGGGTGGGGCATCGAATCCTGCGGCCCCTGGCGAGCGCGTGGGGGACGTGGGTGCGGTGGTCCTACCCCCCCACTTCCAAGGAGAATTCAAGGTCGGTGCTGACCTGGCGGAGGCTCTCGGCCCAGAGGGCCTCGTGGCCCCCACCCCGTCCCCGGCTGTGGCACCTCCTGCAGGGCCGCCCTTGCGGGTTCGAGCCGCGCGCAGCCGTCCCCTCCCACCTGCCTCCTATCCTCGGGAGCACAGCCATGTCGGCTTAACCATCCCTTTAATCCCCCGGCCGGGGCTTTCTTTGCTTTCGCGCCCTGCGGGGTCACGTGCCGAGGAGGCGCCCCTCCCCCCGCCCCCCCGCCCGGCGCGGCCCGGGGCTCCCGGGGCTCCGCTGGGTGCGCAGCCCGCCGGGAGGACTGGCTTGCGGTAACCCAGCCGCCATGTTGCAACGGGGAAGGAAGCGAAGGAGCCACCGTTAGGCAACCTCGCGTAGCTCTTCACCCTTCCTCCTTCCTCGCCTATGACTAACCCTCCTAGTCTTGCCCCAGCGGGGTGGAGTCGCCTCTGTCCCGTAAGCCAGGTGAGGCAAGGCTTCCCCCAGCCCTGCTCTCGAAAGAACTGGACCTCAGAACTCCGACCACAGACCGTCCCTTAAGCTGCCAACCAAATTTCCCTCAAGGATGCTCTTCCTGGATGATCCTCTGATGAATCAGAAACGTGGGTTTAGCGGAGTCCCCTCTTTTTTCTTTTCTTCCTTTTTTTTTTCTCTTTTTTCTTCATGCGGAGAGGTGTGGTAGCTGCAGCTTAGTGCCATGTTGGGGGAGCTGAGTCATGGGTAGTTAGAAATTTTCCACCACAAAATGGCTCCTGCGGCAGCAGCCCCTTCCGTCACACTGGCTCTCCTCGAAGCTCTCTTCTTCCTTCGGTGCCTAGAGCTGACCCAACCCCAAAAGCCAAGGCTGTAAAGGTCACTGGGAGGATTAGGTGTCCGTGAGCCTTGGGAATCCTGCCCTTCTTCCCATTCCGTCTTCCAGAAATCAGATCCTCACTCCACTCTAATCTGGGGTTAAATATAGCTGCCTGACCTTTCTGCAGCTGGGGGCCTGGGCTTCTACCCTCTTTTACCTCTCACCCCCCCACACGCACGCCCGCACACACACACAGCTGTTGCTTCTGCTCTGATTTTTAGGAGAGGGTTTGCAAGGACAGGTAGCTTAGTGAACTAGAGCCCTGAGATTAGGGGGTTGAGAAGGACTCCTTTTTCTCCTCCTCTTTCCATTTTGGAGGAAGGGATGGGCTTTCCCTGTCCAGTTAATTTCTGACCTTTACTCTTGCCCTTTGAGCTTGGTGGTGCTAACTGTGCAAGTCTTTGCTGCCCGGAGGGTGTATCCTGAAGCTGGGCCAGACCAGCACAAGTGTTCTCAGGGCACAGATAGTAGGGGTGATAAATGCCATGTGCCCAGCCAGACCATGCCCTGCACTGCCGTTTCTCCTGGTAGGACTTGAAGACACTAGGGAGTTGGGCAAGTGTTTGAACCTCTAATCACCTCTTGGGCAGGCTTCACTTCTTGGCCATGCTGTAAAGCCAGCCTGTTCTGGTGGGGTTGCGCAGGAGGGTAAAATGAGACCTCCTGGGACTTCCCTGGTGGCAAGGAAGTGCCATTTTCTAACCCCTGAAAGAGGATGCATTGGCCTTGGGCTGCTTCCATGCCTGGGAGGATTCTCTGTCGTCGTCCCCCCCCCCCCCCCCCCCCCCCCCCCCCCCCCCCCCNGCTCACCCCTTGTCTTTCTTAGATTTGGCCGTATTGGGCGCCTGGTCACCAGGGCTGCTTTTAACTCTGGCAAAGTGGATATTGTCGCCATCAATGACCCCTTCATTGACCTCAACTACATGGTGAGTGCTGCCCTTTCAGCCACTGTCAGAGCAGAGCCGGCTAAAGCGCAGCCCCTCACTGCCCTCCTCCCCCCTTCCTCCAGGTCTACATGTTCCAGTACGATTCCACCCACGGCAAATTCCACGGCACAGTCAAGGCTGAGAACGGGAAACTTGTCATCAATGGAAAGTCCATCTCCATCTTCCAGGAGTAAGTGTGGAAGATGGAACAGAAAGAAATTTGCTTTGAGGGGGGTGCTAGGATGGGTGACCACCTTGGGTACGTTGTACCTCACGTCCCTGAATTGGCATCTTGTCTTCCCTTGTAGGCGAGATCCCGCCAACATCAAATGGGGTGATGCTGGTGCTGAGTATGTTGTGGAGTCCACTGGGGTCTTCACGACCATGGAGAAGGCTGGGGTGAGTGCCAGGGAGACTGAAGATGGGAGGGGGTTGGCCCTGGGGTTTGGTGTAGCGAGAAGAACGCGCACTGCAGACTCAGACCAGGAAAGGGAGCGCCTGGATTATGATGACTCTTCTGCTGCAGGCTCACCTGAAGGGCGGGGCCAAGAGGGTCATCATCTCTGCCCCTTCTGCTGATGCCCCCATGTTCGTGATGGGTGTGAACCATGAGAAGTATGACAACTCCCTCAAGATTGTCAGGTGAGCATGACACGGGAGCGGAGAGGGGAGTGAAGTGGTCTGATAGTACTGTGTGCGACAAGATGGACCTGCTTGCCCTTGACGTGCCTCCCTCTTTCCAGCAATGCCTCCTGTACCACCAACTGCTTGGCTCCTCTGGCCAAGGTCATCCATGACAACTTCGGCATCGTGGAGGGACTCATGGTATGATTGATGGGGAAAGTGTCCAGAGCCCATTGATTTCTCACCCAGGACTCCCATCTTTCTTTCTGCTTAGAACATGGTCCTAGGCTGGGGGGTGTGCTGGGGCCTCGGGGGTTCCAAGGTCAGGTCATTCTATCCCGTAATTCTTCCCAAGAGCGGGTGAGGTGATGAGGACTGTGCAGGCCCTCACTTCTTCCCTCGTGTTTCCAGACCACCGTCCATGCCATCACTGCCACCCAGAAGACTGTGGACGGCCCTTCTGGGAAGCTGTGGCGTGATGGCCGAGGGGCTGCCCAGAACATCATCCCTGCTTCCACTGGTGCGGCCAAGGCTGTAGGCAAGGTCATCCCTGAGCTGAACGGGTGAGGCTGCTTGCTGCTTTTCTGCCCTGGGCATCTGGGGGTGGCCAGGAGGAGTGGTGCTGAACCCATTTCCCCCTGTCTGTAGAAAGCTTACTGGCATGGCCTTCCGTGTCCCCACTCCCAACGTGTCCGTCGTGGATCTGACCTGCCGCCTGGAGAAAGCTGTAAGTGTGGGCTGGAAAAAGCGGCAGGCTAGGAATTTGTGTCTGGGGGAAAGCAGCAAGATTGGAACTTGAATGACCATCTTATTTTTACATTGTTAGGCCAAATATGACGACATCAAGAAGGTGGTGAAGCAGGCATCAGAGGGCCCCCTCAAGGGCATCCTGGGGTACACAGAGGACCAGGTTGTCTCCTGCGACTTTAACAGTGACCCTCACTCTTCCACCTTTGATGCCGGTGCTGGCATCGCTCTCAATGACCACTTTGTCAAGCTCATTTCCTGGTATGTGGCCGGGTGTGGAGCAACACCTAGGAAAGGGACTAGAGTAGAGTCTTTCGCCCTCTGGTGGCCAGTTCGGGAAAATAGCCTTTCACTCTTGATCTCTTTCCAGGTATGACAACGAATTTGGCTACAGCAACCGGGTGGTGGACCTCATGGTCCACATGGCCTCCAAGGAGTAAAAGCCCCCTGGACCACCAGCCCCAGCAAGAGGAAGAGAGAGGCCCTCAGCTGCTGGGGAATCCCTGCCCCAACTTATCCCCCGAAACACTGAGAACCTCCTGACCTCCACTGTTTCCATCCCAGACCCCCTGAAGAAGGGGAGGGGCTTGGGGAGCCCTACCTTGTCATGTACCATCAATAAAGTATACTGTACCCAGCCAGCTCTTTGAATGTTTTAGCTTATTCCAGGGCCTGGGATAAGGAGGAGGGGAGCTAGGCTGTGTGCCAAAGAGAAATCAGTCTTGCTCATGGTACCCAAGAAAGACCCAGCGTACCGCAACCAGGCATAAACTCCCCTGGAGGTCGTGGGCCTGAGAGCATCCCTCACAAAGGTGTGTGCACTGCACTCACTTCTGAGGGCCACTGGTCCTTGCTTTGGCTTAGTGCCCCTCCAAAGCCCCTAGGTGCTACTTGATGCAACATGATGTCAGAGAACAAGTACGTCTTGTCACCAGATGACCTGGCTGCAGCCACCTGGAGGGTAACCTTGGCGCAGGATGTCAGGGCTTTGGAATTGGGCTAGCAAGTCTCGCAGCCTTGCCCGGTGACCTGGCTGCTGCTAGGGAGCCAACTGCCAGGGAGCGAATTCCACTGCCTCACAGCTGTGAGGCCCAGGCTGAGCTCTAGCTGGGCCCTAGTTACTGCCGTCTGTAAATGGATACGCCAGTGCCCAGCCCCTCCAGGTCTTCTGGAACAATTATATTCGGTCAGCTGTATAACCAGTGTAGTGAGTGATCAGGAAAATGGGGTAACGCCACCTCCAGGACTCAAGGTGGCACGTAAGGGGGATCGCTGCCATGGTCTGCGGGTGAGGGCTTCGGGGGCGGAGGCACAGGCCGGCACCTGGTCGTGTGTAAGGTGATGAAAAGCAGGACACACCTCCCAGCAGGGATCAAGTAGCTACCACCAGAAAGTGCTTGAAACAGTGACACGAAAGTGTTCAATAAATACTCTCCAGTTTGATTATTATTGAAGATTCCATTCCAATGTCAGCTCGGCCTCCCTCCGGCAGTTAGGCTGACATGTCCTCATTCGCGTGCCCCCAGTTTCTCCCAGGCTTTTCCAAGTCCGGGACGTCTTAGCCGGTTGCTCTCGGTGTGTGACAGACACGGAGGAGGCACATCTTCAGCTGATACTTGAAGAGACTGAGGCCCTGAGCACACATACACACGCGCACGCACGCACAGGCACACACACAAGCAGCTTCGCCTTTTTCTCTGCCACTCTGCTGACTGGGGAACAAGCAAGGGCTTCCCTCTCCCTCCACGATGCTGCACCTGGTCAGATCCAGAAGCCGCCCAGACCCGAGGCACTAAGGCCCCCTGAAGGCAGGCACTGCCGGAGGGAAGGGTCGCAGCCACTTCACTGCCTCCGCAGGCAGAGAGATGGTCGGGAGCACTTGGACGACAGAGGGAGGGCAGAGCACCCAGTCCGACCTCCACCTGCGCCGCGGAGGGAGGCCCTCTCCCCCGGTGTGTGTTGCACAAGCCATGCAACGTCCAGCTTCCTCCACTTCATACCAGTGCCTGGGCCAGTTAGCACCAGTACAGATCCTGACCGTGAGCTGGCTTGAGGCCACAGAAACGGAAGGAAGATCTGACAATCACAGTCCTTACTCAATGGAGAAAGTAAGGGGCCACAATCGCTCCAGCAGCATTTTAAAGATGAGAAAGTAGCAGACACCCACGCATGAAGCCAGGAGAGCCCCGGCCGTAGTGGGAGTCGCCTGGGACGGGCGGGCTAAGCCTCACTCCAGACACCTGAGAACCCTGGAGGCCAAGGTCAAAGGCAGGAAGCCCAAGGGAGGAGGGTCCCAGTCCCCAGGGGCGAGGCTTGGTGCGGTGGGACGAATGATGTTCCCCTTCTGTGAACCCCCCACCCCTCTGCCTCGGTGAGTTTCCAGCAGGGTGGTGCCCCGGGGCCCAGGTGCCAAGCTGGAGGCAGGTCCCTATCTCATGGAGCTATCAGATGAGACATCGCGATCGGAGTCCTCAGCCTCGCTTGGCGGTGGCGGCGGGTCGCTAAGCGGGACCGCAGCGAAAGCAGGAGACTTTCTAGAAAAAAACACCAGTTCTCACCGTGGGGCAGGCAAGAATCCTGATGAGGCTGGCATTCCTCTCTCCCGTGGCCTTTTTCTCTGGCTCAGGCAAGGCCAGGGGGGCCACTGGGGTGAGGTGCAGGGTGAGGGAAGTGGGGAAGGGAAAGAAAGCTCCCGCAGCCCACCCTGATGTGGGAGATAGACCCTGTCTTTATCTTGGGGACTCTGGGAGGCTCAGAGTTCAGAAAGATCTCAAATTACAGGGGCACACCTGGGTGGCTCAGTCCCCTAAGCATTTGATTTTCGCTCAGGTCATGATCTCGGGGTCCTGGGATCGAGTCCCACATCAGGCTCCTTGCTCAGCAGGGAGCCTGCTTCTCTCTCTCCCTCTGCCCCTCCCCCCACTCATGCTCTCTCCCTCTCCCCCCAATAAATAAAATCTAAAAAAAAAAAAAAAAATCTCAAATCACAGTAGGAGAGATGCTGCCTGAGCCAAGGGCACAGGCTTGATGGCCCCAGCTTTATGTCTACCTGTAGAACTTTTGGACTTTTTAAAATTTACTTTTTTTTAGAGGCAGAACTTATACCGGGTCAAAGGCATGAGCTGTGGCCCTGACTTTAGATAGAAATCTGCCCCCACACGTCTTCTGTTCCTTGGCAGTTTCGAGCTGCGTCTAACCAGGGGACCCCCCCCCCCCGCGAGCTGGTGGCATTGAGAGGTCTCAGCCGTGCAGCCACGTGTGGATGCGCACTCATCGTCCCACTGCTGCAGGCGAGAAGGCTGTGGCGCTGGGCCAGACACACCAGGCGCCCTCCCACAAGAGCCCCGCCTCGACATGGGCCATGGGCGTGCAGGGCTTGCCCCCGAGGAAGACACACAGGGAAGGTGGGCCGGGCCCCAGCCGCCAGGGGCGGTCCTCACCGGTCTCCCGACTGGGTGATGAGCCGGCGGCAGGTCTCCATCTGCACGTCCAGGCCGCGTTTCATGCTGCACATCTCCATGTACTCGTGCAAGTGGCGGTTCATGTCGTTCTTGGCCGTGGCCAGCTCCAGCTGCGGCAGGGGCAAGGCAGGGCCAAGCAGGTCAGCAGGGTCCCTGGCCCGCACCCCCAGGAGGCGAACACGCTAAGAACACCGCCCGGCGGGGGGCCCAGGCAGCCGTGGGCGAGGGCTCAGATTGAAAAATCGGTCTGAGCAGCCAGAAGGCGCCTACTGTACCAGCATTCTTTCTAGTTTGCCTGGCAATCTTTGCCTGCAGAGGAAGGCAGAGGACCCTGCTATGGGCCCGCGTTCTTGCCACAGACCCTCGCTGAAGAGAGGAACCAAAGTGTGGGCAGGACAGACAGCCCGACGCGGCTGTCTGTGCGCGGCCTGGCTCCCCCTCCCTGGGCTTCCCGCGTGGCCCCGTGCAATGCTGCACCCTGTCTGTTTCCCTCACTCATTTGGGTGTTTCTGGAAGGCTGGCCCCGGCTCGGCTCTTATTCATCTCTGCCTGTGCATGCCCAGCACCACGCTGGGAAATGACTTAGTGAACTTTGCGAAGTCCTGACAAGCCTCCCTGCACAAAGGAGGAGACCTGCCCGCGCTGCTGAAAGAGGCGCGATCCTCCCCTGATGGCTCTTGTCTCTGGTGTGAGCCATTCTCAGCGTCTCATGGGAAGACTGCTGCCACACCCAACATCCCACCGGTTAGAAGATGTATCCCGATTCAAGAAATGTTCCATGTGGGAAATGTGGGCTCCGAATCAAGGAAACATGGCCTCCCTCGCAGAGGCAGAGCTGAGAGGCGGGGCGAAGGCGGAAAAGGTCTGGGCCAGAGATGATCTGCTGCCTCTCTTTGTATTGGGTACAAAGGACAGGCGGCCAAAAGGAGAGGCAGAATAAAACTGCTTGGAGGTGATTTGCTTGACTGCCTGGGAGCAAAGAGAAAGGGCAGGAAACTACCCGTGAGTAATCTGAATTGGATAGAGGAAACCACCCAGAACTAATCCAAACTGGACAGGGAGAGGCTGGGAACTCAGAGGAAGGAGGAAAGGGGTCACGGGGCCAGACGGAAGGGAGGTGGCCCGAGTGGGTCGGGAGCCCTAGCGGGTGCCGCTCAGATGGCAGCCTGGATTCCAGAGTCGGGACGTGCAGCTGCTCAGTCCAGGAAGATAAGTGAGGTCACCAGCTCCCGGCAGACTGGCCGCTGCCAGCACCCCAGGTTCTCCAACTAAGGAGAGCGGGAGGGGAAGGGGCTAGCTTCTGGAGCCCATCACTCATGAGGACAGGAAAGAAGGAAATGAAGCACATACATTCTATTCAAAGACAAGGCCAGGACCACCACCAGTTGCCTCTACACATCTGTACGTGTCCCCTTCACACGTGAGGGAAGGCGGCCGTCACCCACCAGGAGGTGCCCAACAGCCTCCACGGACGACCCCAGCCTCGCTGTGTGACCGGAGGGAGGGGTAGGGCTGGGACTCGATGGAAGAGAAGGAGACAGGACAGCAGGAACTCCCTCCCACCTTCCATCTGGGCCCTGGCTTTACTGCCAGTAATGGGAAATGCTCCTTGCTTCCATCCCAGTCACGCCAGGATGGGTCACCAGGGCCAGCAGGGCACCCAAAGCCCCATTAGCTCTCCCAACACCTCTCCTAAAGCCATCCTCCTGCAAGACAAGAGGGAGACTGCCAGATGGGTGTCCATGAGTGGACAGAAAGCGGCTCTCCCCTCCCCTCTCCTCAGCGGGGAGCAGACACATGGCTGCAGGCCTTTAAAACTCAGCCTGTCTGCTTGGGCAAGAAACAAAAGCAGGTTTGGCTTCAAGGAGCAGGATCATGGGATGTGTGTTGGGAGAATGTGCATGTAGGAAAATCATCTGTCAACTTCCTTCTCGAAATGCCGGCAGTGTGAGAACAGCAAGGGTATAAATATGCCACATGGTCTTGAGGAGAGGCCGAAAGTTACAGAAGCTCATGGGCCTCTTCCCCAAGCCGGGGCACTCAGGGCTCAGAAGGGCCCTCTCCAGGAGTGGGAAAGGAGGCTGCCAAGAACAGCGTCCCACCCTGCCCGCCACCCCTCTGCCCAGGGCGCCACAAACCCGCTGCAGCCCAAAAAAAAAAAAAAAAAAAAAAAAAAAAAAAAAAAAAAAAAAAAAAAAAAAAAAAAAA
>NC_048233.1:7262549-7313436 GCF_002007445.2 Ailuropoda melanoleuca
CCCCCCCCCCCGCCCCGCCCGCAGACCTAGCTCTAAGTTAGAGCACCAGCTTCCCTTGCCCATACTCGAGAAGGTCCCTCCAGGCTACAGAATGACAACAGAGGTTCCTCCTTCAGCTGAAGGGCTGAGCTGAAGAAACAGCAAAGTTCGAGCCCACTTCTGCAACCGCGCAGACAGTAGTAGTGATAACCATAAAGGCAGTAAGCTTTCTAGGAGACAGGCACTGCCCTCAGCTCTACACGTGCCCCATTTCATCTGATCTTCAGACAAGCCTGCGAGGGAGGTACAGTTAAGATCCCACCTGACAGAGAAACAGGCTCAGAGGACGTACGCGGCCCCGTAGAAGTTGGAAGTGACAGGGCTGAGACTGGAACCCACACCTGTCCAACCCCGCCAGAGCCTGAGGTCCTAAGGCCCCACCCCCACAAGAGAAAGGAGGAGGCCCGGTGTCTGGGGTCTCCCTGGTCGTGGCTTCACAAACCCCCGGCCTTACCTCTATCTGGTCAATGGTTTCCTGATATTCTTTCTCCCGGGTTTTGAACAGGGACTCCGTGTCTTTAATCACCTTCTCCAAACTATCTTCCTGCTGCCGGAGCAGAAAGGGAAGCAAGGGGGAGGCCGATGGAGAGGGTGGGATGGGGGCATTCCACAGGGCCAGGGCGGGGAAGAGAGAGAGAGCCCGGTTAAAGGAAACTGGAGAAAGCCGAGAGAAAGGATGAAGGAAGAGGGGGAAGCAGGTAGAGGATGGAGGCCACAGACGGAAAGCAGCAAGGAGTGCAGGGAGGGGCGGGAGGGGCGGGAGGGGCAGGAGGGGCCGGGCGTCCAGCTGGGGAGGTGGCAGCTGCTGGGGCCCTGCGGCCCTGTGGCCGGGAGGGGCCGTTACCTCTCCCTGCGCCTCTGCGGCTGCCATGGCATAGCCTGAGAAATCCTCCCAAAGCAGCAGGGTCTCCTCAGTCTCCTCCCAAGTCAGGCTGTCACAGTCGTCCTCAAAATCATACTCCCTCCTAGAGACAGGGAACCCGCTGTCAAGGAGGGCGGGGACTCGCAGCCCGGCGGAGGGCCACTGTCGAGGGAGGGGGCCTCCGGCCTCGGGGAGACAGGGTGCTGCTGCGGGCGGGCCTGCGGGACTCACAGCTGGTTGAGCATGCGCTGCATCTCCTCGTTGATGCTGAGGGCTGTGCTCTCCTCCTCATCCCCATCGGGCTGGCGGGGCCCGTCACTCTCCGACAGGGAGGTGTCCTCCTCGACGGCAGCCTTGCGCTCCCGCTTCCGCCCCCCCATGGATGGGACCTTAATGGGAGACAAGTGCAGAGACTACAGAGACGAGGNGGGGGCGGAGAAGCGGGAACCAGCGGAGGGGGGGGGCGGGACGGACAGAGAGAGAAGACACGGTTACAACGACAGGAACACACACCAGAGTTACCGAGACAGGCAGACAGACATGGATGGGGGCAGGGCTGCAGACTGAGAAGGAAGAAAAAGGAGAAACAGAAAATAGGGCGGTAAGATCAGGGGAGAAATGGCCTGGCGACCACATCAGATGTGCATAATGGCTAAAGAGGATTTGTTTTCTAAAAAAAAAAAAAAAAAAAAAAATGCCTTCCAGCCTTTCTAATGAAATGACCAAACTAAAAGGCAAGTTTCAGGCTTCAAGGAGGAGGAGGACGCGGTATATAGGAAGGAGAACCTGAATCACACATCCAGATCCGGAAAGCCAGAGGAGAAGGGATAGAAAGAAATGAAGCAAAGAGGG
The DNA here is from genome assembly GCF_002007445.2 of Ailuropoda melanoleuca. Lineage (NCBI taxonomy): Eukaryota > Metazoa > Chordata > Mammalia > Carnivora > Ursidae > Ailuropoda > Ailuropoda melanoleuca. Next base: position 7,264,303 of record NC_048233.1, read on the forward strand.
ACCGAGATAGAGAAAAGGTGGAAGAGCAAGGAGAATGGAGACAGGAGAAGAAATCTGGGCCCAAAAGCCCAGCGGGTCAAAACTGACGGCCAAAGGCCTGGGTGGCTTAGAAACTGGGACTGGGACATTAAAAAGCTTGCATGACAGCAAAACTAACCAGCTTCTTCTGTGGAGAAAGCAAGAAAAGATGAAAGGAAGAGAGGACAGGAGGCGGACAGAGGAGAGAGAGAGAGGGAGGGGAGAGACGGAGTTAGAGACGGCTTCCGAACCTTCTCTTCAGAGGCTGTTCCTTGCCCCCCAGCCTAGTCCCACTGAGGGCCCCTGGTGCCAGGGTGGGCTCCCCAAGAAGGAGGGGCCAGCGCTGAGGGAAGACTCTGGGCCTGCGCCCCCCTCCCGTGAGGAGCTGAGGCACTGGGCAGGTGCGGGCAGGGGCCCGGGCCTGCGGGCCGCCCCGTCCCCTCACCTGGAACATCTTGATCATGTCTTCGCAGTTGCGCTGCTGAGCCACGTCGCACAGTTTGGCGGTGATGTCAATGCGGCGACAAATGTCCATATCTACCTTCATGGCCTTCTCCTGGATCTTGGTGTCCAGCTCAGACAGGTTCTGTCCAGGGAACGCAGGGCACGGTAAGCAGGCGGCCGGCACCCCAGACAAGGCCCAATGAGATCCTCATTCTTCCGATCACACACCACCTCTGCCCCCTCTTCCTGGACGCCCTCCCCTCATGGGCTCATGGGCTGCTCAAGCCACCAGCCCCCTGGTCAGACGGGGAGCCCCGGAGGGCACGGTCCGGGACCTGCTGGGGCTCCCTCCTGGAACTTATGCTCCCAGAGAGAGAGACCACTGGGAGTTACAAGAGTGGAGGAAGTATTTCGAGAAGAGGAATGGCTAACACTTATTCAGCATGAAGTCTGTGCCAGCAGGGTCCTAAGGGCCTGACAGCCTCCCTCATCGCTCTGCAAAGTACCGTCTTTACGACCCCATTCCACGGGGGAGGACACGGAGGCAGAGCGGTGAAGGAATTCACCAAGGCCACCCTGCATGCAGGTCAGAGCCAGGGTCTGGGCTCTTAACTAAGCGCTTGCCAGCCTCTAATAGAGGTCAAGGCCACAGATCGAGACCTCTCACATAAGACACCAAAGCTTTCATTCCTTCCTGTCCTCCTGAATGAGGGTGGGGTGGGGTGGGGGGCCAGCCGGGGGGAGACGGAAGCACAACAAAGTGAGTAAGGGCGGTGGCCCAGGAAATGCACAGGCCCAGAGCAGAAAGGCCCACCTTCCCGGCCTCAGACGGGCTCAGACGTGTGGGGGCTGCACTCACATTGCTCATGAGCCCCTTGAAGACCACAAGCTCAGCTTTCAGCTGCTCCACCTTCATGGCCAGCTCCTCCTGGCAGGCGTCAGCCTCCTGGGCTTCNGGGGGGGGGGCAGCCCTCACCTCCTGGAGCTCGTTCACTCGCTCCTGCAGCTGTATCCGCACAGTATACTCCTCTTCCCACCTGGCAGACATGGGGGACAGGGAGGGAGCCTAGGTGCGGGGTCCTGCCCTGCCCTGCCCCAGCGGCTCCCCGCTCCCCACCCCTCCAGCTCAGGCCTCTCTCACTCTAGCTCTGGTGCCCTGGGTGCTCGGGGGGCCGTGGCCAGGAACGGCCAGCCTGCCCGGGGGTGGCCAGCTGCAGCTGTCGGGTGGCTCCACGCTTCCTGGCAAGTGCAAGCCCGCCAGCTGCCTTCCCGGAACCTCTGGGCCGCGCCCCAGGAACCCTATTTGAGAGCAACTGCTGCCACTCTGCTCCCTCACAGCGCCCATCCAGCTCGGGCCCTGGCTCAGCCAGCTGCCTGGCTGGCCTCCTCCCCCCTCGCGCCCGCACCAGACCCCCAGGCCTGCTGGCCCGGCCTCTCACCTTCGGGGGCCCAGATCCAGTCTCCCGCCTCCTGCCCGCACCAGCCCAGGGCTCCTCTAGCCCGCTGGCCTGCCTCTCGTGGTGCCATTTAACCCTGGAGAAGCAGCCGCAGGACACACACCCCATCAACAGGGTTGGTCAAGAGCCCGGTAGGAGACACTCAAAGTCCGTCCCCCACAAGCTCCAGAAACTGCACACCCGGAACCCCTGTACAGGAGCCCTGGAGAGGTGATGGGGCTGGCCCTGAGGCATGAAAGCAGTGGAAAGCAGGAGCCTGGGGGTCCCAGGCACCCAAACCCCACGGGTGAGGGAAATCAGAGTAGGAAAAAGCGCCTCGTTCATCCAGTGGGTGGGAACTAGAAGTGGCATCTCCTAGGCTCCAGAATTCCGAGACTAGGACCACAAGCAGCTAAGAGGTCCCCCCTGGACACAGGTAGGGTCTGCTGCGTAGGGCGAGGGTTTCCACTAGATGTGAGTCCACGGCAAGCCAGTGCACAGGTCTTGGCGTGGCAGAGGTGGAAGGGCAATGCTGGGGGCAGCATGCTACTGGGGGTCTCAAGACCCTGCGAGGGTGCCTGGGATGGCAGAACTTCTCAGACCCCATTCAGACAGCCCATCACCTCCTGCCACTTCTTCTGGGCTGAGAAAGGAGGGCACGGTACCACAGGAGAAACTGTGGGATCAGAAAGGTGGCCAGAAGCCACAAAGAGGACAGCAAGGAAACGAAAGTGGGACTGCACCCTCCCTCCCCCCGCTCCATCTTTCCCCCACCTCGCCCCCCTCTCCCCCTGGGCTCTGCCCACAGCCTCTTCCCAGCATGTCCGCCTGCTCCGCACTGGGCGCTGCAGAGCTCCTAATAACAACTCCTCTGCGTGGCCCACGGCCCCTCCCGCATGCGCAGGGCAAAGGCACCAGCTGGGCCACCACCCTGCCGGCCGTCACACAGCCCAGCTCTGGGGCCTCTTGGCTCTCTGCCCATCTTTCCCTGCTGCCCCCATGTTCTTCCTCCTTTTGCTCTGGCATTCTCCATCAGATGGTGGGGCCCGTGAGGGGCCCTAGCAGTGTCAAGTTATACATTTTCATAGACAAGACATGTTTATCTTTTCTGGGCCTGAGGTTTCTTCATCGACAACCTGAAGGCATGGAATGCGGTGCCCTCATACCCCCGAGTCCGTGAGTCCCTAGAGGAAGCAAGACTGGCAAGGGGACAATGACTCTGGGCAAGATGCATCAGGGAGGGTAGGAAGCATCAAATTCAGGTAGAAATTTAAGTAAGGAAGTTAGGGAAGGATTGAGACGAACAAAATCTTACAGAGTAAAAAAACAAAACAAAACAAAACAAAAAACTGAAAATAAATCATCTGGAAGCTTACTAGAATCTTTAAAGTTTATTTATTTATTTATTATTTATTTATTTATTATTTATAGTAGTCTACACCCAACGTGGGGCTCTAACTCACAACCCTGAAATCAAGAGTCATATGCTCTCCTGACTGAGTCAGCCAGGCGCCCCTGAAAGCTTACTAGAATTCTGTCTGTTCTCCAGCCAGACTTTCCCACAAATAGGTTCCTTCTGAACTCCATTCAAATGTGGTCTCACTTACAAGGTTCCCTTGACATGGAATTTGAGCAATTTCCACGTATTCTACCTCTCCTAAAGACCTCCCTCCCAAATAAACGGCATCCTTGAGCACAGGGAGAAAGCAGGGGCCATTCCTACACTGGAAGGACGGAGGCCAGGAAGAAGAGAGCCACCCAAGGTTGCACACAGCAGGGGAGCTGAAAATAGAACCCAGGAGGCCTCGGCTCCTTCCCAGTTTAGTGCTCAAGCTATACCCATGCCTTCCGGGCCACAGACAGGAGCTATGGTGCTTCAAAGAGAACAGTGCGAGGGCACAGGATCTGGGGTGGAAGAATGAGGAACTGCCAGTGTCACGTACCATACAGCCCTAGCTGCTGCAGAGCGATGAGCTCATCGATCCCCAAGGAATAACTCTCTGCTGCCTTGGACAGCCGGACCAAGGACAAACGCTCTTTCAGTCAAGAAAAACCAAATACCCGAGAACAGCAGTTGTTTCTGTGGTTATGGATGCATTCCAGAACTGTGTGTTCTGCTGCTGACCGTGTTAATTAACTACTGCAGGGTCAGGGGCTGGGGGCAGGGGCTGGGGCTGTGGCAGGGGCTGGTTCTGGGTGGCATCTGAATGATGGCTTTAGGAGAATTGAGATTCCCAAAGGCACTTATAACATGGGCTAGGACGAAGGAAGCCAGTATGACAGGACCCAACTTCAGAAAACCTGCTGATCTGCGATCTGCTAGACTCTGGCAAGTTACAGATCCCTGAAGGCTGCCCCCAGACCCAGGGGTAAGCTCCGGGACATTCAGCCAAGCCCCAGCTGACACACCAATGTCCACTACACAGGGCTGCAAGGGTAGTTCCCAGGCCTGCCCACAAGGGGTCAGAGTAGCCAATTAAGAGGTTAAACCTGATGGCTCCCAAAATAAAGCCTCCTTCTGACCTGTCATCTTCCTCCTCAACCAAGGCATCCATCGCAAAGTCTACAGAGAGCTGGCTGTGCTCGTGCTCCTTCCTAATGGCCAGGTTTTCGGGCCCCAAAGGGATCCACTTGGTATACAGCCAGAGCCAGCATCATAGCCCTTCCCTGGTCCCCTGTGCTACCCTGCCAGTCCCCTGCAGAAAGCCAAATCCTCGTCCTCAGAGAGCACTGGGCCTGCCCACCAGCTGCCTTATACTCACAGGGTGTGTCCAGATTCTCAACTTTTCCCCACTCGGTTCCTCTGCTGGCTTCACTCACATCTCGTCATCCTTTGGCTCTTCATACTTTCACAGATTCCCCCAGCTCCCACAAGCCCTATGACAACTAGCAGTTCCTTCCCCTCTCCCTAGGGAACTCCTTTTCCCCCCTTTTTCTTTCTTTTTCTTTTTCTTTTTTTACTTACTCCAGGCAATGTTCTGAGGTTCCAGAGCCTTGCATATGGAACTGGACTAGGTATCCAGTTTCCCTAAACCCACTGCAAGATGCAGCCCCCCCACGCCCTTCTAATTTCCCTTACGCCCCCAAATGAAAGCCATATCCCTTGTCTCTTACTTTTGATCAGTATGTGGAACATCTACCACAAAAGTGCTCTGAGGGCTGAGCCTGCAGAGGCTAAGTAGTACCCCAGACGTGACCTCTCAAACGCGTGCCCCTTTCACGCGGCACACAACCCCACAGTGAACACAGTCATCCCAACACTGCAGCCTAGGTGAGACAGAAAGAAAAGCCACAAGACAAATATGTACGCTCCACAGTACTCCGCTCAGAGCATCCTTCTTCCTGTCACGAGTGCGACTTCTGCATTCCCTGTGGATCCCCGTCTTCCTGTACCCAATTCCGTCTACTTCCAAGCTCCTTACACAGCAGGAACTTTACTCTCATCTTATTCCTCCCTGATTCTTGGGCCGCACTGCTCTCCCCTCCCAGACCCACACTTGGTCCAGGTCCCATGTGTGGCATGACACTGAGCCCCGACCCCACCCTCCCGGTCCCCTACCTCCGCTTGTACTCGTCCCGCTCGCGCTTCACTTTAGCCAGGACGTTGTAGAGCGCGCGGATCTCGGGGGTGATGGTGTCGATCTGGACGCCCACCCCGTCGGGATGCACCCACGACAGGCCAGGCCCTTGCACCAGCGTGGGCTCCAGTCCCGGCCCGAGCCGGCGGGCGTGAGAGAAGGACCAGATGGTGCCGGGCATGAAGCGGGTGGACGAGGAGTAGGAGGTGGAGGTGGAGGTGGAGGGCGACGAGTGGCAGGCCGCGGAGGGCACGAGGGGGCCGGCTGGCGAACGCGCGGGCGAGCCCAGCACCCGCGCCGAAGGGGTGCAGACGGCGGCGGGCCGGGCGCTCAGGGGCAGCCCCAGGGGCCTGATGGGGCTGACGAAGCCGGTCTGCACGGCCTGGTCGCGGCGAGCCAGGCCCCGCCGGCCCTGCTTACCCTCCTCCAGCGCCTGCTGCAGCTGCTTCTCCAGCAGCCGGTTGCGGCGCTCCAGCTCGTGCACCTTGGCCAGGAAGCAGCGGAACCGGAGGTTCAGGGTCTTGAGCACGTTGATGTTGGAGCCCAGGTCGTTGCGGAGAGCCATGGCGGCGGGGGGCGCCGGGCCCGGCCCGGGCGGCGAGTAAGCAGCCGGACCGGCCGGGGCGAGCGGCGCCGGGGACACGTCTCCTCCCCCGGCGAAGTGGTCGCCTCCCAGGGGGTCCCCCAGCGGCCCGGTCAGGCCCTGCTGCTCCTGCTGTAGGAGGAAGAGGTTGGGGCCGAATAACGGATTCATGGCTGCGTCTTCTGCGGGGAGACGGAGACCGCTACAGGAGCACGGATGGAGGGCTAGGGAGAAGAGCCAATGAGGCGCCCGGGGGACTTGGGGCAACCAATCAGACGGCTCGACGGAAGGGGCCGAAGTCAGGGGGGCGGAGCAGCGCAGAGATGAGGCCAATGGAAGGAGGCTGGCGCCTGGGCCTTTCCGGGTCTGAGGCTGAGCGAACCCCAGTCCATGCCCGCAAGCCAAGGTGGCAGAGAAATACAATCCAGGTCCTTCAGTATTCCATGGGTTCTGGTGGCAGGATGCCCATCCTCCCCACACCCCTAATGCCCTCCTCTCCCCAGAGTTCAAACACCCTAAGCTCTGACTCCAGGACTCTCCCTCCCTGGGGCCCCGAGGAGACCAAGGGAGCCCAGGAGCCTGAACCGGATCTCTCAGTATACCACATTGTTCCCTCTCTTCAGAGGAGCCGTGTCCCACCCTCCCACCGCTACCATTAAGGTAGCAAAGCCAGTACCCAGTCCCCTCAAAAAAACACAGTAGACAGATTATAAAATGTGTATTAGATTTCATATGCACAGTGGAGATGCCAACCTCACAGAGGTAAGAGTTCCAACCCAGTGCCAACAGCAATGAGCCACCCCAGTCTAGTTTCAACCATTCATCTAGTACAACACTGGATGGCTGCTGCCTCTGGACTGAGATTTCCTCCTCTTTGCTGGTGGAGGCTGGCTGGAACCAAGGGGGGATACGGTGGAAGTCTCAGGACCCTTGGGGGTGCCATTCTGTTTCTGGAAGGCAGCTCTCTTGGAAGGCTGTTCTGGCAACTGCTGCTTTAGCTTCTCAGGCCTTTTGGTGTTTCGAAGGAGCTGATCACAGTCCTCAGGGTTGATAGTGGCCTGGGTCTTGGAAAGGGATAGCACAGGCACTTCTGTATCCGTGCCCTTAGGAGGACCATTCTGCTTCCGGAAGGCAACTTTCTTGGAGGACAGCGAAGTAGCTGACTTTTGCTTTAGTTTCTTAGTCACCTTTGGTCCCCTGATCACTTCAGCTTCTTGAGCTCGCTGACTGCTGTCCTGGACCTTGGGAAAAGCTTGGGACTTTGTATCACTAGATACAGTGGACAATCCGGAGTCTGTCCCTTTGGAGATGCCATTCTGCTTCTGGAAGGAGGCCTTCTTGGGATGTTGCTGTTTCTGCAACTGCTGCTTTGCTTTCACAGCCACTCTGGCCTTCTTGGCAGGCTGACTGCTGCCCTCAAACTTGGGGGTCACCTGACCTTTCACCTCAGGCAAGTTTAGGTTTGTAGGGGTGGCAGCTGCAGAATTTCCTGGGTTAAAATTAAACATGTGGTTTAAGAAAATGGGCCTCATCACTGGAGCTTGATCATTAGTGCAGGAAGTAAGCAGATGTATCAAGATAAGGAAACTGCCTGACTTCTGTCAGCCAAGTGTGCAACATAGTTGGGATAGTACCTAAGAGCCAACTACCTAGATTCGTATTACTTAATATCACCTGGCCTTTACTCAAGTCACATTTGAACCTTGTATTAGGGAAAGGGAAAGGGAAGGGAAGAAAAAAGAAAAAAAGAAGGAAGGAAGGAGGAAGGGAGGGAGGGAGGAAGGAAGGGATCATTATTCATCCTTGGGCAAAAAGGTCTTCAGAGGAAGTTGTGCCCCCTTGAGGACAGCAGGTCACATGACACAAGGAGGAGGTGAATCCTGAATAGACCTGAAGCAGAGGGCTTTTTCTTTTTTAATTAAAGACTGTTTTTAGGGTTTTTTTAATGTGGATTTTGAGGAGATGCAAGAAAATAAGAAGTCACACACAGCAACCAGGAACAGGCTAGTAAGGCACAAATGAGAAATGACATTAAATATGTACTTTTAAAGTTACAGTGGAAAAAAGTTAACAGCAAATTTTGCCAGTTCTTAAGGTTTCTCTTAACATTCAGATGTGACTTTTGTGAGGAACATTATTTATAAAGAAAAAAAAAATCAGGGTGCCTGACTGGCTCAGTCCGAAGAGCGTGCGACTCATCTTGATCTCAGGGTCATGAATTCAAGCCCCATGTTGGGCATTGAGATTACTTAAATAAATAAACTTAAAAAAAGAAATCAACTCAGTAAGTCACAGTTTGTAATCAGAGAAACTCGCCTCTCCCTCTTCCAACTAAACCTAGGGTTCTATCCCAGCACACAGAACCGCCAAGCCTGTTCCAGAAAACCCCACCCTTCCCGAGATTCAGACCAGACTCAAGATGGCTGAGAAAAAGATCTGCAATTAGTGTGATGGGCTCAGAGAACTGCTGATGGTTCCGAGGAGTCTTGTGCCAACCCAATGCTGACAATGCTGGACCAGCACAGGCCTGTTACCGGGAAGGCAACCCTCGGCCAAGAAGGAAAGAAACCACAACTGCACTGAGAATGCATTAGTGCTGAAAGACTGCAGCCACTTGGCAGAATCAAGCAAAAGATCCCCATCTCTACGAGTGCTTTCACATACACTCAAACGTGGTCCAAGCATGCAAAGGCTGCGATAAGGAAGACAGAAATCGGGGCGCCTGGGTGGCTCAGTCGTTAAGTGTCTGCCTTCAGCTCAGGTCATGATCCCAGGGTCCTGGGATCAAGCCCCGCATTGGGCTCCCTGCTCAACAGGGAGCCTACTTCTCCCTCTTCCACACCCCCTGCTTGTGTTCCCTCTCGCTGTCTCTGTCAAATAAATAAAATCTTAAAAAAAAAAAAAAAAAACAGAAATCCCACCATTCCCTGCAGTCATACGCCTCCTGAAGGGTAGAAAGAGCAAATGCAGTGATGAAGGGCAGAAAGAGCAGACTGCTTACCTGTCTGGGATTGGGGGATAGAATTAGAGAATTTCTTGAACTTGGCAATAAAGAAACCATCCATATTGTGAGTGTGAGGGTAGAAGCGGCGGGTAGAACGCAAGGTGGGGTGGAAGCGCCTTTCTCGAAAGCGAGTAAAACCCTCCTGGCCAAAGTCTAGACCTGTTGGCACCAACCGCACATTCCTCTTTTTCAGGGCATAGTCTACTACCCACTCATTCTCTTCGACCTGGATACGTCGGGGAGACAAAAAGAGAAGGAAAAGCAGAGCTGGAGGTGAAGGGAGCTCTAAGGGGCAAACCACCCCCTAGTCCTGTCCCGTCAGCTCTGCCACAACAAAGGCCTCACCATGATGGAACAGGTGCAATAAACAAGGTAGCCTCCCGTCTTGGACATGGCATTGACGGAGTCAATAGCACTCAGGAGCAACTCCTTCTGAAGGTGAGCACAGCGCAAGATGTCCTTCTCATCCTGTCACAAGGGGAGACCGATGCAAGGGTGTGACAATTTCAGAAAGACAGCCTCAGGAGAAAAGGTGAGCTGTGACCAGCTCGGAGTGCCCCTCCACCTCCCACCCCAGCTCCACGAGGCCCAGCCGCACCTCTCAGCTGGTCCCCACCCCAACTCTTAGCAACACCCCCCAACAACTTCTCACCTTGTTAGTCTTCACAGCTGGGTCTTTGGAAATGACCCCAGTGCCACTACAGGGAGCATCCAAAAGTACTCGATCAAAGCCCCCCACCACCTGTGGGAAAACGGTAGGTGAGTTAGGTGTTTTTGGCAATCTGCACCGCACCATTACTTCCTAGTGGCAAGTCGAAACCCTGTGAGGTCAGGAAGCGGGCAGGGGAATCGGAAGACACACAACAGAGACACACAGAGGAGAGCTGTACCTTGGGAAACTGGCGCCCATCGTAGTGGCTGATGATGGTGTTGGTGACTCCCAACCGGTGCAGATTACCCACGACACTCTTGAGCCGCTCAGCGTTGGCATCGTTGGCAAGGATCACACCTGTGTTCTTCATCAGCTGGGCTGAAGCGGGAGAGGCACAGCACTCACCAGCCAGCTGCACTGCCTCCACACCTGCCAGCCACCCTCCGGCCCAAGAACACCCAAGGGAATTCTCCCCACTTCAAGGCCACTTCGCTCCGTAAGCCTCCTCCCCACTGTCTACTGTGCAGGCCTGTCAGCCGCACCCTCTGATGAGCAGGACTGCCAGCGTGGTCCTCTCACTGTTACTGGGCATCTTTTTGGTCCCACAGACTGACTGACTTCTTTTAAGTGATAACAGCTTAATAAAATGGTTATGACTAGTTATGTGCTGAACACTTTCCTAAGGATTTGTAAAAGCTTGTCTCAATCTTAATAAGCAAGTATAATATAACCACCAAGCCAAGCACAGCTGCTATCCCATTTTACAGATAAGAGAAAACCAGGGGCTTGTCCGAGGCCATATAGACAGTTAGCAGCACATGGGGCTGGAATCCAGGTCGACTCCAGAGCCTATACTCCCCACCACTCTGCGAGTTGCTTATGCACTGTTTTCTTGAGGACTAGAGACCCCATTTACTTCCAGAAGCAGAGAGCCAGATGGCTCCTACCCCTGCGTGCCCTTCTCATACCTATGTAGCTAGTCTTTCCTCCAGGGGCACAACACATGTCCAGGATCCGCTCGTGTTCCTGGGGCGCCAAGGCCATGACCGGCAGCATACTGGAGGCTCCCTGAAGCATATAGTGCCCAGCCAGGTACTCGGGGGTAGCACCTGAGGAGGAGGACCCGTCGGTGACATGCTGGGACAGGAGTAGGGGCAGGAACGGCTATCGGGCAGGGAATACTTACCAATGGGCACGGAAGAATCATATACCACCAGTCCAGTCTTTGACCACTTGCCCAGGGGATCCAGGTTAACTCCACGGTTAATTAGTGCCTGAAGATTAGAAAGATAAGGATTTTGGGGCACCTGGGTGGCTCAGGTCATGGTCCCGGGGTTCTGGGATCGAGCCCCACATCGGGCTCCCTGATTAGCAGGAAGCCTGCTTCGCCCTCTCCCACTCTCCCTGCTTGTGTTCCCTCTCTTGCTGTGTCTCTGTCAAATAAATAAAATCTTCCCAAAAAAGGGAGGGAGGGAAAGATTTTAAAACCTCATGGGCTACTATACCCAGAAAAGAGATGGAAATACGAAAATAATGGTTCTACTGAGCCCCGTGGATCGCCACTTCCAGAGCCTGTAGCTACAACACAAGCACCACAGATCTTTGACCGCAGCCTCTCCCACACCGTCCTCTCATGTCCTCTCCCTTAGCCTCAGGCTCTAACTCAAGGTCGGCACTCTATCCCAATGGAACAGACTGCCAGCTCCTGTCCTTTTATTTCTTGGAACTGAACTATGACTTCCCAGTAGGCTCAGCCCCCTCACCACCCTAAAATGTAATATCACTGGCTAAAGCACATGAAAGACTGGAATCAGACCTTCGCACCCGGAGAAAGACTACACATAGGGCCACACCACTGGGCACAGAACAGAAGGCAGTCTTTAACACAGGTCCCTGAACCCTCGGAAACGATGAGTTTAAAATACTGTTTGGGCATGTGTGTCATGTCTTTTTCTGGGGGCAGGAATCACAGTTTCACCAGCTCCTTGATGATCAAAAAGGCAGACGATTCCCATTTCGTTCTGAGGCAGCAGAACTTTTATCCTGAAGCAGTGTCTCGACCCTGTTGAGCAGAGGCTGAAGGGACAAGTTTCCCACTACACAGAGGTCATCCTGGGCCCCAAGCCAGTCAGATAAATCCAGCATGACACTAGGCCTACCTGGATTTGCCTCTGGATCATGCCTGTACCAAGAAATGCTTAGGTACTAAGACACCCCCCTCACCCCGTCAAAGTGAGATAGGGGAGTCTCTGGGGTTAGAAGGCAACACCGCCCAGAGATAAATCTCAAAATCTACCTCTCACCTGAGCAAGGTCTCGGCGCCGGGTTTTCAAGGTATTGGTCCTGAGGGTGATAGGCCGAGGCACCTCATTAGCTTCTAAGAACTCCACCAGCTGGGAAAGCAAAATGGCAGGGAGCAAGTCAGGCTGGCGAAGGAGCTCAGCTGGACGACAAAAGAGTAAGGAGGCTGAATGCCTTTCTCACACAGCATCAAATAAAGAAGGTGAGAAAAGAGAAGAAGAAGGGGCATTAGATGAGCAAGTCAGTACCTCAGACAGAGGGAAGAGGTCCATGAGCTTGCCAAGCAGGAAGTCTCCATAGGAGTAATAAGTGGCCAGGTCCTTCTGAAGCCGGTGCAGATACTCAGAACGAGACCGACCTTCCTCCCGCTGAGTCCCAAAATCACGCAGCACTCCCACTATATCCTGAATGCGCTTGTGAATTCGTTGCAAGTCTGGAGCCTGGGCATGTGGATGTGTTAAGGAACCGTTTCATGATGTCCCAGGGTCTGGAAATCTGCTCTCCCAAGCACTAGCCCCCTACCCCTCACTCTGCACTTAGAGGATATCCTGCTCCATCTCCCCAGCAGGGGACAGCACAAAAGGCTCCTCCTCATCCACATTGATCTGTAAGCCCCCATCTGTCTCATCATCCTTTTGGGGGCCTGACTCAGGCGACCCTTTCTCCTCTTTCTCCTCTTCCTCCTCCTCCTCAGTCTCCTCTTCACTCCATTGGCCCCTAGAAACAGGTTCAGAAACAGTGATTCACAGATGAAAACAGACACCGGCTCCTCCCTCATTTCCTTCATCCGGGCTTCTGCCTTGTCTCCATCCTAAGAGTTTCCAAAACTTACCCAGCCACAGCTTCCTGGGCCTTTTGCTTCCGAGCAGCCCTCTCAATGGGCAGCAGCTGAAAAAAGAGACAAGGGGCTAGTAATGCAAAGCCCGCCCTTCCACCCTCCCAGGTAGTACTCTAGCTCTGTATTTCATTGTTTCCTAAAGGCAAATTAACTCTCCCAGAAGAAAGTGTGGAACCTGAAAAAGTGAATGTAAAATTGTAAAATATTGACCATCATTGAAACTAAGTAACAGATTAAAGGGTTTCATCAAAACTGTTCTACTTTTTTGTGTAGTTCCTTTCCTGTTAAAAAGTTCAGAATGTGGGGGCGCCTGGGTGGCTCAGTCGTTAAGCGTCTGCCTTTGGCTCAGGGAGTGATCCCGGCGTTCTGGGATCGAGCCCCACATCAGGCTCCTCCGCTAGGAGCCTGTTTCTTCCTCTCCCACTCCCCCTGCTTGTGTTCACTCTCTCGCTGGCTGTCTCTATCTCTGTCAAATAAATAAATAAAATCTTTATAAAAAAAAAAGTTCAGAATGTGGGGCGCCTGGGTGACTCAGTCCATTGAGCAGCTGACTCTTGATTTCGGCTCAGGTCATCATCTCAGAGTTTTGAGACTGAGCCCTGCAACAGGCTCTGCGCTCAGCTGGGAGTCTGCTTCTCTCCCTCTGCCTCTTCCCCTGCTCGCAAGCACGCGAACACTCTCTAATGAGTATTTTATTTATTCGAGAGTGTGAGAGAGAGAGCGCGCAAGCGAGCGCGCGGGCAGACATGCACAAGCCAGGGGGGAGGGGGAGGGAGAAGCAGACTCCCAGCTGAGCAGGAAGCCTGACACAGGGCTTGATCACAGGACCCTAGGATCACGAACTGAGCAGAAGGCAGATACTTAACCAACTAAGCCACCCAGGTGCTCCTAAATTAATCTAATTAAAGAAAATTCAGAACATTAATATACCCCCGTATGTATACAGAGGGGACAAAATTGTCCTTGGACATCCATTCTGACACGTTTCTTCCAGACATACTAGTTTTCATATAGTTAAAATTGTGATACGTTTTCAGATTTCTTTCCTGCCTTTTCTCATTCACAGATCACCAGCATTTTCACAGACACAAGGGCCAAATATTAACTTAGTGTAAAAGAACTATAATTTACTTAAGCATTTTTTTTTAAAGATTTTATTTATTTATTTGATAGAAAGAGGGAACACAAGCAAGGGGAGTGTTAGAGGGAGAAGCAGGCTTCCCATCGAGCAGGGAGCCTGATGCGGGGCTTGGGATCAGGACCTGAGTCAAAGGCAGATGCTTAACGGCTGAGCCACCCAGGCGCCCCTACTTAAGCAGATTTGTTACTCTGGCTGTTTACAGAGTTTTGGGCATTATGGCACACAGAGTTCTAGGCATTATGGTCCACAAATCTCATAATAGCAACTCTGTACAGAAAAGGCAGACTAGGAGAAAGGGTGCAAATGGGAACTTCCCTTTCATCCTATACAACCCTGTATCACCTGAGTTTTTTTTTTTTTTTAAAGATTTTATTTATTATTTATTCGACAGAGATAGAGACAGCCAGCGAGAGAGGGAACACAAGCAGGGGGAGTGGGAGAGAGAAGCAGGCTCCTAGCGGAGGAGCCTGATATGGGGCTCGATCCCATAACGCCGGGATCACGCCCTGAGCCGAAGGCAGATGGTTAACCACTGTGCCACCCAGGCACCCCCCCCTTTTTTTTTTTAAAGATTTTATTGATTGATTTATCAGAGAGAGCGTGTGCATGCACGCATGCACAAGCAGGGGGAGCAGCAGAGGGAAAAGCGGGCTGAGCAAGGAGCCCGATTTGGGACTCCATCCCAGGACCCTGGGATCACGACCCGAGCCAAAGGCAGACACTTAACCAACTGAGCCACCCAAGCGTCCCTCGCCTGATTTCTTCTAACACATTCATATACTAATTGTATACTAATACAGAAATATCTTTTTTTTTTAAGTAATCTCTATATCCAACGTGGGGCTCAAACTTACAACCCCAAGATCAAGAGTCGCATGCTCTACCAACTGAGCCAGCCGGGCGCCCCTACATAACTTCTTACACCTCAGTAAATAAATCTCTGTCCACATTCTGGATCCTCTTCCAAAACGGAATTACTAGGTCAAAAGGAAGAAACTCTCGAAGGTTCTCAGACACCAAAGGCTTTACAAAAAATGTGCACACGTTTCTATTCCCCTCAGTGCGGCACTCGAGAATCCTCCTGGCCAGGTCCTCAACAGCACTGAGCAGTCTGAATTTCAAAATGCTCTACCCTACAGCTTTTCTACATTTGTGTGTGCACTCAGCAAACACAGGTGACACGAAAACAGTGACGGAACGCTAAAACCCCTTTTCTCTACTCAGCTTATCCTTGTCACTGAGGGATAGTCTCAAGGACCTGTTAAGACTAAAAGGCAAGGATCCCTTCCTGAACACCGAGAGAGCAAACCTCACCTCTTCACCTTCATCCTCATCCTCTGAGTCAGAGTCAGCGCCATAGTCGTCTATCATATCAGCATCACTGTCCTCAGAGCCCCAGAGACCCCCTTGGTTCAGCACACCATCCTCTTCAGAGTCGTCCTCCTCCTCTTCCTCCTCACTACTGTGGGTTGGTGCTGGACGCTTCTTGCCTTGAGTAGCATGAAGTAAGGACTGGGCTCCCCTCTTCCCAGGCATCTGGACAGCAACTCCAGAGATTCCTAAGGGTTTGAAGAATTCTGGACTGACGGCAGCCACACAGTGATGGAGCCTGCACTTTTTATCCTTAAAAATGTCCTCTGGCTGTTTCTTTCACTCCAGAAATGCTCAGCAAGCCCTTCCCTACCCAGGACCCAGAGGACTCCTCATGTAGCACATAGCTCCTATATTCACTGACCTTTGGGTGGCTTTCCAGGCAATGGTTTGGCCCCAGGGAACTTATGCGTCTCCAGGGCTTCAGCAGAGCCCAACCTCCTCTTGGCTGCCCTAAAAGATGTAAGGAGTGAGGAAATGGAACACACCTCTAAGCTCTGCCACAGAAATGGTACAGTCACACAGCCCTTGCCGTAAGTGCGAGCATATGGGACTGTGTGACTAAGATGAGCAGTACCGATGTAATCGAGGCAAGTCCGGCCGTCCACACTCACCTTTTCCGAGCACGACTGGACAGCCTCCTAGAACTGTCATCACCAGCTGTATTTAAAAAAAAGAGAGACAGAACAGTATGTCACAGGGAAAATGAAAACATCAGAAGAGAACATGAAAGTGGGGAAAGAATTAATATACTAATTAAAGGGAGTAGATTGTAACTCACTCCACAGAGTTTTACGAGGAGGTGGACGAGAGACGTAAAGGAGATGACCTCCTGTGGTTGGTCATCAACCAAATCTAAACTGGGCCTCCCTCCAGATTCTGATTTTAATAAATAGCATTACCACAATCCCGATAACAACAGAGATTCAAAATTCAGGTTTTCTCTCCAACCTTGGACCTGGTTTGCGGCAACACGGCTAAACCCACCAAGAAGGTCTGAATCCGTGATGGGTTGGTAAATATGGGATCCGCTAGAATTCCACCCTCAGGAAAATGGTGAAGACAAATTGAAATAAGCCAGCATGCCACATACACTTGCTCCTTCTGTGGCAAAACCAAAATGCAAAGACTGAGCTATGGTGGGGCATCTGGGTGGCTCGGCTGGGCAACCGACTCTTGATTTTGGAACAGGCAGCGATCTCGGGGTCATGGGATCGAGCCCTGAATTGGGCTCCATGCACTCAGCAGGGAGTCTGCTTGAGGATTCTCTCTGTCCCTCTCCTACTTTTTTTTTTAAGATCTTATTTATTCATTTGAGAGAGCAAGCGAGAGAGAGAGAGCATGAGCAGTGGGGAGAGGCAGAGGGAGAGGGAGAAGCAGACTCCATGCTGAGCAAGGAGCCTGATGTGGGCCTCAATCCCAGGACCCTGGGATCATGAACTGAGCTGAAGGCAGATGCTTAATCAACTGAGCCACCCAGGAGCCCTCTCCTTCTGCTTCTGCCCCTGCTCACACTCATTCTAAAACAAATAAATAAAATCTTAAAAAAAAAAAAAAAAGATGACAACGACAATGACTGAGCCATGGGAATCTGGCACTGTGGATCCTGCATAAAAACAGTAGCCAGCGCTGCCTGGACTTACACCACCACTTCTGCTGTGGCAGTCAACCCTGCCATCAGAAGACTAAAGGAATGGAAAGACCAGAGGAAGCTCCACCATTTCAAACACTGCCAGTCTATAATAAATGGATTTACGTAACAAACAAAACTGTCTTCCTCTCCTTTCCTTTACTCTTACTTTAATCAGTAACCAACCACAGATTTTACCTCTGTAACTGCTGTTTTCTATACATTCTCCAAGAAATAAAAGGCTTATTAAATCTCAGCCCTGTCATTTACATGGCCAACTTGCTTAACCTCTCAGCATTCACTTCCTTAACGATGTCTCTCTCACTAAGAGAATGAGGTGACATGTGTCCAAAAGGTTCAGTATAATGCCTAACACTTTTTTTAAAAAGATTTATTTATTTACCTTAGAGGAAAAGACAGAATGTGCACAAGCAGAGGGAGGGGCAGAGGAAGAGAAAGAGAATCCTCAAGCAGACTCCCCACTGAGTGCAGGGCCAAGCGCAGGGCTTGATCCCCCAACCCGGAGATCATGACCTGAGCCGACATCAAGAGTCTGATGCTTAACCCACTGAGCTACCCAGGCACCCAGTGCATAGTACTCTCTAATATCTAGAAAACCTGCATCTTTTATCTAATGCCCAACACAAACTACCTGTCCACTCTTCTCTTCCACCCAGCCTTCCATGCAGATTATTCACCATATGGAAACCAGACCTGTGCCTTCTTGTGCCCACCTCCTCCACAACGTAAGTGATGGGGACTGGTCTGTTCCCTTCCCAAATTCCACTTACTAAAATGTCAACCATTTTCCAAAACCCAGATTAAAATCTTTTTTTTTTTTAAAGATTTTATTTATTTATGTGACAGACAGCGAGAGAGGGAACACAGCAGGGGGAGTGGGAGAGGAAGAAGCAGGCTCCCAGCCGAGGAGCCCGATGTGGGACTCGATCCCGGAACGCCGGGATCACGCCCTGAGCCGAAGGCAGACGCTTAACAACTGCGCTACCCAGGCGCCCCAACCAGATTAAAATCTTTTTAAACTCCAGCACCTGTGTGGCTCAGTCGGTTAAGCGTCTGCCTTCTGCTCAGGTCATGACTTCGGGGTCCTGGGATGGAGCCCTGCATTGGGCTCCCTGATCAGTGAGGGGCCTGCTTCTCCCTCTTCCTCTGCCCCTCCCCCCTGCTCATGCTCGCTCTCTCAAATAAATAAAATCTTAAAAAAAATCTTTTTAGGCGTGCCTGGGTGGCTCTGTCAAATAAATAAATAAAATCTTTTTAAAAAAAATAAATAAATAGGGGCGCCTGGGTGGCAGAATGGTTAAGCGTCTGCCTTCGGCTCAGGGCGTGATCCTGGCGTTATGGGATTGAGCCCCACATCAGGCTCCTCCCGCTATGAGCCTGCTTCTTCCTCTCCCACTCCCCCTGCTTGTGTTCCCTGTCTCGCTGGCTGTCTCTATCTCTGTCGAATAAATAAATAAAATCTTTAAAAAAAAAAATAAAAAATAAAAAAATAAATAAATAAATAAATAATGAATGAATGAAAGAACGAACAAACTTTTTAAACTCCAATTGGGTAGAGTTTAAAATAACCTAATAACCTCCCTCAGTATTAAACTGCACCTCTCCTTGCATGGGTATTTGGGTCCCTGATGCATCATCCCTAATTTCTAAGTGCTGATGACAGTGAGTGTTTCATTCATTCTTACTTTTTTTTTTAATTAAAAAAAAATTTTTTTTTTTGGAGAGAGAGCAGGGGTTGGGTGAGTAGAAGGAGAGAGAATCTTAAGCAGACTCCCCACGGAGCGGGGAGCCAGGTGGGGGCTCAACCTCACAACCCTGGGATGATGACCTGAAGCGAAATCAAAAGTGGGACGCTTAACGGACTGAGCCACTCAGGTGCCTCCATTCATACTTACTTTCTAGTATCTCATACAATATACTCTGGTTTCTCTTCAAGTATATAAATCTCGTTAACTCATTCAAAGAAAATCCCACGACAACAGAAAGTGAATACATAAACTAAAAACGGAGGAGCATGTGATACAGATAAAATGGTGCAAAACCTGGAGAACTGGGGGGAGTGGGAGGCCACGCCTAACCCTTACCTGCAGGCAAGAACCTTGCGAGTTCGGTCTCAGCACCCTTCTGTTTCCGGGCCTTACGGCCTGGCCCGCGCTTCTCCTTCGTAGGGTCCAACTTGCGCCCCATAGTACTGGAGAAAAGAAAAAAGGGAGAGCGTAGAGTCGCGTGTGTTGGAAAGGGAATCAGAGACCGCAGACTTCGCATATTAGAGTGGGAAAGAGGACCGCCTGGAACCTCGACTCTGTACCCCCCAATGCCCCTCATGGCATGAACAAACCTCCATTCCACGCTCGGCACGGCCCTTGGGTCCCACGCCATTTGTATTGCGTCCCCCTCCCAACGCCCCAGCCTGGATCGGTGCAGTCACGCTTCCCCGACTTCTTCCACACCCACCCCAGGCCTCGGCTCACCTGAAATAGGGTCCAAGCACGAGAGACCCCCTCGCTAAGCGGCTCGGCACTCCACGTGCAAACCGAGGCTAGGGTTCGGACACCACACTCTAACGCAACGTTTCACGCAGGCGCAGAGGCGCGCTCGCCTCGCGGCCCCGCCTCTTCCGGTCGCTTCTAACCGGCCGCAAACCCGGAACAGGCGCTCGCCCGGAATGCGCGCATAGCTGGCGGCGGGGGCGCCGGAGTAAATTCAAAGGCGGACCGTTTCACTTATTCGCCGTGGGCGGAGAAAGCAATGAGGACGGAACCGTTTTCAACTTCCCCGCCCATCCCGCAAAGCGTTTGGCTTCTTGCCTCACTGCAGACTACAGTGGGATAAACTGGTACCTAAGACCGCGGCCCTCCTTCTGGCACTCTCCACCCTACGTCTAGTCTCAAAATGATGGAATCCCGTGCCATTCACCTCCTCCCAACCCTTGGCCGGAGGAAGACCCCTTGTTAACAAAAAACTTCAGCTTTCCTAAAAATAAATAAGGCGGTGCTTTAGGAGCTGGTAGAAACTTTTCCAAGAACTTTACTAGTTTTATCTTCACAACTCCAGGAGGAAGAGATCTTTATTTTATGAGAAATCTACAGCCCAGATTAACTTCCTCAGATCACAAGGCCATTAAGCAGTACTACAGGGTATGAACCCAGGTAGTTTTGGAGCCCCTCATGTTCCAGGTGGCAGTCATCCTTGGTCCGGAGCACATAAGGCACCCGCACACAGAACACGGCTCTTCTGTAGAGTACTGGAGCGCAGGGTGACCCCCTTCATTATCACAAACACATTTCCCAGAGCTGCTGTCATACACACTCATCCATCTGCACCTACACCCACACTGAACCAGAGCACTAAAATACAAGGAAACTTTTATTTTCAATTTTCATCAAGAAATTTGTTGTGGTTTTTTATGCTTTTGGTTCTTTTCTTTTTTTTTTCCACTTTATTTCATTCTAGCTGCTCAGTGGCTGGAGCCGCTGGGTTCCTGGTATTAAAAAGATGCCAACAGAGGTAGCTGTGTCTCGCCCAGGGGCCCGGCCCACTCTGAATACCCCAAAAAAGGAGAAATGGAAACACAAAATAAACCAACAAAATAAAACCAAAAGGAGGAAGAAATTCAGATCATTTTCTTCAAACCTGGCAGGAACCCACAACAGTTTGTGTGTAACAGGCGTTACAGTGGGGAGAAGCCAGGGCCCAGAAGGCGGCCAGCCCGCCAGCTCCCTGCAGATGGCGCCGGCGCTACTGCTGCATGTCTCTCCAGCAGGAAGGGCACCACTGCCCCTCACTCCCTCCCTCCCCTTTCCCAGTGCACTGGGGGCTGTTCCTTGACAACACGGAAGATGGGGCAGAAGGAAGGAGAGGGTCTCTCAGGCCCCCAGGGGAGAAGCTGGGCAAGGGAAAGTGAGGAAGGTCACTGCTCAGCGGTGGAGGTGGTGTCATCAATCCGGATCTTCACTGCTGCTGGGCTACCTGTAGGAAAAGAGAGCCAAGGGAGTCAGAATTCCAAGCCACAGGAAACCACCCAATCCCAGGGGAACTCCCTGGTAAGAGCCCCACCTGCTCAGTATATGAAACTCAGGGCAGAGAGCAAAGCTACAAGTTCCAGAATGGCTCTGCTGAAAAAGAGCCGGCCAGAAGAAAAGGTCTACCTGCTGTGGGGTAGGTTCAGGTGCTCGGTTTGCCAGGCGGCTGAGAATGTTACGCTCTGACATCTGTAGCCTCACAGCAACTGGGGGAATCCGGGCAATTGTGGCTGGGAGTCGAGTCACATCGGCTTTCATGTCACTCAGCAGTTCTTCTAGCTGTTTCAGAACTGCACAGAGGGGAAAAGAAAGGCAGTGAGCTGTGGTGGTCAAGACTGAGACTCTCGGCATGGGAACCTTCTTAGCGCAGTGAACCCAGACCTCGTTACTTCTCCGTGACCACGAGTGATGTGCTGGAGCGCTAGAGTACTGTTTTGAGTCACTGAGTCACCTGACCCGCCTCGGCCACACTCAAATTCCTATTCCTCATACTGCAGTTCCAACCGTCCATGATACTGTGCATTTTTACACCCCTAACCCTCACTGACCTTGCTCCCTACTGTCTCTATTTTCTCCATTCCTCAAGAGAAGATTTCTGTTGTTTCCTTTTCTCACCACCTGTGCTTTCAGAGCTGTCTTCTCCTTCTTTTGAACCAGACTTCTTTTCCTCATTTCACCCTCCACCCCTCTCCGTCATGTTTTAACTTAAATTAGAAAGAAATGTTGAAAGGGGTCTAGAATTTGATGGGATCTTAAATCACAAGAAGTTACCTCTACAGTATCCCAGATAACACTGTATTATTCTGCTTTGCTTTCCACCTCCAAGAACTTGAATATATTGAGTTAAAAGAGGCAAAGAACTACTGTTCTCGATTGCCTCTAAGATATTAACTTTCCGAGGAAGAAAGCAAAGATCCCCAGCACATCCTAAGTGCCCAGGCAGAGGGGCTCTGAAAAAGGTATGGAAACCAGGATTAACTGTGTGTTGGGGAGGGGTATTGGAAGAAGGCTGAGTCAGCAGTAGGCAGGGGAGCCACTGGCTACCTTTGTGCAGGACCGCATTGGCTGGCTTGTTTCCTGCCATTGACTCCTTAGACAGGTGCTGGTGACTCTCCGCCAAACACTCCACCTCAGCAAAGCGCGTGTTTAGGGCCATGGAAGGGTGAGAGGGGTCCTCTGACATGTTCAGGTAAGCTGCCCGGCGCAGCTGTTCCTCAATCACCAGGGCTTGTTCTAAGAGCTGGAGAAGGATAAAGAGGAGAGGGGAGTTGCACTGACACTGGCTTTCCTTACTTCTGATGGGTCTCTCCCAATCTATAAAGAACCTTACCAATAGCTCCCCCACACCCGAGCCCTTCAAAATCGAGTTACTTTGTTTACTCCCATTTGGAAGTTCATGTTTTTAAAACTCTTTGCCCTCCATGGATTTGCTTATACAAAAAATGATTAAAATTTCAGTCTAGAAAATAGATCGTATAAAAAATTGGTATCACAAGTAATTGCATCTCCCAGAGATACTATTAACATGTTGAGGTTTTTCCTTGCATCTGTATTTTTTATGTAGCTGAGATCACTCTATATACCTGTTGTGTTTTCACTCAAAGTTCCACAGTAAAAACCTTGCTTTATTATAACTGCCCTTCATAAAAGATAATTAATGGTTGCATGGTAGTCTGTCCTGTGGATATACCTACATGATATCATTTAAGTTGTTTTACTTTTTAGAAATATTTCTGTTGTTCCTTTTCTTTTGTCTCCGTATCTCACTCCTGTTCCTTCCTCTCCCCAACAGGCAATGTTTCTACTATACTTACTGCGTGGCTTTGTGCAGGTGTTCTTGAAGACTGAGTTTTGTTTCATGCGCACATTTCTAATTTACAGAATGTTGTTCTGTACACATAAAAAGCCTTTTAGTCCTTTCCCCACTTCAGATCTTTTCAAAATGTTCAATTTATGTTGTTCTAACACATATATTTCGTTCCTTCTAACTGTTGTTTAAAATGCTCCATGATGTGAATCCACATGTTACCTATCCAAACTCCCAGTGATGTCCCAGGCGAACATCTAGGTTACCTCTGGGCCCCACCCCCCCCAAAATCATACTGCAATGAACACTTACATATGTCACCTGATGGAGCTATGTAAAAGGTTCTTTGCAATATGTTCCAAGAGACAGAATGTTGATTCAGAAGTTTTAAGACTTAATTTGCTCAAGTATCCGTCCACTGGTTCTTAAAGACAATAAAGCCATTAGGGGTCAGGAAATAGGACAGTATGAGAATAATGGGCTGTTGTTTCTTCCACAAGACGTGCTCCATCGAGCAGAGTAATTTATCCCCAGACTGGCCAAGCATCTACTTTCAATCTATATACCCTGTCTCCTTCACCAACTGCCTCCTCCTATCCCAAACTATGAGCTTCCTCCAGGATCATTGGCCCTTGGCTTGCTGCTGTTCTTTTAAAGCACTCCCTTAAGCGATTTCTCCTCTCCCAGTTCAGCCAGCCCCTCTGTGCAAAGGATCTGATGCTTTTTGAACCTGCATTTCAAGCACTGAGTGTTCTGATCCCACTCATGTGTGGTTGATCACTCTTTGATCCCACTTGTTTATGGTATGGGGGGGTAGGTAGTGGGAGAATATTAGTTAAGACTTTTCTAAAACTGAACTTAACTCTTTTCTACAAATTGCTCCCTCTCCTCACTTCCCTGATCTGCCAGTGATAATTCTTCTCAGTGACTTGGGCTCAAAACTTTAGTTTTGTATCTCAAATCCATTAAGTCAAGAGTCAGCAAACTATGGCCTATGAACCAAATCTGTCCCGCTGTCTGTTTCTGTATGGCCCAAGAGTGAAGAATGGGGTATTTTTTTACATTTCTAAATGCTTGGGGAAAAAAATCAAAATAGTTTGAGACACTTTATAAAAAATATATGAAGTTCAAATTTTTGTGTCGACAAACAGAAAGTTTTATTTGAACACATCCATACTACTTCACTTAGAACCTGTGGCTCCTTGCACACTATGACAGAGTATTGGCAACATATGTGTCCCACAAAGCCTGAAATAGTTATTATCAGGCCCTTTAACAGAAAAGGTTTGCTGACTCTACAGTAAAGCAGTAAATCCTATATCAGTTATTAGGTATCTTGTTTCTTTTACTTTATCCTTTTCATTTTCTACAGCCAGCATCACAGCCCAGCCCTTACTACCTCCTGACCATAGGACAGTTCTATAATCTCATGAGTGTTCTGTTTCCATTTCTCTTGGTCATATTGAACTCTTCATAAACCAATGGCTGCCCATTAGCTATAGGGTAAAGTCCAAACTCTTATCTGGTGCCAAAAACCCACCTACTAACCTCTAGCCCTTACGTCACTCTCTAATCTACCTCCCACCTTCACCCAACACAAGTGTTTTCTACAGCCCAACTGGGCTACCTGCTGCTTTCAAATGCCCCTAGGCCTTTGCCCTACTTAACTCCCGTTGGTTCAAACAACTTTCTCCTTCTATCTAGCTATCTCTATGACATTAACCAAAACTTCATTCCAATGCCATCTTCTCTATGAAGCCATTTGGGAGCTCTCTCCAGGCTCCCCAAATTCCTCTTGGAAAACTTCCGTATGGATCTCTCCCAATACACAGAGTGGCATTCATTTGATCACACATTTGCCTCTACCTTAAACCAAAAGCTCCTTGAGAACAGGCACCACGCCTTATTTGTCTTTGTATCTTTGTGCTACTCATTGCTTGGCACATGATGTTTAAAGGTTCATTAGTATACAATTCTTATCCCCCCCAACGATACTCAGCTTAAAACTCTCGTGTCTTGTCTTCGTGGTATCCCATTTTGATGGTCTGCACACAAGCTGCCCTCAACATACATTTTCTGAATTCCGACTGAGACTCCTCTCAATCCTGGGTTTACTAACCCTAGTGATTCTGAGAATGAAGCTCTACCTTTGCATCTCCTCTTTGCATCCACTCTACCCCTTATCCACACAGGGGCTCTCAAACCCAGAAAAAAGAACCACTAGCCCACAGAGAGCCCTCCTTCTTCAGAGATCCAATTCAATCCCACCTCCGTATCTTTCCTGAATACTCTAACCTACAGTGGTCCCCCGACACGTCTGTGTCATTTATTAGTTTTCATTTATTTATTTTTTTTTAAAGTAGGCTCCATGCCCAATGTGGGGCTCGAACTCATAACTCTGAGATCAAGAGTCGCATGCTCTACTAAGCCAGCCAGGCACCCCTTCATCTGTGTCATTTCTTAGGCATGGTCATCTTCCGCCCTTAAAGAGCTGGTTAATTTTCAAGTCTGTATGTCTTGGTTTCCCTTTTTTTTTTTTTAAATTAATTATTTATTTATTTTACGTAATCTCTACCCCCAACACAGGGCTCAAACTCACAACCCTGAGATCAAGAGTCACATGCTCTCCAGACTGAGCCAGCCAGGAGCCCCGTATGTCTTGATTTTTAATATTTAAAATACTTGGGGGCACAGCCTTTCACAGAATACAAAGAGGTAAGTCAACTACACAGGAGAACATACTAAACAGCACATCTGCGTGATCAGACTCCCTCTTCTATAGTCCCTTCTGCACTTCAAAGGCTGTCACCTCAACACCATATTCCTCCCCATCCTGCTTACCTTGAACCTTCGGGCTAGAAACTTATTCTTGATCTCTAAGAAATTGCCACGATTCATTTCACCCTTGAAAGGTTCATTGAGGATGGCATAGCGTGGGTCATTCTGGATGTCCTGCCACCGGGCATAGCCATGGCTATTGGAAAATTGTTCAGGAAAAACAAAACAAGGATAGTAGGCACCTCACAGAGTGGGACCTTCAGAACCCGTCACCAAAAACCTCAGCCCAGACTCAGGCAAAGGATACTTTATGATGCCAGCCAGCAGCCAGTAGTCATGCCGCCGATGCCAGATCTCGTAAGTCTTCTTGGTGACAGTGGCTGCCCGCTCCTCATTCTGCCAAAGGGAGTGCAACTCTAGAGGAATTTGGGGAAGGTTGGGGAGAAAAAGAAAGGCAAATATCTGTAGAAATTCAAAAAGCTCTTTATTCCTGTCCCCACAGATGCCATCCTAGGAGCAGGCCTCAGGCTTTCTAACAGAGGCAGAGGGGTGTGCAATCAACTCGGCCATCCCTCATCTGGTAGAGGTGAAGTGCTTGTACCCTGGCTTCTGACAAGAACCCTAATTTCCCTTCAGATCCTTCTAACCCCACTTGGTCCCTCATTGTCATACCAGTAAAACCACCATCTGCAATGTTGAACATGAAACGCTGTTTAATATTTTTTTTCTGCTTCTCATCACTCAGGTCCTTGGGGGTCTCTCCATTCTGAAGCATCACCTCCTTTTTCTCTTCTTCTTCTTTCTTCTCTTCTACAGGATACACAGGAAAAAAAAAAAAAAGTCAGCTCCAGGCAGAAGCACAGCACCTTGGCCCTTACCCACAGCATTCTATGCTCTAAGTATTCAGCCACCTCCACCCTCTCTCCACACAGGTATTTCTCAAACCCGGAAAAAGGCGCCACTGGCCTGTGGCAATCATATGTAGGAACAGATGGAGTATTTTAGCTTGGGATAAAATAGCTATCTGAGTGTGAATGGGGAGAAACCAGGGGGGTGTCCTAGAGATAAAGTCTTTACATCTAGTTTTAGAGTCCTTTTTAATCAGCTTCTCCAAACACCCACCTTTGTCCTCTACCACAATGGGGGTCAGATCTACTGCTGACTTCTCCTCTAACTTCTCCACGTCAGCAACACCTAGGGGAAAGAGATGGCATTGAGAGTGTATAAAGAAGAACGTTCTGGGGTGCCTGGCTAGCTCAGTCGGTACAGCATGACTCTTGATCTCGGGGTTGTGAGTTCGAGCCCCATGATGGGTGCAGAGGTTACTTAAAAATAAAATCTTTAAAAAAAAAAGGAGAAAAAGAAGGACGTTCTCCTCTGTCCCACGCCATAGCCAACTGGAACAAAGAGTCTTAACCCTAAATCTCAATGATTAACGCCATAAAAGATGGCTTAAGGAGTTAAAAACCCTCAACTGAAAATCAAGGGTGTAGGATTCTCCAGTGTGCCACCTTCCTCCTGACACGTCCTTAGCCCAGCTAGAAGTCCAAGAGCTTCACAGGGATGTGGATGCAGTAACTTAAAAATGTGGATACCTTTGGGCTCTGTCTCCATCGGTTCCTCTGTTCTCTCCTTCACCTCTGCCTTTTCCACTTTCTCCTCTCCCTCGGGAGGTTCAACAAGGACTTTTTCATCCTCTGAGGCAGGGGCAGGGGGTTGTGTACACTTCAAAGGAAAAAATACAGAAGTTGAGGCAGATAGGCCAGCAACCAAAAGGACAAGTAGGCTTATCCATTTATCTTCAGTATGGCATCCAGTCATCCCCAGATCTTACCTCAACAGCGGCCTCCGGGGCTGCAGACTTAACCTCCTTTTCTCCTTCTGCACTGTCTTCTTCTTTGAGGCTATTCTCCTCTATTTTTATCCCATCCTCTGCAGACCAATAGAAGGCATTTAATTACGAAGAAGGTTCTAGATTAGAGAGAAGGTCACGCCTCCTCAGTTGGTCTAATCTTAAATTGTCCTCTCGTGCCTTTAAGAGCCAGCCCTATTCTTAGAACGGCTCTCCTAAACTGAGAGGGAGATTGCTGTGTGTCCTGCCAGACTCCCCTGTCAGAGCTGAGCACAAGAGAACAGAAAAATCACTGGCAAGGACGAGAAAGGACAGAAAAGGACAGTACAGGCAGACTTACCAGCAGGTGGGACAGGTGCAGGGGTATTGGGCTGTGTGTCCCCTGGAGTGGACGGTGTAGGAGTCTTTGGGGAAGGTGACCCTGGCTGGGACATTTTCTTGTTTTCTTCTACTTCAGCAAGTTCAGGCATGCTCCAACGCCCGTTGACATGTTCGAACTCCTGAACCTGTAGCAATGGGAAAACAAGGTGAAGACCCAATTCCAGCTCTAGGCTCCTTTCCTATTGGCCCTCTAGTTTCCCCTAGAAACTCTGAACAATGCAGAGAGGCTCAGGGCTCACCTTCTTTCGAATCAAGGACATGACACCAATCCTAGTAAGGACATGCTGGCGAGACAGGCCTTCTCGGGGGACACCATCAGCAAAGGTCTCAGCCCCATCAGCTCCAGGCTCACATAAATGTCGCATGAAAAGAGATACATAAGCCCTGTAGTGAAGAAGTGAGAAATGAGTTAAACACCAGTCAGGCCAACTCTTAGATGACATCTTTCCCACTTATCCTAGACAACAACTCTGACTACATCTTTTTTTTTTTTTTTTTTAAAGATTTTATTTATTTACTTGACAGAGATAGAGACAGCCAGCGAGAGAGGGAACACAAGCAGGGAAAGTGGGAGAGGAAGAAGCAGGCTCACAGCACAGGAGCGATGTGGGGCTCGATCCCATAACGCCGGGATCATGCCCTGAGCCGAAGGCAGACGCTTAACCGCGGTGCCACCCAGGCACCCCAACTCTGACTACATCTTGACATAAAGCCTGCCGTCTCACGAAGGCCGGTTCTCCAGACCCCACAACATGCCTGAGGTTCTCCTCCAGGGAAGCTAGGAACACAGAGAACCCTATTTTCTAACAGCTACACCTGTCAACTTCAACAGAGAAACTGCCAATTTCCCTGCACAGCCTGGACTAGTACCGTGGAATGACCAGAGATCAAAAGCCCTTGCCTGGCGCTCCTGGGTGGCTCAGTCAGTTAAGCGTTTGCCTTCGGCTCAGGTCATGCATGATCCCAGAGTCCTGGAATCGAGCCCCGTATCGGGCTCCCTGCTCTCTCTCGCTATCTCTGTCGGTCTGTCTCTATCTCTAATAAATAAATAAAATCTTTAAAAAACAAAAAGCAAAAAGAATAAAAAATTAATAAAAGCTCTCGCTTCTACATCAGTCATTCCACCTCTCAACTTACTTGAACTCTTTCTCTGATTTGCCTCGCAGATCTCTCACCAGCCACTGGGTGGTAAAAGCATCCTGAGGTGGCATCCCATATCGCATAATTGCATTAAGAAAGGCTTTTCGCTGACGAGCATTAAAGCCAAGTACCTAGAGGAAGAAGGAGGCTAGGTGAGAGGGAGCAGGCCTTACTCCATCAAAGACCAAATATCTAGCACTCACCCACCCCTCCTTAGACTCAAATGACACTTACTTCAATATTCCCACCAACACGAGCCAACAGAGGAGGCAATGGCTTATCTTTATCATTCCGCAAGCCCTTACGACTGGGCCTGCGGGGAGCTGCAAGAAGGGAAAGATGTATGAGTGACACTGGTTAAACAAAGCGATATTTAAAAAGCCAGCAAAAAGGTACAGCTCTCACCTTCTGATCGTTCATCAAAGTCTTCATCACCTTCCTCTGAGGCCACTGAATAATCGGACTGGTTGTCGGACTGGTCGTCCTGCCAATCTGGAGGGAGAGAGGGCAGATGAGCGGGGCCCACTGCTCTAGTGGAACGGCCCATGGGTGGGGGGCGGGGCCGGCCACACACACCTCGGTCCTCCTGGGAGCCATCATTGTAGTTGACCTGTTTACGGATTCTTTTTCCTTTGCCCAGATTTCGGGCTAGATCTTCTTGCTGCTGCTCATAATGGTGCCGCAGCAATTTCTCCCAGTAGTCAGGATCCACACTTTCTTCCTGTTTTATGATTTCTCGTTCTACCTCCTCTTCCTCCTGGGACAGAGGGAGGGCCAGGACTCAGGGGTGCTGAAGTCAGCACCACCAGCTACCCCTGGTCCTCACAGTTCCCATTCTGCTAGCTCCTTTTCAGGACAGGACTCTGAAATACTTAGCGTGCCTGCTTGGACCTAAGAACTTAAAAAGAAATTTAATTGACAGGACATGGCTCCTCACAATTACGTACAGATCAGCAGTCAACATAACTAAAGAAAAACATGGGATGATGCTGTTATCGCAAGAGAAGAGTGAAAAGACAGTATGCTTTCTTCTAACCCCTTTGACACCTATACAGTTGGGAGACAGCAAAATGTAGAAAAGAGAGGTTAGACAGCAAGGCAGACGGAAGAGCTTCTGAAATGCTGCAAAAGATTTCATAAGACATAAAGTAGAAGGGCCATAAGCTCTTCTGTTCTTCATAACTTCACAAAAGTTTGCCAACTATGTGCAAAAAAGCCCAAAAAACAATCCAACAAATTACACATATATATCCTCTTATGTCCCAGTAATATTTATGCTCCTCTGAAAGTCTCATATTTTTTTCAGACACTTCAGGACCAGTACTTGATTCCTAATCCCTTACATTACAACTAAACCACTACTAACAGCATAATAGCAGAAACAACCTAAATGTCCATTATTATGGAACTAACCAAATAAATTCCTGGGGGTAGGGAGCGAGCAACATGGGTGAAGAGGATCAAAAGGTACAAACTCCAGTTATAAACAAGTCCTGGGGATGGAATGCACAGCATGGTGACTACAGTTAATAACACTGTATTGCATATTGGAAAGTTACTCAAAGTAGATCTTAAAAGTTATCACAAGAAAAAAAAAAGGTGTTAAGTATGCATGGTGACAGATGTTGACCAGACTTTTCATGGCTATCATTTCATAAAATAT
The DNA here is from genome assembly GCF_002007445.2 of Ailuropoda melanoleuca. NCBI lineage: Eukaryota > Metazoa > Chordata > Mammalia > Carnivora > Ursidae > Ailuropoda > Ailuropoda melanoleuca. The sequence goes on from NC_048233.1 coordinate 7,294,963, forward strand.
ACAAATATCCAATCAATTTTAAAAAATAGGGGCGCCCGGGTGGCTCAAGTCGTTAAGTGTCTGCCTTCGGCTCAGGGCGTGATCCCTGCGTTCTGGGATCGAGCCCCACATCAGGCTCCTCCGCTAGGAGCCTGCTTCTTCCTCTCCCACTCCCCCTGCTTCTGTTCCCTCTCTCGCTGGCTGTCTCTCCCTCTCAAAAAAATAAATAAAATCTTTTAAAAAATAAAATAAAATAAATAAAGTTATGGTACTTCCAAACAAGGATCTATTATGCAGCAAAAAAGGGGGGAGGGGAGCCTGGGCTGGGCTCAGTCAATAGAGCACACAACTCTTGATCTCAAGGTTGTTAAGTTTGAGCCCATGGTGGGTGTAGAGATTTTTTTTTTTTTTAAGATTTTAATTATTTATTTGAGAGAGAGTGAGTGCAAGCATGAGCGGGGGTGGGAGGGAAAGCAGAGGGAGAAGCAGGCTCTCAGCTGAGCAGGGAGCCCAATGCGGGGCTCGATCCCAGGACCCTAGGATCATGACCTGAGCTGAAGGCAGGCACTTAACGACTGAGCCACCCAGGCGCCCCAAGGGTGTAGAAATTACTTAAAAAAATAAAATCTTTAGGGAGTGCCTGGGTGGCTTAGTCTGTTAGGTATGTGCCTTCAGTTCGGGTCATGATCTCAGGGTCCTGGGATGGAGCCCCGCATCAGGCTCCCTGCTCAGCGGGGAGTCTGCTTTTCCCTCTCCCTCCACAGCTCCCCCTCTGCTTGTGCACACAGGCTTGCTCTCTCTCTCTCGAATAAAATTTTTTTAAAAACATTTTTTAAAAATTAAAAAAAAAAAGGAGGGAAGGTCTTTATGTACCAATTTGGACTAAATCTCCAAAATTTATTTTATTTATTTATTTAAAGATTTTATTTATTTGAGAGAGCAGGAGCGGAGAGAAGCATTCAGAGAGAGGGGACAGGGACAGGGAGAAGGAGATTCCCACTGAGCAGGGAGCCCAATGTGGGGCTCAATCCCAGGACCCTGGGATCAGGACCTGAGCCAAAGGCAGATGCCTGAGCACATGAGCCACCCAGGCACCCCTTATTTATTTTTAAAAGATTTTACTTATTTATTGAGAGACAGTGTGGGGGGGGCAGAGAGCAAGGGAGAGAGAAACCCAACAGACTCCCCACTGAGGGCAGAGCCTGGGGGAAGGGGGGCTCGATCCCAAGGCCCCGAGGTCATGATCTCAGGTGACATCAAGAGTCAGATGCTCAACCGACTGGCCACACAGACACTCCTAAATCTCTGAGGTTTATTAAGTGGACAAAATCAAGGTACAGAACATTATGTATAACAAACTACTTTGTGTTTAAAAGGAAAAGGGAAGGGCACCTGGGTGGCTCAGTTGGTTAACCACCCAAGCAACCAACTCTTGATTTTGGCTCAGGTCAAGATCTCAGGGTTGTGAGATCGAGCCCCATTTTGGGCTCCGTGCTGGGCCTGCTTAGGATTTTCTCTCTCCCTCTCCATCTGCCCCTCCTCATGCTCATGCACTCTCAAAAAAAAAAAAAGGGGGGAGGGGAAGGGGTTTGTGTGTGTATGTGAGCACATGCATGTGTGCATATACATGGATACACATACATGTAATTTGTACGCACATAAAATACCTTTAGAAAAATATACAAGAAACTGAAAACATCGGTGATCTCAAAGGAGGGAAATAGATGGAAAAGAGATACCTTGTATCTTTTGAATCTTTTTTTTTTTTTTTAAGATTTTATTTTTATTTATTTATTTGACAGAGAGAGACAGCCAGCGAAGAGAGGGAACACAAGCAGGGGGAGTGGGAGAGGAAGAAGCAGGCTCATAGCAGAGGAGCCTGATGTGGGGCTCGATCCCATAACGCCGGGATCGCCCTGAGCCGAAGGCAGACGCTTAACCGCTGTGCCACCCAGGCGCCCCGTATCTTTTGAATCTTGAACGTGAATTACCATTTATTCAAAAAATATGATTTAAAAAAGGTAAAGAGGGGCGCCTGGGTGGCACAGCCTTCGGCTCAGGGCGTGATCCCGGCGTTACGGGATCGAGCCCCACATCAGGCTCCTCTGCTATGAGCCTGCTTCTTCCTCTCCCACTCCCCCTGCTTGTGTTCCCTCTCTCGCTGGCTGTCTCTATCTCTGTCAAATAAATAAATAAAATCTTTTAAAAAAAATAAAAATAAAAAAAAAATAAAAAAGGTAAAGAGCATCTGCAGCCACTTAAGAGAGGACCATTTGTATACCTGAGTAGTTGAGAGCAAAGGTTATCAATGGGAGGACCACCTCCCTTTCCACTCAGCATGTGCTGCCGCAGGCAATCACCCCCATACAGCCACTGCCCTGACAGAAACACGGAGCACCTTACAAGAGGGCTGCTGCGATGGAATCCCACTGGTCCACAGACCTAGGTCAGAATTTTCAGCCACAGTTATACACAACCAAGGCTGGCAGCATCACCTCCAGAAGAGAACAAAGGTAACGGGTATATATGAGGAAAACGTGGTAAGGGGAATGATTTTGAGTGGGAAGGATGAGAAAAGATGGCAAAGACCACCAGAAATCTATGCCAATTCAAATAACCCTGAGCTGAGTGGTCTAAAGGGGACCAGAAGAGAGACTGATTTTGTTTTTTTCATTTTATGATCCAGTTTTCGGGGGGTGGGGGTGATCATTAAAGAAGCCACACATTATCAGTTTTAGGTTTTTTGTTTTTAGTAAAAAAAAAGACCCAGAAAAGGAAGAGAAGAGAAGAAGGGAAAACAATTCTAATGTTTTAAAAAGTACAGGGATGTAGGCTGCTTAGATATGTATCTCATCTCTTGCCTTTTCTCCAAAGAGACTTGAGATAGCAATCAGAAGTTTATTTGTAGAGTTAATAAAATACATAAGCAAAAACGAGATTCTGTTAAGGAAGAGCTAATATATAAGTTTTGAGTGTGAAATTTGGCTGTGAGTTTCCTGACAGCCATGGCAAAAACGATAATGTGGGGCGCCTGGGTGGCACAGCGGTTAGGCGTCTGCCTTCGGCTCAGGGCGTGGTCCCGGCGTTGTGGGATCGAGCCCCACGTCAGGCTCCTCTGCTATGAGCCTGCTTCTTCCTCTCCCACTCCCCCTGCTTGTGTTCCCTCTCTCTCTGGCTATCTCTATCTCTGTCGAATAAATAAATAATAAAAAAAAATCTTTAAAAAAAAAAACAAAACGATAATGTAACTGCCCATATGTGACAGTATTTATTTTCAAAGAAAGAAGTGTATCAATTCATCAATGTACTGACTTACGTACCGATGTTTTCCTCTTGTCTCAACAACAATTTCCAGACCAATCACCAAGCACAGCATTGCCTTGGACTCATACTCACCCCCATCTCTTCTTCCCGTACCACGTACTGGGCCACTTTGAACGAACTCAAATATTCATTCATGCCCTGCAATTCTGTGTCTTCTGTCTCATCCTGATTACGGTCCAGAAGTCGCTCAATGGCCTTGTCATCATAGTGGATAACACTGCTATCTTCTCCCTCTTTGTTGTCTCCTCCTATAAAGAATCACCCTCAAAGTCAGCTTCAGCAGCTACAGTGGTAAAAAATCTCACAGGACCCTAGGTCCAAGTCTCAGGACCCTATGTATCAAATATATCCTTTGAAGAGGCCAAGCCCCACACCAAAACAAGGTCCTGACTAGCTCACCTCCGTCTGTGGCTTCATCCTTAAATAGTTCCTCAGTGCCAAACTTGAGGATGTCATCAAGCTCCTGTTTGGACATGGATCCAGTCTTGGAGCCCAGCCCAGGCCGAACCACTAGATGCGTCAGCATCATCTTCTTCTTTGCCACCTGCGTGATGCGCTCCTCCACTGACGCACGGGTCACAAACCGATAGATCATCACCTTCTTATTTTGCCCAATACGGTGAGCTCTGCTAAAAGCCTGAAGTTGGGTGCCAAAGTCAGAAATTAAAGTAACCGTATTTTCCGGCTTCTGCTCTTGCCCTGATGTCCACATGATAAGCTAAATTCAGCACAAGGCAGCTTGCTTTCACATAAAACTCTAAAACTATCCCCCCCCCAGAGCCCCACCCTCTATCATATTACCCCAAATAGGACCATAGCTAACCCAAACTCCCTGGTTCACAATAAGGTAAAAGACATATAAAGAATCTATTGTTTCTCCCTTAAACAAGTCATTCCAGATGATGGAGCCCTCACAGAGAATACTTGCATTACCAGTGAGTTACTGCATACGAAAGCTGCTACCCCTGCTCACCTGGATGTCATTATGAGGGTTCCAGTCAGAGTCATAGATAATAACTGTGTCGGCAGTGGCCAGATTGATTCCAAGGCCCCCAGCTCGAGTGGAAAGCAAGAAGCAGAACTGTTGAGCACCCGGCGCTAAGAAAGGAACCAAAATACCATTAGAAGAGTCTCCCTAACTCCAATTAATAAGTGTAGAAGGCATGTCAGAAATACAAAACATCATCAGGCAAACACCACAGTAGTAATCACTGTAAGCAAGGTCCACGATGGATGCTAAAATCAATGCGCAAATTTAAGGAGAAACGGTGCGTGACCACAGTCTCAAATACCTCCCTCATCCAGTTATGGAATGGGTAAGTCATGGGGTGAAAGGCAGAGCACAGGGAATACAGCTAGTGATACTGTAATAGTGGTGAGCCTAACTCACAGTTGTCCAGTCACTACCTTGCATAGCTGATACTAATGTAACACTCTTGTGCAACTTTATTTCAACTTAAAAAAAAAAAAAAGGCATTTATCAATACCAATTCTAATGGGAAAAAGAATACGTTTACTGTGTAGAAACTAAGTAGATACCATCTGAACCAAGTGATCAAGATTAACATCACCAGTAATGGGACATTACCAACACCATGTCCTCCCTGATATGATGCAATGAAAAGAACACAGCACTGCTTCTATGGCATTCTTGCCCAAAATGTCTAAGAAGCTCAACCTGCTATGAGAAACATCAGACAAACCCAAACTTGAGAGACATTCTATAAAATAGAATGATCCTCACAAGTATCAACAGCATGAGAGCAAAGAAAAGAAAAGAATGAAGAACTGTCACAGATAGGAAGAAACACAACAACCAAATGCAATGGGGGATCGGGTATTGGATCCTGAAATAGGAAAAGGACATTAGGAGGAAACCTGGAGACATTCAATGAAGGTCTAGAGTTTAGTTACGAGTATGACATCAGTCATCACTTCCCGCTTTTGACAGTTGTACTGTGGTTATGTAAGCGGTTATTATTAAGAGAAGCTGAGTGAAGAATATATATGAACTCTGTATTATTTTTCGCTACTTTTAAGTCCAAAATTGTTTTAAAATAAAAAATGAGGGGGCGCCTGGGCAGCTCAGTTGGAAGTGTGTGCAACTCTTGATCTCGGGGTCATGAGTTCAAGCCCCACAGCGGGTGTAGAGATTAATAAAATAATAAATAAACATTCTAAAAAATTAATTAATTAAATTAAAAATAAGAAGGAGGAAGTGGGGGAGGACTGGCGGCTATGGAGACAGGTCGGCCACAAATTTGCTAACCGAGCTTGGTAAAGTCTCGTCCCTCTCTGGGACACAAGATACAACGAAGAGGATTAAAAAAAATGCACTTCGTGTGGCAAAAAGAATGAAGACTCCAAAGGAAAAAAAAAGTCCGCTAGGAATAGTCCAACACATTCTTTCAATCAAGGCACTCAAAAGCTTTACTCTTCCATATCACAAGTAACAAAAACGCTAAAGAACCATGCAGAAAAGCAGACAGACAAGAACAGGCAATCCATGGAAAGACACGAGTGAATACGAACGCGTGGACTGAAACCACTCCATCCCGCTTACCATTGAAGCGGTCAATGGCCTCTTGCCGCATGTTCCCGGTGATCCCACCGTCGATACGTTCGTACTTATAACCTTCATGTTCCAAGAAATCCTCCAGCAGGTCCAGCATCTTGGTCATCTGGAAAAGGAGCACAGTTTAATGAAAGGGAAGTCCGATGACAACTGCTGCCCTCGTGTCACGGAGGGCGGTCTCCGGCTTTCTCGAGCTCCCGGCCCAGCCGAACACAACACCTGGGAGAAGATGAGCACGCGGTGCCCGCCCTCCTTAAGGTTCTTGAGCATCTTCTGCAGCAGCAGCAACTTCCCAGACGCTCGGATCAGGGCACTGCCATCATACATGCCATTAGGCATTTTAGGGGCTTCCTGAGGAAAGAAGCAAGAAAGAAAAAACCATGGAACCACACGGAGCAATCGCAGCGCAGCGAGGAGCAAGAGGAGGCAGAGCATTACCATCGCAGCCACGGGGAAGAGGTACGGGTGGTTGCAGCACTTCTTCAGATCCATCACCACATTTAGCAGGGAGACCTGGTTGCCGCCACCTCGAGCGTTGAGTGCTTCAAAATTTCGAGTAAGAATGTACTTGTAGTATTTCCTACATGGACAAGATGAAGAGGCAGGTCAGATTCGAGAGCCTGTGTAGGACTCCTAACCGTTATACGACTCTCAACACGGTCCCAAGTTCTGAGATCTTCCTTCCAACGTATCTCACTTTGGGACCTAACGGATGGAACCTTAACAGGCACCGGCACCGGCACCAGCACCAGCACCGCTGCATTAAGTAAGGTATTTAACTAAATAAGAACTATGGCATCAGGTTTCTGCACGATCTCACTCCCGTCACCAGATGCCTTGAAGCAGAGCACAGGAAGGAATGAGAAACCCTCTGCAGACTAGCAGGTGTCTAACTACTTTTACAAAATGGAGTCAATGCTTCTGTCCCTTCTAACTCACTTCTGCATAGGGCTCAGCTCCACACGCACAATCAGTTCTGTCTTGGATGGCATATTCTTGAACACATCAGCTTTGAGCCGCCGCAACATATGAGGGCCCAGCATGTCATGCAGTTTTTTAATCTGGTCTTCCTTGGCAATGTCGGCAAACTCCTCCAAGAAGCCTTCCAAATTGCTTCAGAAAGAGAAAGGAAAGTGATATAGGAAATGGGCAACAGGAAGAATTAGAAGCAGAATTATCAGCTGATTACGGAGAAACACATACTTACTGGAACCTCTCAGGGGTGAGAAAGTTGAGCAGATGAAACAACTCTTCTAAATTGTTTTGTAACGGAGTCCCAGTCAGCAACAGCTTGTGTTGGAGGGAGTAACCATTTAACACCCGGAAGAACTGGAGAAGCAGATGGAGAAGATGAAATTCAATGAAAAGAGGGCTCTGGGAGATCTCTGCAAACCTGAGCTGTTTACTGCCCAATGGTTAAGCCCCCACTGCCCCTCCATCTCCATCTCCCTTTTAAGGCCTGGCCACCAAGAGGAATCACAAGTGAGGAGGGAAGGCAGAGACCATTTTACCCTTTCTTCTCTTCCCAGGTCTCCCTTTAAGGAGTAGGTAGTACTAGAAAACTTAAACCGGAGGCCATAACCTCCCTCCCTCCCTCCCTTCCCTCTCACCTTTGACTGATTGTTCTTGAGCCGATGTGCTTCATCCACAATGAGGCAGGCCCAGTCAATGGAACCCAAGATAGCCATGTCAATGGTGATCAACTCATAGGATGTCAGCAGCACGTGGAATTTCACAGATGCCTCTTTCTGCACAAGGAGGCAACCTGGTCACAAATGTTCAACCCCTCCAGTGCAGGCTAACCCGAGGGACTTACGGGGTTTTCCCTTCTCCCAACTGTTATCCTTCTGCCTCAACCCAGGGACTAGAATCAGAAGGAAGCAGACTAAGCCCATAGCAACAACTCCCTCTAGGGTGATCTCCCCCCTACTGAGATACCTTCATACGAGAGGCTTTCTTGCCACCACGAATGGCGTTGTCTTCAAAGGAGAACTCATTCTCTCGGATGATGGCACGGCTGTCTTTGTCACCCACGTAGGTCACCACATACATATCTGGAGCCCACATTTCAAACTCCCGCTCCCAGTTGATGATGGTAGAAAGAGGGGCACTCACTAGGAAGGGGCCTTTGGAATGACCCTTGGAGAAAGAAGAGCAGTGGCAGAGTAAGGACGGAGGGCCCCAACACACTACCAGCCCAGCACCCATGTCTACCACTGCCCGAGGCCAGCTGAGCACTGGCGTATGTGTGCTGTTCCCACCCTCACCTTTGTCTACATGTGAAAATGTCTTGCCTACTCCTTCCCACAGCACACCCACCTTTACAGAGAGTTTAAAACCCAACCCCTTCCTATAAGTCTCTCTGTGCTAATTCCACTCACAACTCTGCTTAGCTCAACGGGTATCTGTTCCCCCAAAACTGAGGCTCTATGCGTCCACCACTGGTTCTACCCAGGGTTCCATCCCCTCAACCCATCTCTGTGTACATCTGTCTATCTTACTGTCATTCAACAGAGTTCAAGTTCTGTGACCAATTTTTCCTTTTTCTCTCTCCCCAAGAGTGTGAAAAAATAACAAACATGAAATACCTACACACAGAAAAACTAACAGCCCCAGCTTTCCTACCTCCTTGTAGAGAGAATAGAGGAAGACTGCTGTCTGGACAGTCTTCCCAAGGCCCATCTCATCAGCCAAGATGGTGTCGGTGCCTTGAGCCCAGGAGAAGCGCAACCAGTTCAAGCCCTCCATTTGATAGGGGTGCAGGGTCCCACCTGTAGCGTCCAGGTACTCTGGCTGTCGCTCGTACTTCACTGTTGGCTGAAGGATGAAAGGAAGGCAGTCAAGAGCTGGCAAGGAACTCCTTTCCTTCCATAAGACAGCAGATGCTTGCTCCTCACACATCCTCACGAGATCCTCAAGAGCCACAAAGAATTGTGGGAAGAAAGATCCTCAAAGGCTACTGTAACTTTGCGTTTGATTTAGGATCCTCCAGGAAGCAAGGCAACTAACCCCTCGGACAGATGGAGATCTCGGTCCTACAGATCTGACGAAAGACACATCATAGCCTCCCTACCAACACAGTAATTCTGCTAATCAAGATCCACCAGGTCAATAATCTTATGTGCCCTTAAATCATCTTTTTTTCTTTTTAAAGATTTTATTTACTTATTTGACAGAGAGACAGAGAGAGCCAGAGAGCACAAGCAGGGGCAATGGCAGAGAGAGAAGGAGAAGCAGGCTCCCTACTGAGCAGAACCTAACCCAAGGCTCAATCTCAGGACCCTATGATCATGACCTGAGCCGAAGGCAGACGCTTAACCACTGAGCCACCCCCCACCCCCTGCACCCCTAGAGTCATTTTTTTTTTTAACATTAAGTCCTTATGCTCTATTACATAAATAAAACCCAGAGGAACTGAGCCACGAATTGAGTTAGAAGACCCAGGTTCCAATACAAGTTTCATAAAAGCTTAGTTGTGTGACCCATCCCTAGGTAACACTTTCTCAATCACAGAAAATACCATCTCCTGTGTTTTTATTTTTCTGATGATGCAAAGAGAAAGTGATGCTAGCACTTCCCTGGTTCAGAGACGTGGAGGAGTGGAGAAGCACTCTAGCTCTGAAGCTCCTACTGGCAGAGCGTCACCAGGAGCACCATCCGCAGCCGGCAGCACGCAGGCCGCATTGTCCCCCCAACAAACTGTTCCCTCCCTCTTCTGCCCCAACTCACATCAACTGTAGGAGTTTCAGGAGGCCTCTCTAACTTCCTCAGCTTCACCTTCTTGAGCTTCTTGCCTGGTCGTCCTTCCTCACCCCTCATTAACTCCCTAAAGAAGACAGACATCACACAGCTGCCCAAGATCCTTCTCAGTAAGAACCAACTCCACACCTCAGCAAAGCCACCCACCTGTGGTTCCAATAGCTCTGCTTGAACAGGTCGTAGTCCTGTATCTCCACGTCCTCACTCTCCCAGGATGCCTGATCGTAGGGCAAGTCCCGCCACTTGATCAAGTAGTGGACATGGCCCTTCTTGTCCACACTGCAAGGTCAAGGAGAAAAAAAATCCTCAGAGCCAGAAGGCCACACCTCACTCTCAAAGAGTGCCAATAACGTTATGTCCCAAACTACACTTCTAGGAAGGCCAGATGCCACATGTATTCAGAGTCTCTACCACACCAGTCTTTGGACCTAAAATTGCATCTAATCTATAGTCTTCTCCCGTGGCTCAAATACCAAGATTCAGTCAGTTAATAATATATCGACATGTCTCCTCCAAGTTTAAATCCAGTGACATCCATTTTCTTACTTCCTTTGACAGCAGTCTCCCAATGGATATGCTGCCTACCTCCACTGTGCCCAAGACCACCACCAGTCCAGCCCAGCTCCACTGGTACCTGTGGTTGAGAATTCGGTGGATCATCATCCACTCAGGTTTTATCCCGTAGCGATAAAAGCGTTCCTCCATCTCTGCAAATTTAGGGTCTTTGTTCTTGCGCTTCCGGCTCTTCTCTTCATCACCACCAAAGTCTCCCGAAGGTGGTTCATCCATATCATTCTTCCGCTGATAGTTTCGGAACATCACCTGACAGTGCAGTTCCAACTGCACGCAGAAAGACAGCTCAGCCACCATGGAGTGACATCTGCTCCTTCCACCCACAAGGCTGTTTCTCATGACCCTCTGCACTGTAGCCCCCGGATCTCTAGCCTATCCCAGGTTTACCTGCAATTCAGACACCCAGGAGCAGTGCCAGTAAGACATGCCTTGCCATTTCACAAAGAACTGCCGCTCTGGCCGCCCCTCCAGGGGCTTGGGAGAGGGAGTACTGGGATCAGCATCGGGAGGCCGAGGCACTGGTGTGGGAGATGGTGGCTGACCCCACTTCCAGATTAGAATCTTCTGAACTTTGCCCTTAAGAGCTGGACACTGAGAGAAAAAAAGGATTCAACATCAAATCATTATCGAGGAGAGGAAATGATACAGCCCATAGCCTCAACCTTATCAAAGGATTATTAAAATCTCATTTCAAGAGGTGCCTGTGTAGCTTAGTCAGTTAGGAGTCTGACTCTTGGGTTCAACTCAGATCATGGTCTTGGAGTCATGGGATCAAGCCCCGCATTGGGGCTCAGTGTGGAGTCCGCTTGAGATCCTCTCCCTCTCCCTCTCTGCACCCACCCCCACCCGTGCTCTCTCTCTCTTCCTCTCCCTCTCTCATAAATTTAAATCAATCAATCAATCTCTCAAAATCTCATTTCAAGAACGACCACTCTAGATAAAGAATAACAGAATTCTCTCCCCTATTCTGGACTTCACCCAGAATTTGAGTGACACTATCACTCCTATATGTTTAACAGAGCCAGTGGCTAGACTTCAACAATTTAACCCAGAACAAGGAAAACACAGAAAACCCCCAGACCTTGAGCCCAGAATTCCTCTCATAAGCAACTGGAAAAAAATAAATAAATAAGTGACCCTATTAACCATTCTAAACTACCAACACCCCAAGGCTGGGTGCCAAGACAGAATGGATGCTCTAGGCTGGAAGAACACTGCTTTAAGAACACCCCTTAAAAGAGCTGGCAAAGCATCAACTCCTCTGTTCGAAATTAATCCTACACTTTCCCAGACAAAGCTATCTCCAGACTACATGAGAAAGGAAAATAACCCGTCTCAGGGGTAAAAGACAGAGATCTCCAATGACCTCTCCTGCACCTCAGCCCCCCGAAACCTACATATAAAAGAGGTATACCCTTCTGCTAGACTACACTACCCACACCTCCCACCTTGGCTAGGGTCAATCACTCACCGTACAACGGGGACAGAGCCATTCACCATTAGGGATCTCTGGAAGTGGGGGGTTCAGGCAGTGGATGTGGTAGGATGAAGGACAGGTGTCACAGCAGAGCAGCTCCCCACCATCCTTACAGACACGACAGAATTCCATATGGTGGTCATCCTCCTCTTCAGGGTCTCCTCCAACCTCTTCCAGGATCTCCTCACCCTCTGAATTGTCCCTCTTTAGCCTCCCACTGGATGCCTTCCTTCTCCTGCAGTAAAGGACCACAGAGTAGGATTATTACCACCCCCCACCCACCCANCCCACCCACCCAAGTCGGAACCACACCCATCATTCTTTTGAATGCTTCCCAAAGTCCACACCAGCAACACCACCCAGTCCCGAAAGATCTCTACCACCCCACCCTTCCTCTTGAGGGTTCCAAAGGGCCACAGTGGCCAGGTACTCACACAGTGTGGGCAGCTCCACTTGCCCTCGGGAGCCTTCTCCATATCCGGATCCAGGCAGACCATGTGGTAAGCTCGGGGACAGGTATCACACAGGATGATCTCACCGCCTTGCTGGCACACCTCGCAATAGTCCTGGTGGTCTGTCTCATAACCATCCACAGCAGTCACCTCCTCCTCGCCTGGGCAAGGAAGAGGGAAAGCCCAGTTATTAGAAAAAAACTACCTCCCCCCACCCCCTCTAAAATAAACCCAACCCCGATCTCCTTAGGGAGATTCTTCCCCAGTCATTCCCACCCCATCCCATTATACACAGACCCAAAAAAGAAACACACCTTTCTTTTTCTTTTTAGTGGTTCGGAGTTTCTTGCGGCTACGGCTACTGCGGCTGGTGGAACCATCAGAAACGGAATAGCTGTTGATACTGGCATCATCGAAGTCAGACTCCACATCTAAGTCATCATCCTCACTCTGGCAGAATGAAAAGGAATAAGTTTAGAGACTGAAGCCAAGGGGAAAGAGAATGCTAGAGAAGAGATCGCTCTTACTAGGGGTGCTAGAATCCCAGCAAGGACGGTCAAGTAAGAAGCCTAGTCACCACGTTCTGGGGCCAATAGTCCCCACTCTTACGTGCCTACCATGAAGGCTAGACCCAGATTAGACAGGGCACCCTCACCAAAGGGATGGGCTGGGCTCTCACCGAGGATCTCTTACGCTTAGAACCAAAACCTCCCAGCTTGATTTTCAGGGGAGCTACTTTCTTGGGTTTAGGCTTCTTGGCATCAGGTACACGAGGGCTACCCTTGGGCTTCCTCCGAGCATTGGGACCTAAAATCAGAAGAGCACAGGTAAGATCATATAATCCAAAAGCACGCCAAGGCAGAAGATGGGGAAGATAATAAAATATTCTCCATCTAAGCGGGTTTCCCATATTCAGCTTCCCAAATTTCCCTCCTAAATCAAAGATTCATTTCTCCCTCACACTCCTCTATCTTTAGGCTGACAGAACAGCATTCCCATTCTTCCTCTGTCTTTAATATCCCAAGCCCATGCCATCCCGCCCCGCAATGGGTCCCATTTCACCTTTGCCCTCCTTGGTCTTGGCCTTGCGGATAGGCACCTCCACAGGGGGGGGAGGTGGAGCAACTTCAGTGGCCGTCACCATGCTCTCCACCACAGCCACCGCTGCCGCTGCCGCCGCCGCCACTGAAGCCCCAGAACTGCCTTTGAAGGGATTGTTGGTGCTGAACTCACGCCACTTTGCACCCAAAACCATCATCATCTTGGAGACAGCAATCTTGGGGTTTTTGGCAGCAATGAGAGGTCTGGTGGAGAAAGAGACAAGAACAAAGAGAAAAAGTTTAAGGATAAAAGAGAGAGAAAGAGAAGCGAGAAGACATTATACCAGCACTCTGCTCCCCAGGACCCTCGACCCTCCTATTTACCGGACAAACTGGCTGAAGGCCTTGTAGTTGGTGAGGGTACGATAATCCTCCTCTGAGAACACATGGTCAATGTCTTCCATGCCCCAGTCTTCCAGGAGCTGAGCGGATGATTTAGGCTCCTGCAGAGAGAGCAAGGTCAAAGACCTGACACCTAGTGCCCACACTTGCTAAAGGGAATCTGAGCTGAGATGAAGGCTTGCAAGACGAGGGGAGGAGAAGGGAGAGAAAATCATTACAAACGGGGAAAGAAACCACTCTAAGGGGTAGTGCAGTTTCTGGGAGACAAAGGACAGGAAGTCAACAGCAAGCACAGAGGAGAGGACAGAGGTCCAGGCACCTTTGAATCATCATCATCGTCATCCTCCTCCTCCTCTTCCTTCCGCTTGGACTTGCTCTTCTTTTCTTTCTTAGGTCCAAGCTTCTTCTTCTTCTTCTTGCCAGGGGTATAGTCGCTGCCCTCACTGTCTGAGCGCAGAGCCACCTCTTCCTCCTCCTCCACAAACTCCGGCCCCTCCCCAGAGCTGTCCCCCAGCTGCCGGCATAAGAGCATACGCTGGAGCAGGGAAGGGGAAGAGGGAGAAGGAGACAGACACACACATGCTACACACATGCTGACCTCAGGACAGCCCTGAGGCTCATCCCCAGGACCTGCCCCACCACTCTAGAAGAAACAAACGCCCCCCGCCCCGCAACCGTTCTCATCAGAGCTTCTTCTTCTCATTCCCCCAAACACCTAGTCACCCACTCACCTCTTTTTTTTGGCGCTTGCTCTTAGGGATTTTAGGGTCCCGAGGTTTCTTAGGCTTTTTCTTCTTCTTGAGCTTTGGAGTCTCTGCTTCTGACAAATCCTCTTCTGGGTCCTCTTCATTTTCTACATATATTTGGCAGAGAGAGGCAGGTAGAGAAAAGATCAATAGCAAAAGGTTAGAGCCTAATCCAGAGGCTTTAGACTTTATTCCCCCACCTCTTGTCCCAGATTCCACTGAAGAGAACTGCTATACTCTCCACAGAAGGAAGCTGATACTCAGGACAAAAACAGACAAAGAGAGAGCTGTATATACCCGAAATAGGCCTGTGAGGCCAGACCAGGCCCACCTCGGGCAGCTGTCCAGACCCCTGCCTCCTTTCCCTCATCCCTAACAGGAGTCCTCTATATGTTCACCAGTGCAGCTGAAGCAAGCTGCTTAGAATGAACCAAATAAGAGAAATAGGTCTAGCCCTCCTCTAACTGTCCACCAAATATCCTACAAAACCAGGGGATGAAAATGAAAGGTCCTACTCATAAGGCAAAAACGACAGAATACATCTTCACCACATTCCCAGAATGGTATCAGTCCAGGGGTCCCAGAAACCACACCCTTCACTACCCACTTTGGGTCATCACTGCTTAAAACCACCAGAATCCTCATGCCCCAGGTTCAGTTGTCAGCCCAGTATCACACCCACTCCCAAACATAATTTCCTTTCCCCATCTCCAGCTCCACTGTTCCTCCCCAGCTTCTCCTGGGTCAGTAGCCTCTTCTCCCCAGGGGCCCAAATCAGCCCAGCTGTCACCATCTCCTCCACACCCCCCCCATCCTCCTCCCATCTGGCTCCACCTCCTCTCCTGGCTGGGAGCACACACAAAGCCGGGGGTAATACTGAGAGCTCCTGGGCAGGGATAGGTGGGAAGGGGCACAGAGGGGGAGGAGAAGGCCAGGACTTGCAGCTTCCTTTGTAACTAACACACATTCACACCACCTCCCTCCTCCCTCCTCTCTCTCCTTCTTCCTAAGCCACCCCCGCCCAGGGAGGGGGAGAGTGGAGAAGGGAGTGGAGAGAAGAAGGGAGTGCCTCACCCACTGAGGAGAGGGAAAATGGCTCCTGACCGCAGAAGCCAGCCCAGGGCACCCAGCTGCCAACATAGGACAGGAAGTAGCAGGGGAGGGGGGGTGGGGTTGAGAGAGGTAGCCGAGGAAAGACTACCCTCACAAAGACTTCCCAAATTACTACCTGGCCCCAGGTCCACAGGCCACTTCTCCTAACACCTATTGTGGGATGACATAGTTCTCAAGGGACCACTCTAATGTCCTAGGCAAGGAAACCCAAGACAAACATGAAGGGTAATACAAGAGGGACTGGGTTACTCCCGCAATCATAGTTATTCTTCCAATCATCAGAACTAAGATTTAACAAAGGCTCAGTGGAGCTATGGTCGGAGCTATACAACCTTCTCAAATTTTTGATATCCAAAAGATTTACCTTAAGGAACAGGGGTCTACAAGAAGTCTCTACAACTCAAGTTTCCTCCTCACCACCTACCTCCCCAAGAGTCCAAGCCATAGGTCCTGAACCACCTCGCACGGATTAGAAGTAGCCACCTATTCAACATATGGGAGTGCTGTCTACACCAAGAGAAAAGGAGCAGCACCTGGACAGTGCTGGACGACAATATGCTTCCTTCAATCCTACACATGCTCCTCGCCCCTGACCCCCAGAACTAGCCCTAAACTGCCTCTGGCTCCGCCCTTCCTGAGCAAGGCAGATACTAGAGAACATGAGACATTAAGCTTGACAAAGCACCATCAGCCTCCCCTCACTCAGCCCAGGATCAGGCCAGGCATAAGAAAGCCCCTCCCATTCCCTTGGGAATGGAACACCACCAGCCTGGATCTCACCATAAAGAACCATTTTCTTAAGGCTTCTCCCCAGCAGTCTCCATGTCGTCCCCCTCACTAATCAGTTACATTTCTCTCGGTTCCTCATCTTTCTCACCTCCAGAAAAGCTGGATACAAGGACAAACCCATGCAGGTGAAGGGCACACCCATCCACACATAAGACCCCCAAACTTCTCAGGCAGATAATGTGCTGAGACAACATGCGGCAAAGTGGCTAAGACATAAAAGAAGATTTGGGAAAGGGGCAGGAATGGGGTGTGGCAAGTGGAAAAACTGGGTCACGCTACAGCTTGGGGCAGAGTTCACCCTGGGAGCCTGCACAGCTCCCAATCAACACGGGGGCAGCCCCAGACCAAGGGGCCAATGGGAAGCCAAGATGTGGAACCAACATTGGCTGGATAGCACTACTACTTCTCTGGCCCCTCACAGAAAGGATCAGATCATATTACCAATACCACCACCCCACCCCCACCTTGGGCAACAGCACAGAAATTTGCCACCTTGGCCTAGACAGTGATGAGACTCAAGCCTAAGTTTCTTATCCCAACAGCTGAAGACTCAGTAACAAGACTGACCCCTCTCTTAAGTGGCCTCAGTTTCAAACGAAGACTTCCAACTTAGAAAACGCCAAATGCAGAAACATCTTTCCCAGACCACCTCAACTTGCTGCTAGAGCTAAGGAGAGAGAAGGCAGAAATGAAAGATGTTTGATGGGAAACAAAAACAGGACCAGCAAGCCCCTTAATTAAAGGAAAAATAAATATAAGCAGAGAAGATTTTAAAAAATGGCATAAAAAAAAAGCTCAAAAAAAGATCAAGGAAACAAGTAGGTGACTTAGCTAAGAGCTCTTTAAAAGGAAAGACAAATGAGAGAGAGACATCCACTTAGATGCATGACATCAATCACCATCTGAGAAGAGACAAGGGCTACTCCAATCAGGCAGGGTGATTATAACCATACGGGTTTGGCCAGTCCAAGGAGCCACCCCCAAACACAGACAGAACAACCCCCAACACACCTACACAAACACTTCATGCCACCAGCCCAAACCCTAGGCTCCCTGCATGGAGGCAGAAGCCTCTAGGGAAAAAGCCTATATTATGTCCACTTGCCACGGGAAGGGGGGTGCCCAGGGTGTCACCTCTGTTCTTTTGCCCCTTCCTAGTATATCCTTCCGGCTGCAACATCCTACCCCTAGCCCCCCTCATTTCCCCACTTGAAACATTTCAGCAATCGGCCTGGCTAAAAGCGCTTTACATCCCGGCTGAGGAGCGCAATTCAAACTTCACACAGTTGAGACAGCACAGAAAACCGGTAACTGATCAGAAGCTAAAAATAATCAGAGAGTAACCAGCACTCCCTCTCTCCTTTCCACAGCAGCAACCACAGGATCCTGCTAACACAGATGACCCGCTGGTCTCCAACATGCAATCCTCAACACCCACCCCCCCCAACCCCACCCGGCCTCCAGGGGTCCCAGCCACCTGCATTCCTCCATGGACCCACAGAAGGTAAGGTCGACCAGCCCGGCGAGCTACCTCAACCGGGAACTGCATAGCATTCCTGAAGACAGTGCAGCAAGCTTGCATCTCGGTCCCAGAGCCCAGGAGGCACATGGCTTCCACCCCCTCCCACAAGAGCTCCGCAGAGGGAACCACTCCCTTCGGGTGCCCTCCACCTCAGACTCTGCACAGAGAGAGGGAGAGAGAGAAACTCAACCCTGCCTCACCAGAGTCGCTAGGGAGGGCCCAAATGCCTCCTTCCTGCCCTGGGCCCTTGGGGAAGATGTTACCTGGGTGGGGTGGGGGCAGGCTGTTGTTCAAAAGTGCATCCATATCTTCCTCCTCGCTGCCCGCCGAGCAGGGGGACGGGGAGCCCAAGCCCGACGCCATCCCCTTCCGCTCCCGGCCAGGGAATTGGCCCAGCTGCTCCTGCCTGCGGCCTGGGGCCCTCTACACTGGCCCGAGTCACTGTGCGGGGGAGGGGGGGAAGAAAGAGAGAACAGTCAGTGACGCGCACTGTCCCCCTCCCCCACACCCACCCGCTCTTTCCGCCCACCACCACCAGCGGCCCCCCCACCCCAGCCACCCTAGCAGGGCACCCGAACCACTCAGGCTGAACTTAGTTCCACACTCCTCGAGGGCAGCCCGGAAGCCGGCTCCCCAACCGGAGCCCCCCAGATGAGCGGGAGCGACGCCCCCGAGGGCAGGCTGGTGCAAGCGTGGGGAGGGGGAGAACCAGGCTGGACCGAG
>NC_048233.1:7314131-7384753 GCF_002007445.2 Ailuropoda melanoleuca
AACCCCCTCCACTACCGCCACCCTCCTCCTTAGGTCTCCCGGGCAACCCCCGCCCCCTCGTCGCTCAGGCAACCATTGGCCACGCCCCCTTCGAGCGCGCGCGCGCGTGTCACCCGGGCAACCACCCACCTCCTGGCCATCCCATAATACACACGGACACCCCACCACCACCACCCCCCCACACACACACACACTCCATACACCTATATGCCAAGGCTGTTGACATCTCATGATATTGCAGACCTTTTGCAACTAACCCTTTCCCCACCTCAGACATCCCATAATAGCCATCCTTTGCCAACTTCTTCACTCTTGGCCCTAATGCTAACATCCCATAATAATTTGTCACCTCTCCTTCCCCATGGCCATCCCATAATAAGCACCCCTCCCAGCACTTCAGCCTCACAGCCCGTAATACTCATCCCCATCCCCCACAGACATCCCATAATAACCACTCTTCATCCACCCCTAGTTTGATATCCCATAATAGTCAGAAACTTCCCCCCCACAACGTTACAACAACGGACACTTCGGCCTCCTCCCACACACATCCCGTAATAATCAGTTTCCCACTTTCTATACTGACATCCCATAATAACCAACCCCCTAGCCTGAGCTGCCCTCAGCCTCTGCAGGCTGGGGTCTAGATCCTCAACACCACCCTTAGCCTTCATACATTCATTCTAACTCCACAGCCCGTTAATAACCACTTCTTCTCTGTCAAAGAGATATCCCGTAATGATCGGCAGCCCTACTGTCACCCTACAGATGGACATCTAATCTCCTTTCCTCTAACGCTGGAAAGATATCCCATAATTTTACTCCCCCACCCACACCCTGATATCCCATAATAATGTCAAGGAGCCGGTGGTCCACCAGACATAGTAAAATACTCCCAACACAACCCAGTGTCACATCCCATAATGTTTCATCTCCAGCCACCACCCCATACCTTTCCAGCCAGGCATCCCATAATATTCATATTCAAACCTCCCCACCTCCACAGGCTGTCAGTCTATTCTAACACCCAGAGCCACGAGGGTGAAGCAGGCTACCCACACTGCCCTGTGCCCGCCCCGACTTGTACACACCTTTATCCCTTTCTGGGCCAAAGCAGTATCCTGGCATAAAGCCTCCGATGTCTAGGACAAGCCCTACCTTCCCTCATCCCATCATTTCCAGACACTCAGGAACTGAGAGTCAACCTAGGGCCCCACCCAATCCCACCAAAATCCAGTTATTCTCCAGATGCTTACCTCTAACTCTTCAGTTTTGAGTAAGGCCAACCAAATACCATGCTGGCCAGATGAGCCATTTACATAAAGTTTAATTCAGCCACAGCATCCCATAATAATTATAAACACCTATCTTTAGAAAGGAGTCTTTAGACTATTTCTCAACATTTCAGCAGTCCTTCTCCCACATCACCCTGCCTCCCCAGGTCAGGTGGTCCAACACACCTGGGCCACTCCCATGGATGGACATCCCACCATGATGTGAAGTGAGGATCCTGCTATATGTATGCCAAGAACCAAGACCCGCTCTCCCCCTCCTCACTGCTACCACTGTTCATTCAACAGATGTTGCCAGAGTACCTGGTAAGGCACCAAGCTGGGCACCACAGGGAATGCAAGGACCACAGGTGCCTCCCTTCTAGAAGCATAAAAAACCCATCAAACTATGAGACAAGATAGAATGTCTGGTGTCAAGGGAACACTGATGACTGCTATTTCCCAATTTCCTGTTACAGAGAATAAAACAAATCCCAACTGGTCTCAGGAGAGATCAGATCCCAGTAGAGGTTCTTGACAGTCCTTCTAGAGGCTAGAAGGTATTCCAAAAGGAATTACAATATAGATGGGTGGTCAAGATATCTCCTATCTGTTCCCTACCGCACTAAGGGATTTTGATTGGAAAGCAATGTCCATCTATCCAGTGTTTCTAGTATTGAAATCCTATAATATCATCATGTGCCTCCTTCTTGAGAGACTCTTAACATGCCAGAATTGTTATCCTCATTCTTGAACACCAAATTCTGCTTACCCTCAACGTCCTGTATTTTTTAACCACTTCCTTGTTTATATCCTGAAGTCTCATACTTCCAAATGCCCCCATTCGCATCTTGTTGGGGTCCCATTCTCCATCCAAAAAAACCCTTTGATGTATAATATTCACCATCTTCCCTCATCCCAGGTACTAGTCCTCCTTCATTCAATTATGCTACAAGATAGCCTTCAAACGTATTCCCTCCCCTTCCCAGACTGGGCCTATCTTGCAGGTACCTTTGGGACCCAGTCCTAGAAAGTCTAAGAGCCCAATCTTAAGACCTGTTAGCCCTCAGAGAGCCTGATCCCATAAACCTGTCACTTTTCCCTCTTCCTGATCCCCGGAGAACCAGGATCCAAGTGAAAGCCAATGTCCCAGCACCACTGCCTCGCTGCCTCCAACCCCCAAGGCAGAGATAATGTCTTTCTTTGCTCTCATGTGCCTTTTTCATACAAATCCAAGGCCATGGCTGTGGGACAGGCTGGAGAGAAACTGGCACGTCCTCCTCCTTCCTGATCAGAAGTGAGTAGGATGACCCTCACAGCATCTCTGCACTGTTCTTCTAATATCACTTTCCTAGAAAGAGGGCTCGGCCAGAGGACTCTGCCCTCCACTGGGAACCCAGGGCAGGAGATGGGGCCAGGAGAAATAAATTCAAGAGAGGTAAGAGCTTGTTTCAAGAAGTTACCATCCCTTTCTTTCCAGGCAGAACACCAGTGATGCTGATGCGTCTTTTCACGAACTCCTACCTGACTTAACTCCCTGGACCACCCTTTTGCCACACCCCTGTGGCGTACATACTGTTTCCCCCATTCTGCAAGGCTGCCATAGTCTTCCTCATTCAATTCTCATGACATCAAGATTAGGCCCCATTCATTTGTGTAAGCCCTCCCCCATGACTGTTCTGAGTACTAAGGATGGACCTTGTACTCCTCACTTAGGGGAGAGGAGGCAGCTCTTTTAAGATACCATAATGTGGGTATACCTTCTTTCAACAAGATTCTCCTTGGCATGTAAAGCTGCTAGATACCTATTGTGCCCTCCTCGCTCCTCTTTTCTCCAGGGAATCCAGCCTGCCTCTGGGCCTCAAATTCCCTTCTGTAATATCTCCATCTGTCCCATAGCCTTTTCTTTATATATATATATATATATATATATATATGCCCCATTACTACAGTGATTCGTACTATAAACCAGGAAGAGAGTTTTTTTTTTTTAAAGATTTTATTTATTTATTCGACAGAGATAGAGATAGCCAGCGAGAGAGGGAACACAAGCAGGGGGGAGTGGGAGAAGAAGAAACAGGCTCCTAGCGGAGGAGCCTGATGTGGGGCTCGATCCCATAACACTGGGATCACGCCCTGAGCCGAAGGCAGACGCCCAACCGCTGTGCCACCCAGGCGCCCCAGGAAGAGAGTTTTATAACTAGGTAGTCACAGCTTTGTGCCTGTGACTATAAACACGGATCACTTTTGTCCCCCACAGCCCTCTGCCCCTAGCCCTGCAAGTTCTACCCACTTATCCGCTTCCTCTTCTTACTCCCCATCTCTCCCTGCTCCCACCGCAAGGAGAATATTAGAATCCCTTCCTCTCTTTTTGAGTTCCAGGGAGGGCTAGGATGTGTGTGTTTATGTATTGCTTTTGTGGTCCTTATGCTTCTTTGCTCCCCCACTCCCTACTCTGGCCCCATGCTACCCTTCCAGATAAATTGCAAATAAACCACTAGCATGATTGGCCCACAGAGACTAAGGGTGGGATAATCTCCTGATTAATGCACCCAGGGGGACAGTCTCTCTAGCCGGTTACCTTAGAGTTCTGTTTCCATCCCATGGTACAGAAGAACCTAGAATAACACCCAGAGTGAGTTGTCCATGGAGTTTTCAGCACATGCTCTCTCTACATCTCTATCCTCTGTGAGCTCCAGAAACTCTGCATATAAGAGGTCTAAGGGACCAGTGTTCTCCTGCCTTGTCAGAAGAAAGACTTTGGAAAGACAACATAGGGAAGAAAAGCCACAGTGACAGTGCATTGTGATGGAAAGACAGGATGCAGGTCGTGCAGGGTTTGGGGGGGGGGGTGACAGGCCAGGCATTTGTCCTTCAGGAGCCAACCAAGCCTCTGTTCCCTGGGTGTGACTGCAAGGTTGCAAAGTCCCCCTGGCCAACCACCTACCTGAGCTGTGGTCCCAAGGCTCAAATCCAAGAAGGCAAAGGGGGAGGAGAGTATTGGGTACTGTGGTCACCCGGGAGCACTACTTCCTTTGGTGTGCCACACAGCCAGAACCCAGGCCCTGGACTCAGCAACCCTGCAGGTGACAAGCTGCAAAAGGACCCAAGTGTCCAGGGTTCAGATTTGACCAGCTCTAGCCTGCCCCAGGGGCCCCTTCAAACAACTGTCACGGAAGAACCTCTCCAGCCAGTTACTCTTGCCAGGCCTCAGGTCTGGCTCCAGGGCTCACCCCACCCTCCCCAGCTCCTTTCCCTCCCTCTTCCTTCCTTTCCTTCCTCACCACCCGCCCCCCCAACCTCCCCAGAGCTTCACCTACCCAGGACAGCCCCACCCAGCTGTGCAGGGCACATCCCATAATAATCCTCCTTGCTAGCCCCCACCCCCCCCCAAAAAAAGAGAGGCGGCCATCCCATAATAGCCACCCA
This sequence comes from Ailuropoda melanoleuca, assembly GCF_002007445.2. Lineage (NCBI taxonomy): Eukaryota > Metazoa > Chordata > Mammalia > Carnivora > Ursidae > Ailuropoda > Ailuropoda melanoleuca. Next base: position 7,318,832 of record NC_048233.1, read on the forward strand.
CAAGAGACATTCCGCGGTGACCGCCCCCTCCCTGCAGAGCTGCCGGGAGCAGCCATCCCATAATAGCTGGCCGCCTGTTTTACTGGTTACGGCTGTGGAGGGAGCTGGAGAGGAAATGGAGGGGAGGGGGGAGGGGAAGAGGATCAAGGGCCCCCACTTTGTGGAGGGAGAAGGGGGAGGAGAGTGGGCCAAGGGGATTGGGAGCCAAGGGGACGCAGTGCAGGTGGGAGGTATGGTCCACTGGCCACTACAACCCTGTTTTAGGGCTTTCTCCCCATTCCCCAGGGGCTGCCTTTCCCCTTGAGCAACCTGGAGGTGTCTGCTAGTTAGGAGAGATGCCTAGGATGGGTTGAGGTGCTCAAAGTGTGTGCGTGGGGGGGGTGTGTGTGGATTTCAGGTGTTCCCCTTGGGCCGTCTGAGAGAGAAGGCAGACCTTACAGAGGATGGCGAGAGAGTAAGGGGTGGGGGGGTTGGAGAAGAGCTCCTCAGGCCCTCCCCATTCTGCACCACCATCCCATAATAATCCCCCCAGCCCCACTCCCCCTCCCACACACGACATCCCATAATATCTTCTGGAGAAGCAGTCCCCGCAGTAGGTACAAAGAGCTATCCCATAATATGCTCCCCCAAAAAAAAAAAAAAAAAAAAAAAAACCTTCCCGCCCCGCACCCCTTCCTCCCGCCTCCAGTTGGATCCGGGCCTCACCAGCCCATAATATTCCCCAGTCTCCTAAGGCTGTTCCAGCCCATAATACTCTCCCTGTCTCCTAAGGCCTCTCCATCCCATAATACTGCCAGACGCCTGACCTGTGGGCCAAACCCCAGCCCGTTCCACACATCGAGGCTGTGTCAGCGCCGCTGGTCTCCCTCCCTGTCCCTCCCTCCTCCCTCCACGGCGCTTTCCCTCCCAGGCTCTCTCCCGCCCTCCTGCCCTACGCCCCTCTCCCGGCCCCACCCTGTGCCTGCCCGGGCCCTTACTTCCCCTCCAGCCTCCTCTCTTGCCCTTTCTCCTTTGCTTGGTTCTTCATCCCATGCCCCCTCTCCTCTCCCTTTCAGGCACTTTTCTACCCACTCCTCTGTCTGTGGGATGGACATTAGGCCTAGTGGGGAGAGAGTGCCCCCAGAGGGCAACAGGCCAGTCACTGCCCCTGAAAACTGTCGACTTGACCTAGCACCGTGGAAACTTGCCCAGCCTGCCTTGCTCACCCATCCCCTGGCCCTGGTTCTGATTGCTGGCAGAGCTGTCTGGGTGAGGATTCACCTTGAAGCCCTTGCTGTCTTCCACAAACACTCCCCTTGGGCATCACAAACAGACTTTACCAGTAGCGTCTCCTTCCCCACACTCTTGTTGAAAAGAGAGCTCCCCCTTTTGGGATTTCTCTCAGGTGCCTTTCCAAGGCGAGCTCATTGACCTCACAGCAACCCAACAAGTAGATACTATGATCCCCATTTCACAGAGGAGAAAACAGAGGTTCAGAGAGTTGAAGTAACTTGCTAAAGTCACATTGCCAAGAAGTGACAGAGCTGAAATTAGTACCCGCCCAGGTTGGTTCTGAGAGACTTTGGGGTTCCCCAAGGCCCATGTGAGAAACGTCACTTTTCAGGGCTATCTCCTCTGGAAAGGATATAGCATGGTGAGAGCTACCCAGCCTCCCTCTGTCTCCAGGGTCTCCTGAAAGAATGAAGAAGGCAGGCCTGTGGTGTGAGATTAACCTCCCCCTCCCCATTTCCTCCATGGGACCCCAGGGGGCAACCTGTGGGGATTTCCCTCAAGATGGTTCAGGGCTAAGAGAGAAGCATCCCTGCCCCTTTAGGACCCCTTACTTTGGCCCTGGTTCTCCAGAATTGGTTTTATTTCAAGACCAACGATTGTTACTCTTCCCCCGGCTACTCCCATCATGTGGAGGGACAATGGCTGCAAAGGAGGTTGACTTTGAGGAGAACCAGGGGGAGATCTCCTCTTTAGCTTAGTTGGTGGACAAGCAGGAGGGCTGCCTTGGAGATACTGGGTACCTCCCGGCTAAGGGAGGGGAGTCATGGCCAACTGCACAAAGGCTGAGCCATTCTTCCTGGGTATGCCACCACCTAGCTACTCCCTTCTAAGGCCTCGATGGGGTGTGTTTTGGGCTCGACACAACTGGAACTGTGAGTGAGCCCAGTTCTCTGCACTGACGCAGCCGCATGGTGCTCTGTGCAGGAACCTGGGGCCAGTGGAGGGGGAAGGGGCAGGTGTGCCGGGGGGTAAGTGGGTTAGGAGTATGGAGGAAGTAGCAGAGCAGAGAGGGTGAGAGAAGGAGTCGGGGGAGGTGGCCTGGGTGAGGAGGAGAAAGGAAACCAGGGAAGGTGGATGGGACAGAGCAGGGGTGAGAAGGTGGGAAGCCCCAGGAAGGGGAGATATGGAGGAATGTACTGCAATGAGTACAGTTTGGGAGCGAAATAGATACCGTGCCTCTTCCTGATTGTGTGACCTTCAGACTGCAGCTTCTCTAGGGTGCTTCATTTGTAAAATGGGATAATAATAGGGAGAATAATCGTCCCTAACTCAGAGACTTATTATAATAATCAATCACTAAACAATATAATCAATAGTGATAAGCACTACATGGAGATCCTGGCATAGGGAGTATTTCCAAAACTTGTTAACGCTCTTCTCCCTCCATTTAGGATATTCTCATTTTCCTCATTTGGATTTTCCTAAACCACAAGTGGGGTACTCTGGGATGCGGGGTGAGGGCTCTGGATCCCCCCACATCTCACATCTGTCCTACTGTGGCCTCAGTAATTGGAAAATCCTGTGAAAATGGCAGTGGCTAGCTACAGGAGTTCTCAAACTTCCCCAGCCTGTTACTTGTCAGGTTCTTCTGTTCATTCCCCCTCTGCCTGCTACATCTCCGGCATCTATTCCTGCCTCTCTATTCTCATGATAGACACTCTGGATGTACTGAATGCAGGGAAACAGTCCACCAGAGCTTAACCCCCAGAGATTTCACACTGGAGGTGACCCATTTCCATTCACCTCCACAGGCCATGGTCACACCTCTCCTTGACAATTTTAGCAGCAGCCTGACCAGTCTTCCATTCCCCCTTAGGCTTCCCTCCTCACTTCCCTTCCATTTACCCCACACTGTATGTCAGAGTGAGCAAAACCTGACTCAAGAACCTTTAGGGGCTTCCCGCTGCCCTCAAAATTAACTACCTACACCTTACTCTGAATTCTTGCATCTGTCTTGAATGGTAATTGTTGACTTGTTCTGTCGTCCCCCACGAGACAGTAAACTACTCCACACCAAAATGCAACAGTTCATCATTCAACAAATATTTATTGAGCACTTCTTCTGTGCCAGGAGCTGTTCTAGATGCCAGAGATACATCAGAGAACCAAGCAAACAAAAATCCCTGCCCCCAGGGACCTTATATTCTTCCTGGGAGGAAGGGGCAGAGAAACAGACAAAAAACTATAAAAATTATAAAAATAAATAATTATATAGTATGTTAGAAGGTACTTGCTATGTGAGTTTTTATTACTTTGGAATTCATTCACATACCAGAATATAAAAACACACAAGTAATTTTTTAAAACAGTGTTCAGTTCAATTTGGATAGGGCAAAGTTCTGAGACTTTGGACTACCACCACGTTTTATGCTCCCGGGACATGGGTCTTGAACCCTAAGGATGAAGCAAAATGGAGCAGGTGCTAGCCATCAGGCCTCTCAGAGCTACAGGAGGGCCTGGCCAAGGGCTCTATCTTCCCACCAGATGGTGGAAGGCTCTACTTGAAAGCTATCACCGAGGAATCTGGGTCAGTTCTCGGCTTTGGCCACCAGGGGTCATTTTACCCCTGTAAATCACCATCTGGAGCAATCCCTTGAAGACACACAAAAGGCTTACTCCAGGCTAAAAACCCAGAGACACACACAGGAAAACCCTGACACACACTCTCTCTCTCTCTCTCTCTCTCTCTCTCTCTCTCTCTCTCTCTCTCGCACACACACATATCATTGAGAGACCTAGAGACAGAAATGCATACAGGACACACGCATGGCAGCAACTTCCTCACTTATGCAGAGTCTCAAGATGCCAACTCTGCAACCCCTCCCAGCCCTACTCCCGTGAAGAGGGAAGAAGGAAACAGGAGGTGGTCCATTAACCAGTCTTGCATTTCCTTGCCTCCAGCTTACTAAGAACAGACAGCCTATTCCTGTCCTCCCATTGCACTCTTATTTCCCTGGAAACTTCTTTCCCGACTGTGGCAACAGTTCCCTTTCCCTTCCCTGGGAAAGAGAAGCCCCACCCCTCCTCTGAGGGTTTGTGTGATTAGTTCACCCCCACCTCAGAGCTGCCGCACCCGCACCAGGAAGCCCAAGGTAATGTTGCACTGGGTGTGCAGCTCCTACCTACCCCTGCAAACCATCAAGCCTTTGGGACTACAATTAACAGTTGATTTGTGGAGTATTGCCCTGTCCCCGCCCCTCAGTAATAAAAAAAACAATGTATACATATGCCCTGGGAAGAAGTTACACATGAATTCTAATACTGACTCTCCGAGCATGTCCACAAGGTCAAAGTTATTTTCGGAATACTACTACTCCCACCATGTTGTTTGTCCTTTGCAATCTCCTCGCTCACAGATGTACAGTGGAGTTTTCCAGAGGCTTCATGAAGTGTGATGACATTATTGCTCTCGCAGCTAATGGAATGTATGCTTGTGTGTTTCTGTTGTTAGAACTTATGAGTTTTAATTTCTAATATGGTTAGGTATCAAAAGAAGTATAAGCAAAACCTCTTTGGAATCCTCAAGTTTTAAGAGTTGTAAAAGGGTCTGAGAACAAAGTTTGAGAACTGCTACTTTAGTACCAAGAATTTTCTCCTTAATTCTAGATGAAGCGCCAGAGGCAGAGAGAGAGAATTTAGGACCTAGAATGGAGGAGGTCTTGAAAGTGGGGTGGGGTGGAAGGAGAAAGGACACCTAGAAAGGGCTGCAGGGACCAGAATCCAGGGGGAAAACACCCTCTAACTTCCAGTTCTGTCCTGCCCCCAACCACCCCATGCTGGGTGTCAGGACTAAATTGTTACAAGTCACTAACCAAGAATGAAATCGAGTCTGCCTGTATCCAGTAAACTCTTATATCATGCCTCCGTGCTGGGCAGGGCAAGGCCAGGTGGAAATGAGAGTGGGTGGCATCTGAGGCACTAAGACTGCTGTGGTTGGTCCAAATCCAGGACACTCATTTTCTGCTCCATCTACCAGTTCCTCGTAGTGTTTCATGCCCACACCAAGGGCATGCCATCCGGGCGTCTGCCTCTGCCTTGGGGAAGCTCACAGCATCACTCCCTCGGGACTGGGGAAGCGATCTGGCCCATGCTCACCATCACCACCCAAGTAAAGAAGGCATTTGCACCAGCACTCTTCCTTCCCTGTGCCCCTGGCTCCCCACACTTTGTTCTCTTGTGCATTTATGGGCAGGAGTTGCCACCCAGAAGTCCAAGTGACCAACCCACCTCCCTCATGTACACACCCTGCGAGTGTGTGCGTGTGTGCGGCACGGGGGCCTGGGAGGTGGGGGTGACCGGTGATGTGCTTTCAGAGGGCCGAGTCCTCCGGGTGCTGGGTCAAGGGCGTCCCGAGGTTGGAAGGCCTGAGCAGCCCCTGGCTGGCAGGAGCCGTACTGGTGATGAGGGTGGTCTCGGTGGACTGCTCGGCAAGCGCCCCCTGACCCCCGTTGGTGGCCAAGGTCCTGCCGCGGTGCGGGGTGCCCAGGCCGCGCAGGGTGTTGCGGAAACCCTCGGCACTGAAGTAGTACACCAACGGGTCCAGAACGCAGTTGGCGCCGGCCAACAGCACCATCACCATGAGCACCTGGCGCACCCTGTCGCAGGCCTCGCCGCGGGCCGCCACCAGGTTGCCCCGCAGCAGCCCGTAGACCGCCAGCGTGGCGTTGTACGGCACGAAGCACAGCAGGAAGATGACGAGGTTGGCCAGCAGGAGGCGCACGGTCTTCCGCCGCCGCTGGCTCTGCGTGGCGTCGGGCCGCGCCAGGGTCCAGAAGACCCGGCCCGACGAGTAGAGCATGGCCGCCAGAGGCAGCAGGAAGCCCAGCGCCTCGGCCAGCAGCACGAGCGGCAGCAGCCTGCCCTGCCACAGCCTGTCGCCGAAGCTCTCGAAGCACAGGCGCACCTGGCCGCCGGCGTAGCTGCAGGGCGAGGGCCGGTGCACCATGACGGTGGGCACGGCGAACACCACGATGAGCGCCCACACGCCCAGGCACAGCAGCCGCGCCACGCGGGGCCGCCGCAGGTGGCGCAGCCGCAGCGGGTGCACGATGGCCGCGTAGCGATCCACGTTGATGAGGGTCAGGAAGATGCAGCTGCCGTACATGTTGGTCTGGAAGATGGCGCCCGCCGTCTGGCACAGGAGGTCAGAGAAGGGCCAGTAGTGCAGGGCGTAGTAGGAGATGCGCACGGGCAGCGAGAGGGTGAAGAGCAGGTCGCTGGCCGCCAGGTTGCACATGTACACGCTCACCACGGAGTGCACGCGCAGCGCGCGCAGGAAGACCCAGAGGGCCAGCGCGTTGAGGGGGAGCCCTGCGGCCAGCACCAGGCTGTAGGCCACCATGTGCAGGCGGTGGGTGTCCCGGTAGTCAGGGCACGGGGGAGGAAAGCTGGAGTTGCTGGCAGAGTTGTTCACCATCGTACCACAGTGTGAGGAGGAGCTAGGCTGGGGGCATCATCGGGCACGCTAGGGCCCTGACATCGTGTTCCTCTCCGGGCTGAGGCCTGGAGGCTGCGCAGAGACCGTCGCAGTGCAGGCCGGGCATGGGAATGGGGGCTGTGGCTGCAGGGCAGATGGCTGTCAGGGGTTGGACGCTTTGGGGCACCGCTTCAGCAGCAGTGGAGACCTGGAATAGGAAGGCAAGCCAAAGTCAGGATGATGCAGGGATAGGGTAGAAGTCACAAATGTTTATGTCGCTAACCTGGCTGGCCCTCTTGAGTCTTTCCTCAACCTCAGATCTTTCCCCCACTTTCTATCCGGCCAGAATAGATTTCTGCAGTAAGGCTATATAGCGCAGTGTTAAAGGCTCACGCTCTGGAGTCAGACTGCCTGGGTGTAAGTCCTGGTTCTGCCAACTTGCCACTTTGTCCTCAGAAAAGTGGCTTAATCTCTGTGAAACTCATTTTCCTTACCTGGGGAAAAGGTGGGGGGGATGTTTCCCACTTCACGAGGTTGTTAGATTAAACAGGGTACATGTCAGGTGCACAGGTTCTGCTAATAAATAATATCTCTCCCTTTCTTCCTTTCTTCTACAGATGTTTACTGAGATTTAGAAGGTTCCAGGCATGTTCACAGCCCTGAACAAAACGAAGGAAGGCCTTGCCACCATCTACTTTACATCCACGGAAGGGAGACAGATAACAATGTGCAAGTAAATGGGTATCATGTCAGATGGTGAGAAATATGATGGAGCACCTCCCCTGGAACTCCCCAGCTCTGCTGGCTCCCCATTATCTAAATAATAAAGTTCAAATTCCCCAGTACAGTACAAAATCCGAGCCTCATTCATTACATCCACGGTTGCACCTGTGTGGGCTGGGTTTGTGGTCAGAACAACCCAGGTTTGGCTTGATTGTTTGAACACTCTCTCAGTTTCTTCATCTGTAAAATGGGGATAATAACATAATGGGCTCTCATGGGCTGATCACACACCAGCACAGTCCTGCCAGGCAGGGGAAGGTGCTGTGGGTTGAACTTTTCCAGGTGCTTCCCTGGAGGATCTGACTAGAGATCTTCACAGCTACGGTTCTGTGATGGAGGGAGAAGGTTTTTTTAGTGAGGGCTCGGAGGGGACCCAAAGTCCAGAGAGTGTGCCAGTGAGGCAAAGAGGTACCAAGGGCACTGCCGAGGCCACTGGAGAGAGCAGCCACAGGGCTCAGGCAAAAGCTGGCGGACAAAGGATATGGCCAGGAGATGGCGGAGCCAGAGGACAGGACATGGTCTCAGAATCCCACCCTCCTTAATGCCCTAATGCCACAGAAGCTACTCCTCCATCTTAACCCCCAAATTCCATCTTTTGGAAGGGGCGGGTAAAATATACACAACCTAAAATTTACCATTTTAACCATCTTTATTTTTTTTAAGATTTTATTTATTTATTTGTCAGAGAGAGAGAGACAGCCAGTGAGAGAGGGAACACAAGCAGGGGGAGTGGGAGAGGAAGAAGCAGGCTTCCAGCAGAGCAGGGAGCCCGATTTGGGGCTCAATTCCAGGACCTGGGATCACACCCTGAGCCAAAGGCAGACGCTTAACGGCTGAGCCACCCACGCGCCCCTTAACCATCTTTAAGTATACACTTCAGTGACATTAAGTACATAAGTACACTCACAATGTTGTGTGACCATCACTGCTATTTCCAGAATTTTTCATCATCCCAAACAACGCTATACCCGCTTGACACTAACTGCTCATTCCCTCCCCACACTCCCTCCAGCTCCTGGTAACGTCTATTCTACTTTCTGTCTCTAGGAATTTGGCTATTCTATTTGAATTAGTGTTTTCATTTTCTTTGGGTAAATACCAGTAGTGCAATTACTGGATTATATGGTAATTTTATTTTTAATTACTTGAGGAACCTCCATACTGTTTTCCACAGTGGCTGCACCAATTTACATTCCCACCAGCAGTGCACCAGGGGTCCCTTTTCTCCGTATTCTCACCAGTACTTGTTACTTTTTGTCTTTTTTTCTTTTTTAGAGGGGGAGGGGCAAAGAGAGAGGGAGAGAGAGAATCTTAAGCAGGCTCCTTGCCCAGCGTGGATCCCAGCGCGGGGCTCCATCCCAGGACCCTAAGATCATGACCTGAGCTGAAATCAAGAGCAGACGCTTAACAGCCTGAGCCACCCAGGCACCCCTCTCATCTTGGTTTTGATTTGCAGCTCCCTGATGATGAGTGACGCTGAGCACGTGTCTGCTGGCTCTCTGTATGTCTTCTTTGGAGAAATGCCTATTCAGTTTCTCCGCCCATTTTTAAAATTAGATTATTTGTATTTTTTTGGTGTTAAGTTGTGCAAGTTGAATTTGCCTATTCCAGACACATCATTTGAGTGGAATCATCTAGTATCTGTCCTTCTGTGTCTGGCTTCTTTCACCTAACATAAAGTTGTCGAGGTCCATCCATGTTCTAGTATATATCAGAATTGCAATATTTTTTATAGCTGGATACTATATTTATATATATTTTTTGTTTATCTATTCATCTGTCAATAGTTACTTGGGTTTTTCCACCTTTTGGCTGTTGTGAATAGCGCTATGAATGTGGGGTCCACATGCCATCTCAGGGAGCAAAGTTGTCCAGAGACCCTGAGCATTTATCCCAAGATACTGGATTTATTCCTCTTGAAAGGAATTTTTAAAAGATTTTTATTTTTTTTAAAAGATTTATTTATTTGAGGGGTGCCTGGGTGGCTCAGGCGTTAAGCGTCTGCCTTGGGCTCAGGGTGTGATCCCAGCGTTCTGGGATCAAGCCTCTCATCGGGCTCCTCCGATGGGAGCCTGCTTCTTCCTCTCCCACTCCCCCTGCTTGTGTTCCCTCTCTCGCGCGCTGGCTGTCTGTCTCTGTCAAATAAATAAATAAAATCTTAAAAAAAAAAAGATTATTTGAGAGAGAGAGAACGAGCACGAGTGTGTGAGCACAAGTCGGGAGCGGGGCACAGGGAGAGAATCCCAAGCAGACTCCCACTGAGTGCAGAGCCCAAAGTGAGGCTCATCGCAGGGCTCAGTCCCAGGACCCACGATATCATGACCTGAGACAAAATCACGAGCCAGACGCTTAACCGATGGAGCCACCCAGGTGCCCCTTAAGATTTATTTTTAAGTAATCTCTACACCCAACGTGGAGCTTGAACTCATAATCCTGAGATCAAGAGTTGCACGCCTCAACAACAGCCTGCCAGGTACCCCAGAACTGCTTAAATTCTTACCAAGCTGTAAACCTGACTCTAAGTAAAGTTTTCTTGTGGGTTTCTTTTGTTGTTCATTTATTCTCCCTCCAACCATGACCACCAGCAGTTTAAGACTTGTAAGAGGTTTAGAACAGTTAAAGGAAATAAACATTTCCTCTGCAAAATACCAATTTCAACAACGAAAATCATACTAAATGGGGGCTGAAAGACGCTGAAAAGCAAATAGAACCAGACTCTTTCCCTGACACATGCCCCACCTCCCATGCTTCTTTGCTCCAATCACTCCACACTAATAATACTTCTGCACAGACCTTGATGTTTTCAGGACTCTGCTCTTGCACGTGCGGGGCGGGCTCTTCTGCTTAGAATGCCCTGCCTCCCGTTCTCCAACTGGAAAGTCAATCATTTCTAGGACTCTGTGAAGCCTCACCTGCCTCCCTCCCTCTCCACAAGGCAGATGTCATTCCACTCTGTGCACGGTTCACCATAGGTGTCCCACCTGTATTGTAATTAGCTGTCCTTAGTCGGCCCCTCCCGTTAGACTGTGAGCTCCTAGAGGGAGGGGCTGTGGACTGTGACTGAGTCATCTTTGCCTCCCCAGCCACTACCTCCATAAATGTTGAGTGAAAAATACTAGCCATCATTAATGACCACCCACCCCGTCCCGGGGTATTTTCTTCGTGTGGTCTTTAATCCTTCCAACAACACTTTGAGGTAAGTGTATATCCTCATTTGTACAAGAAAGGAAACAGAAGCTCCAGAGCTCAGTCAGCATTCAAACTCAGGATTCAAACCCAGCTCCCAGCTGCCCCTGGGGCTGCTTGCAGCACGAGTGGATGGTGGGATAGGAGGATGCACGCTTCCCAGGCACCTGGTCCTTTACAGCTGCCTGGAAGCAATCTGGGCCCACGCATCAACTGTGTTACTTCTTTATTTGCCCAGTTGAAATATACACTTTTTAACAGCCCACCTTTTCTGAAATTTCAAACACTGGTAACACAGACTCATCTCGCTTTCACACACACACACACACACACACACACACACAGGAGTGCCCCTCCTTAGGATGTCCTCTTACCTACTTAAGCACTTAAGTAGTTCGCTGCTTTGAACTCCTCAGGTCATTTTGTGTGTGTTCATTTGCTTCCGTCACCCCAGGCTAGATGGTAAGGTCGTGGGTGGGGCCCCATCGTCCATTGCTTTATTCCCAAGCTCACTCAAGCTTCAGTCTCTGTGCCTAGCAGGCCCATGTGACATTCACTGACCACCTGGAAGGAAATCTGTCCCCTCCCCGCATGTTCACACATTCTGTAATCTTGCTATACTATCTCTTGTATCGGGTCTGCCAACTGCTGCTTATCTTGCTCCTATCTTGTCCACATGTATAACTCATTTAGTAAAAGACCATGCCCCCTAAAAGGCCTGTTTGGAAACAGCTTGCATTACAATTTCCAAAACAGTTTATACTGTAACTACAGTCACACTTCATCATTCTGAACCATTACCTGGAGAATCAACAGCTTCTTACAACTAGGAGGCATGTACGAGACAATGAATGAGTGAATGAATAATTATTTTCCAAGAATCCTAAGTATTTCTGTCAACAAAGTTACAATGTTAAAGAGACCGAAATGTATTAGGTGAGCTTCTACGTAAAGGTAAAGTGAGGAAGCCTTTAGGTAAAGCGGATGGCGATGCTTTCGTTACTGGATTCCCAAGTGGAGAAGTCTTTTTTGTCAAGAAGTCATCCCTTTCTGACAGATACGCACACAATGGCCCAAGCTGGGCGTTGAGAGCTGCCAGGCCCCTGCCCTGGTCCCCACCCCATCTGCCTGCTTCCCTGCGGCTCCTGTCAGTGGAACTGCATGGGCACAGTGCCAGGCCAGATGGCAAAGATGGGGAAAACTGCCAAAAAGGAGGCAAACAGGAAATGGAAAGAGGGCTCTAGCTGGGGGGAGGGGCGGCCCGGGATCTCGCCCCAATCCTGCCTTGAGAAAGAGGTCAGGTTGTAGAGGAGATGGAGGAATAAAGAAACAGCAGCTGTCCCAGAAAAGAACGAACACCGGGCCTTCGAGTCACCAGAGAGGAGGAGGGACGGGGAGGCCCACATAATCTTAATAACCTCCACGCACACAGACGTGGCAACGAGCACAGCACTCCACATATATGCATGTGCAAAGACACACAGAAGTGTAGGTACGCTAAGAGACGCACACACAAGATCCCTGGTAACACACAATCGCTATATATACACACCCGCTAACACACAAGTAGGTACAGGCACCAAGGCGCGGACAACTAGGTCAGAGGAGGAAGAGTAGACCAGCCCTTGCCTTAGGGACGGTATTCTTACCCAGACAGACAGAGCGTGTCAGGCAGCCTCAGGAGCACGTCCTCACGCAGAGGTGCACGGACGGATTCCAGCGCCAAGACATTGAGGGGCCAGGGGAGCACCCTAGGGACAGCCCAGTGCACAACCCCTGCTCTCCACACCCCTCACACACCCCAGCACGGACGCCGCCTTCCTTCCCCCCTCCCCCCACCGCCCCCGCCTCGGTCTCTTTCAGCTTCCTGTGTGCACATCCGAGGCCCAGGTTCCTGACGGCCTCAGGGCTTCTTGGACCTGTCCCATTGCCCTCTGAGCTGGGCTGGGCACTGCTCTTTGCTGAGATAAGCCAGAGAGGCAGAGCTATTTTCTGCCAGGCAGGAAGTGAGAATTGAGTAAAGATGGGCAGGAGGCTAGGTCATGGTCATCCCTCCTTCTCCGCCACACAACCTGCCTGTGCTAGCCACTCTTCCGGCGGCTGACCAGCCATGCAGAGAGGGCCGAAGAGAAGGGAATAGGTGATCCGGGACGATGATGGGGCAGGGAGGGGAGAGAAATAACTCTTCTCTGTCCGGCTTCCTCCTGTCCGCTACACTCCCCACACACACCCCTCCTCTGCCCCTCCTGCACACCCACGAAATGCCTTCCTCCGTCTCCTCTCTCTAGCAGTTCACATCCTCCAGAAGTTTGAAAACAAGGCATCTCAGATCTTATCCTCCTTGCCCTGGAAGATCTGTTCTAGAAGAGCTCCAAACCTCATTTTAGATTTGGGAGGCCACAGCTGGGAGTCCCAGCCAGCCAGCGTGTCCCAACCCTGTGCGTTCTAACCACCTGTGAGCTCAGTCCGTCTCCCGCGGCTGTGCGCAGGCGGCATTGAGACGATGCGCCCTTTACACACAGACAGGTTTAGTTCCAAGTTATCTCTCTCTCTTTTTAAAAATATTTTATTTATTTGAGAGAAAGTGTGCTCATGCATGCAGGAGCTGGGGGAGGGGCCGAGGGGGAGGGAGAAGCAGGCTCCCTGCTGAACAGGGAGCCCCATGTGGGGCTCGGTCCCAGGACCCTGAGATCATGACCTGAGCCAAAGGCAGACACTTAACCGACTGAGCCACCCAGGCGCCCCTCAATTATATGTCTTAATATGTGTATGTTCTGACTCCCCAAGCAGATCCAAACGAGGCTGGGGCCTCCAGCAGAAGCCAAACGAAGTCTGAAGGCTTGTGAACAGCTCTGTCCTACAGATGAACCCCGAGCATCTGAGGGGTCTGTGGAGATAAAACCATGTCACCACAGGGAGTGGACGGCCTCTTCCTTCCCCAGGGGGCCACAGTCTTCCCGAGGAGAGGAGTCCCTGGCATAGGTCCCCCTGGGGCTGCTGTGCCCTATCTCCATGGTCCCTTTTCCTGTTCCAGGCCTGCTCTGCTTCTCCAGCCAGAACTCCTGCTCCAGCCTCTCCCCAGCTGGCCCCACCTCGGCCTGTCTCTTCCTGTATCACCCAGTAGCATCCTCGGACATGTCTTCTCCCTCCCTGGGTATACTGACTTCATCTCTCCCATTTTCTTTTCTGGGCCAAAGCAAAAGCAAAGGTGGCCGACAGCTAAGGAATTGGTTTCCCCTGTGTGTGGATGTCACCTCACTGCCCGCACATCTCCCTCCACCCTGCTTTCAAGAGCTGGAAAAACAGGAAATAAAGTCACCATCCAGAGAAGTTGCTAGAACCGGATCAGCCCGCTGCCGCAGCCCTGTGCCCTGAGTCCTCCTTCTGTATGCATCTTACCCTGGCTTTGGGGCCTGGACGGGTCCTGCCCCCGCAGAGAAAGCCGAGCCTTTTGACCTCTTCGACCTTGCTCTGTACTTCTTGTGTGCCGCTGCCTTCGCCCTCCCCCTTTCTGCTGCCTCTTTCCCTGTAGGCCCCACGCGCAAGGTGTCTATGTTGCTGGGGTGTATCCTGGGGGCAGCGGGCTGGGGAGGGCCCACAACATCAGGCAGAGACAGGAGGAGCTGGGCTCTAGTGTCTCAGAGTGGCCAGGAGGTGAGGCTTACAGGTATGGGCAAGTTCCTCTTTTTCCCTCAATCCTTGCCTCCAATCTCCCCCTGGGGCTACAACTTTCTCACCCTAAAAGGAACGGGAGATACAACCTGGTGGGAGCTCCCCTTCTTGCCATGGGGGCTCCCCTAAATGTAGGTGATAGGTAGGCAGCTGCCCTTAGTAGTATCATCTGAAGTTATCATAAAGCCTCATTGCCCCTCAGATATTTCCCCCACCTGTGCTCAATATCTGAAATTCCATCCCCTTCATGCTACTCATGAGTCCCATTCTCTCAGAGTTATAGAGACATTAGAGACCATCTTGTCTAATCTCATAGAGAAGATGGACGCAATGGGTTCAAGCGGTGTTTCTCAAAACCCCATTAAAATACACCTTGGTTAGCTAGGAAGGATAACCGCAAGAACACGTCTGTGCCAGTAAACCCATTAGTGGAGTTTAATCAGGTTAGTTCATTGTCATCTAGCAGAGGGTTTGGCCTGGGGGGAGCGGGGAGGGGGCCCGGGAGTGAAGTTTTATCGGAGAGTGGAAAAAGGCTAGACACCACCCCCAGAGAACCCTCCTCAGTGGCGGTGGGAAGCCCAGGGTTCAGCCTAAGAGTGGGGGTCCCTTTGGGGGGAAGGGGAAGACATATCTCCCCAAGATGCTCCAGTGTGGGGGCCTCAGGCTTCAGAGGGGCACTCTTGGTTGTGCCAAGTGTGGTGGCCGCCTCCCCTGGCTAGCTCCAAAAAAGTCTGTCTTTTGGAGGCAGCCCCTTTTAGCTTTCTATTCTATTCAGAAAGGTTCTCCAGGGCCCATGGCCCACCCTCATCTCCATCCCCACCCATGAACCCCATTCTAAAGGAAGAACACTGCCCCTTGTGCCCCCTGCCAAGTTCAACCCCACCGGTGACAGCCCCATACCTGTGCTCCCTGTGGCTTCCGCTGCCTGCTCTGAGCTGGGCTGGGCTGGGCTGGGCTGGTAGGACCTGCTCCTGAGGTGGGTGGGGACACACTCTCCTGGCAGATCTCAGCGTGTCCCAGCTCCTTGCACTCACCCAACCCCACACGGGGCAGGGAGAGAGAGGAAGCAGTGCCCTCAGTGGCCCTCGCAGGTGGTCAGCGAAGCAATCCAGCAGAGGATGGCACTTAGTCCAGCCCCAGCTCTTGCCTACTAATGCCTCCCCCCACCCATTGCTCATACACTCCCTAGCTTCCCAGAAGCTCGGCTGGCACACCCACCCACTGATGCCAGATGACTAAGCACCCACCCCGAGCTTCACTTACACCAGTTCCCCCTGGGTGTCTCTTTCTTTTTTGGGTTCCAGCAGGTGGTTTCGCTCTTGTCCTTCATGGCCATGCCCCTCCCTGCCCAGGGCCATTCCTCCTTGCTTCTTCTGGCTCCTCTAGGCTGTGAGCTCTGGGGAACAGGGGGACTCAGATGGTAGCCCCTTGTTCTGCACCCTCTGGCTGAGCCCCTTACCTTCCGTAACAAGGCTGGGCATGCCGTCCATGCCCAAAACACAAAAACAACTTAAACTTTTTGAGTGTAGGTGAAAAAGGATATTGCGGTCAAATAAGTCTGAGAAACACTACCCTGAACAGGTTTCTCTATGACAGGGCTTCTCATGGTTTCTACCACGCCATTAGAAGATTGACCATGTGTTCATACTTGAAGCTGGATGCATGCGGTGCGTTACACTATTCTATTTTTGTGCATGTTTGAACTTTTCCATAGAAAACAAGTTTTTTTTATGCTGTTAATCACTGTGCACCTGTAGGAGGAAAGACTGTACAGTTTCCCAAACATATGTGTCCCTAGAACACATTTTGGGAGGTCCCAAGTTATTAAAGGGCAATGCTGGAGTCACACCTCAGTGTATGTTGTCAAGATGTGACCACCTCAATGTTCGAATCATCTGGCTCATCACTGGATGTCGAATCAAGATTTCCCAAGCTCCAGGTCCCAGCTATCTCCTCCCTCCCAATGACGTACAAGTTCTGTCCTGCTTCCTTGGGGTTATTCCCCCCGCCCCTGGGACATGATCTCCGGCAGGCTCTGGCCTTTATCCTCCAGAGGGACAATCTTATACTCAACCGAAGTCATGGGCTTCAGAAATGAAGATACGTGCCCTCATGGCCCACACAATCCCTAAGACCCCAGCCACGGACTTCTTCCACCCAACTTCCTGATTCCTTAGGTCTTCTCCTGGCAGTTGGCTACTTCCCTGAGCACCATTCATGAGGTCCTTTCATCTTCAGATGGATCCATAAACCCCAGGGGTTGGAGTGTTGATTCCCATGGGGCAGGATGGCAGTGCTGAGGATGGGATCACAACCAAAGTAGGCCACACAGGTTGAAAATAAACACTTTATGTAAAGACATACTTTAAGGCGGGTGGAGTTCCCATCACGGACCTCTCTGGGACTGCTGCCCCAACCCATGGACAATGTGAGTAGGGACCAGGTAAGAGACCCACAAGGGGCAGCCAGGAAGCAAACTGACAGATGGGGTCTAAAAGCAATGGAATATGGAAAGGTCGGGCTGGGGTGGAGACAGGACGGACCCCAGCTCATCCGGCTTGGCCTAGAGTCAAGGTGCTAAATTCCTGGCTCCATCGAAGCACAAGGTCCTCACTTTTGGCCTGGCTCAAAACACTGTAAGTCTCGTTCTGCAGACATCTCATACGGGACACCTACACAGGGATTGGGGACACACACTCTGTGTCACAGAGCCCAGGAGGCAGAGGCACAGAGGTGGGGAAGTGGCATGAGTCCCACAAGAACCAGAGGTGAGCGGGGACCGGCACAGGGCAGTCGAAGGAAGGAGGAAACAGATGTGGGTTTTTAAGGCTGCAAGAGACACCAAGTAGCCCAATCTCTCCTTTAAGAAGCGAGGAGGCTGAGGATGGGGGAGGAAGTAACTTATTCCAGACTACTTGGTGAGTAACAGCAGACGCAAGCCGAGACCTCAGCACCCAATGCCCAACCCAGCTAGGGATTCTTGCCATGGTGCCCCAAAGGGACCCTCTCCTTTTATTTGCAGCATCCTTCCTGGACCACCCGTCCCACCGCTGCTGGGAGGGCATCGCTTACTCCAAGACAGGATGGAGTGGGTGAGAGGGCTCTGGTGGAGGCCTCAGCCCAGAGACGCAAGCAAGGAACTCTTCTCACCTCTGTCGCTCACAGCAGAGCGAGGTGTGTGTGTGTGTGTGTGTGTGTGTGTGTGCTCAGAATAGACCCCCCTGTGGTGACCGATTGAGGGGCTGAGGGGAGAAGGAGGGGGCAGGGTGAGGGGCTCACCTTCCGGTCCCGGCTTCTCATCAGGCACTGTTGGCTTTTGAAGGCACAGTAGTTTGGATACTGTACATAGTCTGTGTCACAAATCTAAGCCAGGAGCCAGGAATGGGGAGGTGGGGAGACATCAGAAGTCTTCTAAGACACACAAGTCCTCCAGAGAGAGCCCATAATGGCCAAACCAGGGCCAGGGCTGGAACCCTTGAGAACCAGACCTTCCACACCTGGGGTGCCCCCTCTCTGAGGAAGAGGCCTCTGTCCCCGCCGCCTTTCTTGCCCCCACACCCCCCCCAGTCACAGTTCAGTGCTGAAAAGAAGCCAGGAGCCAGAGAATTAAGTGGCTGCCCTATTGGGCAGCTTGCTGGGAAAGTAGCTGAGGAATAGGGAATGGGGAAGGGGGCCCAATCGGGGTCCAATCTCAGGGAGCCTTCTAGTGATGGTTAAGTGAGGGAGAGGGTAGAGGAATCTCAATGTATGACCCTGGGTGAGTCCCTTTCCTCTGTGGATCTCGCCTCCCCATCTATACATCCAGGGGAGAAGGAGGGATGATCTCTGAGACCCTTTCTAGATCCAAAGTCTCCTCCAGGACCTCTCCTCAGGCCCGGGGATAAGAGCTGGAGAGGGCCCCTCATCTCAGCCACCAGCCCTTTCTTAAGCTGCCCCAGCTTTCTGGCCTTGATTTTTCCTGCTAAACAGTCAACAACTAGTAGCCCAACAGGGGAGGTCAGTCTGTGGAGAGCAGGAGCAAAGCTGATTCCACTGAGCAGGGAAGTGCTGGTACCATAGGGCAAGAAGCCCGCCAGACCGAAGCAGGGCAGTGGGGGATCACAGGTCCGTGACCCCTCGGTCATTGGTTGTAGGGGTGAGTCTAACTTTGGGCCAGTGTGGGAAGTGACTTAACCAAAGCCCCTCAGCATGGACCCTGCAGAGCTGGGATCAGAACATCTGTCTCCTGCCTCCCCCTCCCGAGCTCTCCCACCCCTCCGCCCCTCTGATTCCTACTCCTTCTGCAAACACAATCCTTTTTTTTTTTTGAGAGGGGGAGGGGATGGAAGGGTGTCTATTGCAAAGAGGCAGGAGGCTCAGTGAGGACTGGTTCCCCAAAAACCAGAGGCCTAGCCCCCTTGCACATCCTAGGGCTCCTCAGAGCAAGTAACTGGAAGGAACGGGGACAACTGGGGTAGGGTGGAGCTTTGGGGAAAGGCTCTGACCTTGGTGGGGAAATCCCCATCCTGGAAGCTAAGGAATTCCGTCTGGAGCCAGCCGGACACTCGAATATCTTCACAGCCCTTGGTAGCCAGCCGGGCACACCAGAAGTCCATGCGGAGCCCGCCATACATATCCAGCCCGTAGAAGCGGCCTGATGTTGGGGTCCCTACCTGTGGCACAGGGGACAGGGGAGAGGTGCACACCCCTGTCCCCCTGCAGACCTCCCTTCTCGCTGCCCAGTCCTGCCTGGAGCCTCAGGCCTCCCCCACGGCAGGCTGCCCGCTAAGTACCTGGGTACCGATGGACATGCTCTGGGCTATGAGCAGGGGGCTGATGAAGGGTGTTTTGTGCGAGCTGTCACACAGCTGTCGCTGCAGGACCGCCTCCGAGTGGCACTGTTCCAGCTTCAGGGAGCAGAAGTCACAGAGGGCACAGGTGGCTGTGTGTCGCCGCCCAAGGTTGTCACAGACCTGGGGCAGGAGTGTGGTTGATAGGCTGAGGCTGAGACACTTTCAGCCCCGCAGAGCCGTCCCCACAGAATGTCTTCGTATTAAGGCTCTTCCGAAGGCTTCTCTGGCTTTCCTCCCTGCCCCCTCCCCAAAGGCTCCTCCAGGACCTCTCCTCAGTGCTCTAACTCTTCACCCTCTTGGATGATGTGTCTACTCCCAGGTAACCTTCACCTTTCTGAAGACAACACCCAAATCTTTATCATCCGTTCCGATCTCTTTCCTGAGCTCCAAATCCTCATTGCCAAGTACCTGACAGATGTCTACCACCAGGTGACCTACGATCATTCCTTTTTTTTCCCCAAAGATTTTATTTATTTGAGAGAGAGAGAGAGAGTGAGAGAGAGCACACACAAGAAGTGGGGAGGGGCAGAGGGAGAAGCGAGAAGCAGATTCCCCACTAAGCAGGGAGCCTGACGCAGGACTCAATCCCAGGACACTGGGATCGCGACCTGAGCCGCAGGCAGACGCTTAACCGACTGAGCCACCCAGGAGCCCCCAATTTTTTTTTTTTTAAGATTTACAATCATTCCTTAGACTCTCTTTCTCTCCCTCTCTCTGCTAATGATAATGCTAATATCTATAAAGTCGACACAGTGCCAGACACCACAGCCACAAACGCTTTCGCCTCAGTTAGCCTTCACCAGAGCCCTATCCTAGCCTAGGTACGAGAAACATCTCCATTTGACTGAGGAGGAAACGGGCTCAGTTGAGGTCAAGTAGTCTGTGCAGAACCACGCGTCTAATCGATGGTGGAGCTCTGCCCAGCTAACTCCCAAACCCACACTCTACCTAAGAACTTAGGTCCAAACCCTCCAAGTTCTTGGAAGACATTCTTCAGAGCGGAGTTACCCATCTCCTAGCTGGGGTCTGTCTGCGCCCTGACTGGCTTTCCTCTGCATTCCCGGGCAGGGCTTGCTAACCAGCGTGCCCAGTCCATGCCATCTTCCCCCTTCACGCATGGGTGCACACGTCCCAGAGCACGGAATCTCTCACGTCACCTCATTTACTCCTCACACCAGCACGTAAGGCAGCATCATCACGTCCCTGACTTAAAATCGTTTTCGGGCTAACTTTTCCTACCAAGTTCAGTACAAATGCTTCAGATCGCTGTTTGAGAGTTTTCACCCTAGGACCCTTCCTATCTCTCTGACTCGATCTTCTGCCACTCTGCTCCAGGTAAAATGGGCTCCGTATTGGTCCCTGAACCAAACTGTGATATCCCGGGAGCTCTCCACGACTCCTGAACTTCCTACACTCAAAAAACAAAACAAAACAAAACAAAACAAAAAAAACCCCCACAAGTCTCAAGGGACACCTGGGTGGCTCAGTCGGTTAAGCATCTGCCTTGGGCTCAGGTCATGATCTTGGGGTGCTGGGATTGAGCCCCGCATTGGGCTTCCTGCTCAGCGGGGAGCCTGCCTCTCCTTCTGCCCTCCTCTGTCCCCCACCCCCTGCTCCTGCTCTCTCTCTCAATAAATAAAATCCTTTTTTTAAAAAGATTTATTTATTTATTCGACAGAGATAGAGACAGCCAGCGAGAAAGGGAACACAAGCAGGGGGAGTGGGAGAGGAAGAAGCAGGCTCATAGTCCAAGAGCCTGATGTGGGGCTCGATCCCACAACGCCGAGATCACGCCCTGAGCCGAAGGCAGACGCTTAACCGCTGTGCCACCCAGGTGCCCCAATAAATAAAATCCTTAACAAATAAGTCTCTCTCCAACACCTACCGCACACTTCTTTTATAATGCTACTGAATCTCTCATGGCTCTCAGACCCCTTAAGGGCAGGAGCAGTACGTTCATTCTAGGTGCCCTACTATCCCCTCTAGCAGGAACCTCTACCAAGCCCCTTCTTTTGCCTGCTTAACTTCTTTCATTTTCAGGTCTCTGTTATAAACATCGGTTCCTCTAAGAATTCTCTGATCCTCCCAAACATGGACCATGGGGTCCCCCATCTGCTGCCTCTGGACTATGTACTTATCTATGGGTGCATTTATCCATCACACTGTTCTGCCTGCTTCCTCATCTGTCTCTCCCACTAGACTCTGAGAAGATTGGATCTATTTTACTCATCACCAACATCTCAAGTACTTAGTACAGCGCTGGTACACTGTACTGAAAAACCAATTATTTAACTTGCTCGATGGCCAGCCTCTGGGCCTGCCACCATACCCTATAGAACAAACAGATGAATGGAGGGCATGCTGACTCTTAACAAATGTTTGCTAACTTGTCTTATTTCAAAACCTACGGAATGTCTTCCTGGGAATAGGACTCACTGGGTGCTGAGGGCACATCGAGACTGGGATCTCTCTACAGATCCTTGGAAGGGGTTCTATGATCCCTCTGGAATGGAGAGCTGCACCCAAGGCAAAGCCAAGTATTAAAGATGGTGGAGTAGCTCAGGAGATAACTCAAGCTTAACAGCTCAGAGAGATGAAGAATGAACTCGGGACTGGAATGGATTCCAGACTAGGTCTTCGGCCTTCTTCCTTTAAGGTGAGCTGGAGATGTCCTCCCAAAGAAGGGATTCTCACTCAGAGAGAATCTCTCCAAGGATGCCTTATGCCTTCTGTATCCCTGCCTTCCCCCCACACTCTCAAGGCCCAGTATAGTGCCAGGCCCAGAGGACGGCCAACGAGCATGTATCCGTTACACAGCATTGCAGGCATACCGGCTTCCCGAAACCAAGGATCTCCTCCTCTATGTACTGCCAGGCCCTGGCTGTGGGCGTTATGGTGCAGGTGTTCTCCACAATAGAGTAGCACAGCACCAGCAAGGCCTCTACGTGGGGCATCTGCAGGAGGCTGTAAGAAGACGGCACTGGCTGGTGAGGATGGGCCGGAGGGCTGGGGCAGAAAGCCACATCCACTCTTTCCCCTCCCCTCGGTGTCTGGTCTTGGTCACACACACTCAGCATGCTCATGGGGCTTCAGAGCCCTCCAGACCAACTGCCTCCTTTTACAAATGAGGAACTGAGGTCCAGAAAGGGGAAGTAATCTTCCCCAAAGCTGCAATGCTAATCAGAGGCAGAGACAAGACCAGAACCCAAGCCCGGTAGGTCCAGGTCCAGGGCCCACACCAACCCATCACACAGAGAATGGGGGTCTAGGGCAGGGCTTAAGCCAGCGATGGCAAGAGAACAGGTGAGGCAGATAGTTTTTAGGCGCACCTCTAGTCCAAGCAGGTCTGAGTGGGTCTTGGAAGTGAAGCTGGGAAAGGGAGCTTCTTCTTCCCAAAAAAGGCAGCAGCGGGGATAGGGCTAGTGGTGGGGTGGGGGTTGGGGGGGGGGCGGTCAGAACTGCCTGTACCTGTCACGGGTTGGCTTTTTCCAGACAGGTTCTTCGTCATACAGCTCATTCATTTCATCCATTTCCTGGGCTGATCGAATGAGCTCCTGGATGTTCTCCATCATCATAGGAGTGGACTCCACTTCCCGTACCCGGGGAGTGAAGGAGGAAGGGTTGGAAGACACGAACTCAGACTGGAACTTGAGCTTTGGGTCTGTCTGCAGCCCAGCCATCGACTCCAGTCCCTGCTCTGCCCCCTGTCCTTCCTCTTGCTTTCCCTCCTCCTCCAGTTCCTCCTCCTGCTCTTCTTGCTCCTGCCCTTCCTCCTGTTTATGCTCCTGCCCTTCCTCCTGTTTATGCTCCTGCCCTTCCTCCTGTTTATGCTCCTGCCCTTGCTGCTGCTTGCGCTCCTGCCCTTGCTCCTGCTTGCGCTCCTGCCCTTGCTGCTGCTTGCGCTCCTGCCCTTGCTCCTGCCCCCCCAGGGACAGGGAGGATTGTAGCAGCTCCTGCACATTGTTGTTCAGCCTCTCGGGCCAGGGCTGGAAGGCCTGTTGTTCCGTGGCTGCAGAAGGGTTTGGGAAGGACCGAGAAAGAAAATGGAAAGGAACAGTCAGGCTTCTGGCCCGCGAGGGTCTTTGTTACAGCGGGACACACACAGCAACACAAAGGCACGGGAAAGCAGCCTAAATGACACTTAATTCACACAGTCGAGTGTAAAACACACAAGGAAGAATACGAATACGAAAATAAAAGAAAAATTGCCATGGTAATTATGGCAATTGTGGTTCCCCTTTCCACCTCCCTTACAAGGGCTCCTCTTCCCTAACTCCCACCTCAAATCCCACCTTTTGTCCCTCTCACTTAGGAAACACCAAAGATGCTGAATAGCTAGCAACGAATCCTTTCTCGAGTGAGGATGGTCGCTTATGAAAGTCCCAGAGGACTTCCAGACGCAGGAATGTTTGGGGGAGCTGGGAAAAGTGAATTTTTCCTAGAATTGTAAGCAATGTGAGAAGATACTCTGGGATGGGATAACCCCACCTTGTGTTCACAAAAAGGCGTTTCCAGCCTTATGTAACTATTGGGCATGCTGCCAGGGCCCCCTTCCCCCCAGCCCGCTCAACATGCTTCCCCATTCCCTACCACCGATGTCTTAACTCCTGGGCTCTGGGATTTGTGGAAGGGCTTGCAGGTAGCCTCCCAGGTACTGGGAGGGTCTCACCTGTGACGTGAGATGAGAGGGGGGAGGTCATCGTGGTGGGAGGGACATCAGAGGAAGCGTCAATCTCCTTGAGAGTGTTAGGTGAGAGGATTGAGACTGGCTGGGAGCACAGGACCCTCTGCAAGAAGAGAAGGACAGTGGGCATGTCTTTCCCATAGGGCAGACTTCTACTCCAGGGTCCAGCTCAGTCCTTTTCTGGCATGTCTCCTCTCTCACAGCTGCTGGGCAGGGATGAAGGAATATGGTCCCTGCTGGAACCCTCTAGACCTGAGAAAGGGTTCCCCTGTGAGATAAGACTCCATGTCTGGGCCACACCCCTGCCTTCACTCTTGTGTTTGACTTGAATGAAATCACTCAAGTGTTAGAAGAAAGGGGATGGCTTGTCCCTTTGCCTCTTCCCTTCCCTCTTCCCTACTTTCCTCGCAGGAACAAGATTGTTCCGACAGTCTCAAAGCCCAAGGTGAGACTGTACTCATGTGTCATCTGTGTAAAGGACTGGCAAAGTGGCGGGGAGGGAGGCTCTTAGGATGGCCCTCCTGGAGCCCTTCCTCAACGCCTCACCTGCCCCCCCTCCCCCGTGGTCCTAGGACACCAGATCCAACCTTTGTCCCGAGCTTCACCTTGGCGTAGTAGACGTGGTTGGAGCAGCGATACTGAGTAAATTGGCAGAAGGACTCAAACCAGGAGGCATAAGGGAGGTCGGAGCAGACAGCGCCTGAGAATGGGCAGGGGTGGAGAAAGTGAACACACACAGGGGGAACTCCCTCCCCAAGGCTGGGGGGCGGTGGGCTCCTTGGGTCTGCAGAGTGGAGAATATGGCCTCAGGGTAAGGAGCAGGCCCTACCCCTGCCCCACTAGTCTGGCCCTCACCGTCGGGCACCAAGCCGTGATTTTCGTATTGGTCCAGCTGGACGAGGGTGGGGTTCCGGCAGCCGTGCGTTGCACGGAGACGGCAAGTAGTCTCTGCTTTCCAGGTTGGGGTCAGCAGTGAGAAGAAGCGTTCATATTCCGTGGGAGAGAGAGGGCTGCCTGGAGTGGAGGCCGAAATTGAATCCTGGGCTGGGGCGGGTGTCAAAAGCAGGAGCAGCACTGCGGGGCGGGGAAACAGACGGATGGATGCACCGAACTCCAAAACCCGCTTGGGGCCCTGGACAGACAGACTGGCAAGCGGGCCTGTGGAAATCAGCAACTGGGGGATGTCTGGCCGGCGATCCCAGCCGATCAGGGTGAGGAGATTCCAGGGGCAGAGGCTAAGGTCTGACCCCAGAAGCTAGGGAGCAAACCCAACACGACCACCCCGAGAAAGCGTTTCAAAACCTTATAGCAAGGGCTCTTGGGAAGTGGAGGACCGAACCCCCGGAGAAGGAGACTGCTCGAGTAGGCGGGAACCTCTCACCCTTGAAGAGTGAGAGAAGAAAGCCGGCGGCTAGCTTCCTCATGGCCCCAGTCGATCCGCCCGCGTTTCCCCGGACCAAAGCGGCCTCTAACGGGCCAAGCCAGAGAGAGCCGGCGGGCGCGGGCTCGCCGACGGGGGAGTAGAAGGTGCGGCCCCAACGTCACAAAGGGCCGGGGGCGGGGCCACGGAAACTGACGCGCGCTCTGGGGCTCACCGCGCCCCCGGGGCTAAGGGTCCTCGCGTGTGTCATAGTGCACCTCCGGAGGATAATGACGGCAAAAGCCATCACTGACCCAGTACCTTCGACGGAGTAGGCGCTGTGTTATTCTATGTATTACCTTATTTCATTCCCGAGGTAATCCCAGAAAGTGGGTACTATTATCCCTGTATTACAAGATGACAAAACCGGGGTTTGGACAACCAATGTGCCCAAGAGGTGGTGAGGCTTAGATGGGAATGTAGGCAGGGTTGTGGGGCAGGCGGGGCTGGAGCGTACAGAGCACAGTCAGGGCCTCCCTGGGTAGGAACCAGAGGGAGCCTCCAGGTAAGAAAACGAGCCAAAAGGGGAAACGAGCAGGGTTCAGGTGAGGAGGTGCTCAGGTGTAAGGTCGGTTCAGTCTAAGTAAGTGGTTTCCAAGTGGGAGGTGAGCAAGACAGCCCATCGACACAGGCGAAAATGTTTTTCCATTTTGTGTTTAAAATAAGAAATCAAGCTAATAGTATTATAGTACATGCATAAAACACAAAGACATGTTTATTGGAAATTAAGGGAAAGATGTTTTACGGAGAAAAGATGCACAATTTTAAGAGTTTGGGAAGGCCCCCGTCTGAGGCCCCCACCCCCAGCCCCGCCGGCTCTGTCCTTCCAAGTTGAGAGCTGTGGAGTCCGGTGCGGAGGTGCGGCTCCTGCTGCCCCGTCTCGTTCTACCTCCTCCCACCTCTAATCCGACCCAGAGGAGGCAAACGAAATGTTCAGCACACGTAGTAAAATACGGTCTCTACAATAAACACAGCAGGCCAACACGGACAGCTTTTATTCACCTACTCAAACTCCTTTACACGTGAGTGATGTGCATTCCACCTTGCCCCCTCCCACTCACAAGGCCAGGATGAATTCTCTTGACACAGAGGAAGGGGTGCCCCTTCAACTAAGGCCACGGCCCAGATGCTCCGGGGGAGCCCCTCCCGTGGAAAAAGCAGGAAGAGAACAAAGAGAGTTTATCACACCAGAGCCCCCCCACAGGGGGAGGGACTCAGGAGGGCTGGGGAGTGCCCCCATGCTACTGCCCCAGTCCTTAAATACAAAGCAAGGGGAGTGAAGAGGACCATCCCTTGGAAATACAGCACCAACCTCAGCACGGAGGCAAAAGGACAGTGGGCAAGCCACTTTCCTCTGAGGGGGGCAGGCTGAATGAGAGCACAGACGGTCAGCAGCTGCGGCAGCCCTCCCTACCAGGGTCTGGATGCAGCCTCAGCACCAGGAGTGGGGAGAGGGGAGGAGAAGGGATGACTACACTGCGCCATCCACTCTCCCTGAGCCCCGGGCCCCAGCACAGGCTTTCCTCTCCCCACTAGCCCGGGTCCAGGGATGTGGAAGAAACCGTGGGAATCCAAGGCCCCTATCTATTTCTTCTTGCGTTCCTGGGAGCAGCGTGGGCAGAACCTAGAGAGGAACGTGATAGAGAGGCGGAGGGAGAAAGTGAGTGAGAGGGAGTGCCCTCCTCCACGCAGCTGACGGGCAGCCCGGCGCCTGCCGCAACTCTCTCACTCACCACTTCCCCCGAGGCTTGGTCGTCAGCCCCACACAGGCAAAGTGGAACCACTCGATGGAACACTGAAAAGGAGGAAGATGGAAGAAGCAGAAGTCAGGGGCCCGGGTGGGGGAGAGGAAAGAAAAGAAGTTTCCTCAGAAGTGTTCCCGTATTCCGTCCCTTTGGAGAAATCTTGGAGGTCCCAAGGCCAACCAACTCCACCGTCCTCTTATTCTGGAGTCCCACTATTCAACCGTTTCTTCCCCTCTTGTACCCGCTCCCTCGTGGCCCCCAGAACCCCATCTGGAGGCAAAACGGTGGGTTCTCACATCAGGGTTGTCACAGCCAATCATCTCTCCATAGGAGACCTGGTGACAAAGGCAATAGGTGGGTTCGTTGGGATCCACAGGCATATCCAACACATCAGAGGGGTGGACACTGCCAAAGGTCACTGAGGGCATCCCATACTCAGGACTTCTGCATGCCAAGAGGAAGAGAACGTGTCATCTGCAGAAAGGGAAGCTACAGAGGTGGTAGAAAGACATCCTGGTGGGCAAGTGATCTGTGGCGTGTCTTCTCTATCCAGCAAATACCACAGCGATAAGGAGAAGTTACTGGCCCAGAAGACGGAGAGAGTGGCAAGGGCAGCGTGGGGTGGGAGTGCGGGGCAGGAGAAAAAAATACGCCACGCGGCAAAGTGTCCCCTTGTACACTCACGTGCGCACAAGTTTCAACTTCTTTTGGGCAGCTTTGGGAGCTTCTTCATCTGAGTTTTTCCCTTTGGAACGAGCACGGGCAGCTTTCTTCTCCTTCTGAGTCCGGCCTTCCAGGAAAGAGGGGGAAAGCCAGAAGGCAGGGAGAAAGATGGGTTAAGTCTTCCTGCTTCCCCCTCCTTCCAAGCTGGTGCCCCTCCCTCACAGCTGAAGTGTGGCTGCTTCTCCCTCTTGGTGTCCCCGCCCCCCTCTCAGGCCCCGCCCCCCTCCTCACTCTTTTTGCCTTTGCTGGAAGAGCTGTCATAGTCACTGGACTCAATCTGCTTCTCCTTCAAATCAGCCTCGAAGCGGGCCAGGTCTGTGTCCAGTCGCCGGATGTGTTTGTCCACCTAGGTGCAAGGAAGGAAAGAGAGAGCTACAAGGCTCGTTCCGGCAAAAGAAAATAAGGCTAAGGCACATTCTATGTATCTCCCAGACCCAAAACAGATCCCGGCACAGCTGAAGGAGGGGTCTAGGACCCCAAGGATTAGATGGGAGGTAGGTGGGGAGCCATGAACAGGGCCATACCATCTCATAGGTCTGCATGGCAAGCTGCACCTTGTCGTCACCAAATTCCTTGCACTTGCCATAGGCTTCCTGGATCTGTTTGAGAAGGGCCAATTTTTCCTCGGAGCTCAGGCTGCGGGCGCTACTCATATACTCAGTGGCCAACTTGTCAATTTCAGCCTTCAGGTCTACAACAGAGACAGAGGCCTGGTCACAAAGGCCCCTGAGCGGCTAGGTGAAACACACTTCTTCCTCTTGTTTCTTGGACCTTTTCCATGGACCATCATCATAACCTTCGAACTAAAATCCCCTGAAAGTTCATAGGTACTGTGCCATTCACTCAAGTAATGCAACATACTGACAGTATTTTGTTTTAAAGGTGTCTCCAGGTGCTGAAAACATTGCTATCATAGCTGGAACTGAAGTTAGTGAAAAATAAGGAGGGAGCCTTTGCATACCGCACCAATACGAAATATATTTCTGTTGGTGTCTGAAGATGCTTCTTTGCAGGGCTTGCTGCTTCTTGAACCATGAATCTTGTCTCACAGGCTTCCTGATTTCTTGTCTCAAAAACATTCCACAACAGCTCTGAGTACTGCGAAGCCGGCTGGGTCATCTGCTGCTGCCTTCCAGGTCTGTACGTCTCTGACTCATCGTTTAAAACTAGGCCCTAGTTCATTTATGTAACAGTTCTTTTACCCTACTTTGCTCATCGTCTGCAACCTGCTCGGATTTCCCGTCACTTTTTCTGTTTGTTCATCTTACACACTGCTCCGAACATTTTAATATCGGAAGGCTGGCGATGTCCCCAGACATTGAGACTGTAGATGCCTACTGCCTACTACTTGGTAGGACTCATAAAAAATGTCGATGAAGAGAGACAAAAGAGTCACTGTAACATGGTGCAGCGACAGACAACCGGAAGGACCTGTGTACACACTATGCTTGTGCCCCATTTCATGGGAGGCCTTGGGAGGAAGCTGAAAATGCATGTGGTTTGATAATCTCCCAACCGGTCTTTCTGTGCATGAACTCAAGAGTAGGGAATGTGATGCAAAGGAAGCAAGCATTCGGCAGGCAGTTCTTGGGGGGGGTGGGGAGTAGGGGGTCTACATCCAGAATTTTACATTATGTTCACTTTTTCATGAGTAAACTTACCCAGAGTAACTGAAATCACAGCTTTAGGTATTCTAACACCAGCTTGTCACATCCTTGAGCATGGCTACATAAGGATGGAAGGGAAGACCTACATATCCTTCAGCAGGTATGGGGCATGGCTCCAAGAGACGACATCTTTGCCCTTGAAGAGACCAATCTGACCACTGTAGTGTAGCCTCAGGCTCCAAGTGCATGCCTCAGTGCAGCCAGATTTGTTCAACATCCAAGGAAGGCCACAGATGGTATCTAGTGCTTCTGTAAGGTTGAAGAATACAGTGTAGAGATCCTGTTGTTAATTGCTGCTTTTCCTTCTTTTTTCTCTTTTTCTCTTTCTTTTTAAGAACTTCTCTACCAACATGACTTGTGGTCTATGGCCACATCGAATTCTGTGATAGGAACATTAACAATCCAGCAGAGTAGAAATATCCTAGTCTTCCTACAGATATATGGAATACAGAAAACAGAAACGATTCTAGAGTTGACTTCTTTTTGAATTCTTCTTGCAGATATAAAGAACAGAGCATCTTTGAATTCTTGAGGCATTGTCGCAATACTCTATAATGGAAAAGCCGATCTAGAAATGCAGATCTTCACTGCTCTCCTTTTGAGAATTACAAGAGAGTAAAAAAGAGAGAGAAGCCACAGTTCTCCAGATCAGACCAGATGATATGGTAACACCAGACAGAAAAAAAAGAAATGATCATACACACTCATTATACACACAAACTCCTTACTCTGTACGTACCCTCTGTTCTTTGGTCCAGGTCCCTCATGAGCTGAAAGTTTCTCTGCAATTCGAAGGGGAGGTTTTCGATACCTAGGGAGAAGAAGAAAAACTGAGAATCACTGCACTTCATAGGCCTTATAGCTGCTTTTAAAGTACAGATCCAAAAGGGGACTCAATTTCCCCTCCTTGGAACAGTTGGTTTTATCCGGAACAGCACTCATCATTCCTTTATCAGTGGAGGATGTGTCTGCACCTCTCCACAACTAACTTTGCCATCTCTTCCCAGCTTTCCCACCATTTGCCCCTTCAGTAACCTTACTCTATCAATCAGCCCCTCCTTTTCCTTGATTCCCTCCACGCTCCTTGCCCTCAGTCCAAATACCCACCTGGTATCCTCCACTCATCACACACACACACACACACACACACACACACACACTCTTCCACTCTACTCTCTGTATCATAGTCAGAATATTCTCTCTAAAAATACAAATCTCATCAAGTCACCCTCCTGGTCAAGCCACCCTTCTGGTAACTTCCTACCACACAATTCCTATTATTTTGTACTTTCTGGCCCATGCTCGCCTTACTTCAGCCTTGATTCAGGTCAGTCCCCCTTTGTGCTCTGCCTGCTCTGATCAGACTGGCCTTCTCTGAGTGCCCCCAACTTGCCAGGGCTCGTCCTCTACCCAGCTTTCCACATGCTGCTTTCTCTGTCCGGAATGACTGCCACCTCCACCATACCTCTTGGCCTACTAAATTCCTGATCATTCTTCAAAGTTCAGCTCAACTCTGACTTCTCCAGACTCCAAGTACCCTGGATGATGCTGTCAAGTTAGTCTAGCTCTACCCTTTTGGGAACTTATCCAACTGCAGTTAAATCAATTGTGTAACCAGTTATTTGGTATCTATCTCCCTAGCCCTCCAGAAGGACTGGACATGTCTGTCTTCTCGCTTATTTTATTGTGACCTGCATAGAGAGGGTCTTCAATAAATACTTGAATAAATGCACATATAACTTAAGTCTCTCCATAAAAGAAAAATCTCTTCCCACGACTCCACTTCAAACTTTTAAAATACCTCCATTTCTTTAACCTATAACATCAGGTCTGCCACCACCAGTTTATACTGAGATTACTTTAAGTCACCAATGACTTACCAAAACAAATGATCTGTTATTAGTCCTATCTTAAAAAATATGTCTGCAGCAGTTGGCACCATCTTCTTTCCTTCAGTAACTTTCTTCCTCTTAGGATTCCAAATCTCATCATATACTTTCTGATAATTCCAACAGTGATGTTTCCTTAGCCTGTCCCTTAAATGTCAATGTTTTCTTGAGATGATACTGAAATCCTCTCATTTTCCCACTTTACTTGTATTCCCTGAATGATCTCACTCTCATTCACTCTCATACAATTACCACGCCTATACGTAAGCTTAAATTGAATTAGGTATATTGCTGTTACTCCTGATTCCCTATCTTGCTGATGGTATCATATCCACCTCACTTCCCAAGCAGGAAATCAAGGCGTCACCTTAGAGTCTTCCTTCTCTCTCAGCTACCCAGTCATTCAATCAGTGCTGTCCTTCTAGCTCCTAAAGACTTCTGTCACTCTCTGAGACCTGAACTTCTCGTACACCAGTTGCTTTCCTTTATTAAAACCTATTTTTAAGGTCTGTTGGTTCTTCGCTATCTAAAGTGCAAGCCTCTTAGCCTGACTTAAAAGACCTTGCATGATCTAGCCCCAGCCTTTCTCCAGCCTCACTTCCCAATCTTCGACCTTTGAGTCCTATATATCAAGCACCCTGACTTCACTTTTCCTTGACCTGCCACAAACCCACCATAATACCTTTGCTGATGCCTTCCCCAACCAGAAATTTCCCTTCTTTCTCCACACTGCCAAATAAGCAGTCGGTCTTCAAAACTCTTCAAATATCACATCCTCTGGTAAAGCTTTACCCACACCCCCAGGCAATCAGCCCGTCTTTCAACAGTGCTGCCAACTGTCCTTTTAATGTAGTCCTATTACTTCACTTGTCACAGTTTTATCATTATTTATCAGCAGAATCTGTTTCCTCCTAGACTATGAGCACTTGAGGGCAGGGTCTGTGTCTTTTTCGTTCCAGTATCTCCGCATACCTGCCATTATGTCTGACCCAGAGCAGGGCCTCGATAAATGAATGGATGAATGGATGACTCCCAACACTAAGACAAATGTAAGCGCAGGAGAGTGACAGGCTTTGCGAAGGGGTGGGTTACACAAATGGCATAAACATAACACCAGATTTCCATTTGATAGGAATTGGAGCTTTACTCCAAGAAGAGAAGCGTTGCAGTTTACCATCTGACAGTGGTCACTCACAACCCCCGAAACCCGTGAGAAACCGCTTCTGAGAAAGAACTGAGCGGAGAAGCTGCGAGCAGGCTTTGTCGCCGCTCCGAATGGCAGTGAGTGATACACTAAAACGACCGATCCTGAACGACTGGGGGGCGGGGGGGAGGAATATCCTGAGGCTGGAGAACCTGGAGATGGGCTCGGCAAATACCTTCCCAGATCTGCCCGTTAGCCCTTCAAGCGACATCCCCTCAGCCCTACCGCGCAGCCCCTCCCCCGTCTACACCCAAAAGCCAGGCCTCGAACCTGCTGCCCCGCCCCCTCTTTCTTCACACCCTCCAATATTTTCTCTCACGGAACCCCTCCACAATTGTGACTTTCTGACCACCGGGACTTCGGGGCCGTACGGCTCCTCAGCCCTGATCCCCCCCGCCACTCTATGACCCCTGACCCCCTCCTCCAGCCTGCTCTTACTGTCCAGATAATGTTCCAAATACATCCCCGCAGCCATCTTGAAGCAAAACAAAGCAACTTCCGATCCGCCCCGGAAGTGACTGAAAAGCAACAGGAGCTGAAGCTATTATCCTTGGGTTGGAGCCTTTCCGCCCTTAAAAGGAGAGCTTCCGCCCTCAGTAAATTATTCGCGGGCACACATCCGCCCGACGTTGAGACTTTCCCTTTTGCGTAGGTAGCCGGGACGGCCGGTCCCTAGGTGCCTTGAGGTGGCTTTAGCCCGCTTCCGCCCTCACTGAGACCCCGATAAGCGACCGAGGCAGGCATGACGTCACGGAGGGTCGCCATTTTGCATTCCCTATCAAACTTTTTTTTTTGTTTTCCCCTCCAAAACCAGGATGTTTGGTAATGAGGGGCAACCCCCGCCCCTTGTCTCTTTAGGATTGTATTCCATAAATATACCTTTTCAGCAACTGGGGACTCTTCTTTTTGCAGGATATGAATCTAGTGACCACCGCAGGTCCTGGCTGAATCAAGACTCTTCAAGGTAGCTAGTTTCTTAACGAAGTTGGGGAGGCGTAGCTGGTGTTGCGAGAGTTAAACCCTCCGCATTTCTTTTCAATCGCACGAACATCAGCTACCCAGGATTATTTTTTAACATGGAAAAATTATTTATAAACTCTACTTATAAATACAAAGACTTACACAATAAAGCTGTAATTCTCCACACCTCTTGCCAGGGTTCCTGTCCTTTCACACTCGAATACATTCTCACGTATAAAATGACATAGTACTTCTGGCCTTGCCCCTTGTTTTTGTCTTTCCCCTGCCCCTTTTTGTTTTCCAGTTTATATATGATGTTAACTAGCACCAGGATTCTGAAAGGATTGGAGCTCAGAGCTCTGTCACAACTGGGTCAGCTGTCATCCTAGTCAGCTACAGTACAATGAGAAGGACTCTACATCAGGATGGAAACCAATCAAGTGCATGACAGGCTGCCACAACACTAGGGAAACAACTCGAAGCCCATACCTAATAGTGGTGTTAGTACGATAGAGTTTTGGAGACTGTTGTCCCCCCGTAACTCACACATTCGTGATGATTATCAATGCCACGGGGTAGCGTTTTAATGAAAGATTTTCAGTCACCTAATTTAGATCAAATATGTTAAGAAGGGTAAAATGAAACCTCAGGTTTACTACTGAGCAAGTGGAGAGATACAGCAGTTGGAGCTTGAAGACTTCACTCGAAGTGTCATGCCCCTGGATAAGCAATTTTATTTCTGTGCTTATGTCCTTCTCTATAAAATGAGACTAGTAGTACCTACCTCATAGAGTTCTTGCTATGATTGAGTGTAAGTGAATCCTTAAAAAGAGTAGATTCTGGTTCTAATACCTGTAGTGAAGATAGGGCGGTCAGGGCGTTTTCAGCAATTGGCGAGAGCAGGGGAAAAAAAAGAAGTATTCAGGAAGCTAACAGACACTGAGATTTCATCATAGATGATACATTCATTAGTGTCACGCCGCAGACTGAGAGGTCTTGGATGCCCACCCAAGAGACCGGCTGAGCCCAAAACTTAAGTGGGCATTATTTCATGGACTATTCACATTCCTCGAGGTCATGAGCACGGCTGTGCAGCAGTACACAAAGGATAGTCATGTTATTCGATGCTGGAGGTTTGTCACAACGTTTTCAGTGCTTAAAGGTTTTTAATTCTCAAAAAGGAACCTCGGAGGCGATCTAGTCCGATCCTTTCTTTTAACAGCTGAAGAAGCCTCCTGGTGAACACCAGTTGGTGGTAGAGCCAGGACTGAAGTCCAGGTTTCCTGACCACATTCTACTTTACAAGCATTTCAACTGTCCTGCATTGTTACTCAGTTCTGGTTATGGCTCCCATCACTGCAAACCTATGCATATGGATAACAGATATATGTATGTACACCCTCTGCCATCTGGAATTAGCCCTGAGCCTGGTGATGCTCCGGCAGGAGTGGAGGAGGCCCTTTCAAGAGGGCATGCGTCCATTCCTCTCATGGGGAGCTTAGTGGTCTCATTAACACATGACTGAAACCTTGCTCTCATATATTTAGGCATCGCAGGCCCCATGACAGGATTTGTAAGTAGAAATCCTCATAAACCAAGATCTCACTTTAATTATCAAAGCTGTGCCCTTCTATGCTTGGGGATACACACACAGTCTCATCACACAGTATTCACTCTTCATATACACACACTCCAGTGTAAATTCTTAGTACTGTCCTTGAACATTTCCCCATATAGCTTCTTCCCATGCTCGCTCACATCAGCAGCTCCACTGCCTCTGATCCTTTTACACGAATTTATTTCTATACAAGGTTCTAAAAACACCCCTTGGTTTGTACATAAGGTATTTTCTTCATTTTAAATTGCTTTATAACAACTGGTTTCCTGATTTTTTTCATTTTCTCTTTTCTCTGAAATCTGCCATGATTTAAAAACAAACAAACAAAAAGGACAAAAGGAAATAAAAATGGCATTGGCCAGAAGACAGGGTGGAGAAAAACAAAAAGGACAAAAATAAACAAAACATCAAATATGAAAATTCTCAGAGATAATGCATTTATAAACACAGAAATGGTTACAACAAAGATGGCCGTGATGAGTGGGTATATATATATATATTTATATATATATTTATATATAAATCCGTGTCCGGCAACTGACCGTGGCACCTAGGGAGCTAAGTCCAGTCCTTGTGTTTGCCCTGAACTCTCCCTTCTCTGCAACACCCCTTGTTGTGGGCTTTCATAAAGAACACAAAGCTCCCACAGTTCCTCTGGCTTTGGGACTAGGAGACTGAGTATAGGGCCCTGGCTGACAGAGAAGGGGAGAGGCTCCAAGGAAAACCATAACCCACACTTCTAAGCCACCCTTGACCATTTGGGGGATCTCCGGCCCCTTGGGGACCACATCTCAGCCCTTGCCCCTTTACAAATAAAGGGGGTCTGACCCCCCACCCAGATCTCCCTCTTCCAGCATTAGGTAGGAAGTGAAGCGAGACCATGAGGGGAAGACGGCTCCCGGGGATCGGGGCATGTGAGAAACCTCTGTTCTTCTGCAGGCAAGAATAGAACGGGAGGCTGGTTGCATTTAGGGCTCCCTTCTCTCAGAGATCCAGGAGGACCAGCCTCTAGTCTTCCACCAACCCCAACTTTGAGGATTATGAGGGTAACGAGAGGGTAAGTGCCCACACTGGAAAAGTTTCTATGAGGTCATAGCAAATCCCTCCCTTGAGCACCAACCCCCAATTTTGAAAAGCTATGCTTAGAAGGGGAGGCTGCTGGATTACACTACCAGCTCATTATTCCTTTGCCAATCAGGAGGGCTGATGTTCCTTTTGAAGAGGAGTTGAGAATAAGCATGGTATCCTGTGTAGGAAGGCCGTGCCTAAGGCCCAAGGAGATGGAGCCAAGGCCTGTCAAGGAAGAAGACTTTTCCCACCAAGAGAAGTTGGAGAAAGAAGGGACCAGAACTTCTTTCCCCTCTTCCCAGTGGGTGGCAGCACAGGTCTCTAGGAGCTGGCCAGGTGCTCCACCTGGATGGTGCTGGTGGTGACAGTGAGGCAGATGTCCTTATGATGCTCCGCCGTCTTATAGGGGGTCAGGTCAAAGGAACACTGGGGTGGAGGGTTGGGGTTGCTGTCCCCGCCGCCCCCACCCTGGGGGGCTGCCCCAGGGGACTGGAAGTGTGGTGGCTGTGGCTGTTGCTGCTGCTGCTGCTGTGATGCCTGGGAGGCCTGGGCCTGAGCCTGGGCCTGGGCCTGGGCTTGAGCTTGAGCTTGAGCCTGGGCCTGGGCCTGAGCCTGGGCCTGGGCCTGGGCCACCGCTGCCGCCGCTGCCGCCGCCTGCACTTGTTGCTGGAGATCAGGAGGGTTGTGTTTGCGCATATGTTTCATAAGGTACGTTTCCTGAAGGAGATGGTGAGAAAGAGTTGAGGGATGAAAGAGGAAAGAGGTTACTTCTAACTAGCACCCTGGGCTCTTACTTTAAACAGAGCCATACTTCAGCAGAGATATTCTGGAGCCGTGGGCAAGTTCTCCCCAGGAGCCTCTGCCAATGCTCACTATCGGGCAGGAAGGACAGGGAGACCTTCAGAGTCAAGGAAGGCATTTGACCGGCACAAGGAAAACTGTCCTTTCCCCGAAGATCTTTGAATGGAACGACTTTACCACCTTTTCCTGGAGACTAATGGAAAACATCTAACTGAAT
This sequence comes from Ailuropoda melanoleuca, assembly GCF_002007445.2. Classification (NCBI taxonomy): domain Eukaryota; kingdom Metazoa; phylum Chordata; class Mammalia; order Carnivora; family Ursidae; genus Ailuropoda; species Ailuropoda melanoleuca. The sequence goes on from NC_048233.1 coordinate 7,355,989, forward strand.
CTTTCTCCCAAAATTGCAAGTTATTTTGCCTTACGTTTCAGTAAAGTTAAGAACCATTACTTCACCGTCTTTCTCTATAGGCTTAAGGGATCAGGCAGCCCCCAACTCCTTAGCTAGAGATCTGTTTAACTGCTCTCCTCAATCAGTTCTGGCCAGCTGCAGCCAGGGAGCCAGCACAGTCAAGGCAACGGCTCTCTCCGGGAAGATGAAGTAAAGTGGACTGCAGTCCTACACGCCTGTGGGGAGGTGAAGGGAAAGCACTGAGCACTCACCGACGTGTATGCCCGACTACAGATAGTGCAGGTGTACACCTTGGCGTGCTTCACCGTATGCGTAGACAGGTGCACCTCTAGGGAGGCTGCGTCCGTGTACGCCCGATGACAGTTGTGGCACTTGAAGGGTTTATCTTTGTTGTGCTGCCGTCTGTGGGACTGGGAAAACGAGGAGAAATCAGGATGGGTGCCATCGGACTCATCCTTCCTGCCTCCTTGACCTTCACGCCAGAGCCCTGAGCTGGGTGTCAGCCTCCCAGGTTCCCTTTCCATCTGAAGGCAGCAGGAACTGCTTTCAGTGAAACTCGAGGAGGTATAGGCTAAGGGAAGAGGCACAACTCCTGCAGCACATCCCAGGATCCTGCAAAGTGAGAAGGACGGCTATGCTGGCCCCACCAGCCCAGGGGTTCCCAAAGTGAAGCATGGGGGGGTGCTAGGGAATACCAAGACTTTTCCACAGGGCCCCCAGAGTCAAAACTATTTTCAAAATAATAGTAAGACCATGTCTGGCTTTTCATTCTCATTCTCTCATGACTGTACAGATTATGTGATGTGGAACGTAGCAAAGTGACATGTAATGTAGCAAAGACTGAACACAGCAGGTAGGAACAGCTAGCCATCTCCTGGTAGGCTAAACATGAAAAATGTGCAGCTGGGGTGTCTGGGTGGTGCAGTCGGTTGAACGTTTGACTCTTGATTTCAGCTCAGGTCATGATCTCAGGGTCATGAGATCGAGCCCCGCTTTGGAGCCTGCTTAAGATTCTCTTCCCCTCCCCGACCCCACTTGTGCACGCACGCACTCTCTCTCAAAGAAAAAAAAAGGCATTCTTTCCATTTCTGGGGTGTGTGTGTTTGGAAATATGTTATATATGTTAACATGCAATGGGCTTGTTATTTTTTTTTTTTAAGATTTTATTTATTTATTTTAGGGAGGGGAGATTGAGAGAACAAGTGTGAGGAGGGGCAGAGGGAGAAGCAGACTCCCTGTGGAGCAGGGAACCTGACATGGGACTCAATTCCAGGACCCCAGGATCATGACCTGAGCCAAAGGCAGACGCTTAACCAACTGAGCCACCCAGGCGCCCAGGTTTGTTATTTTTTAATGAATTACTAAATATTTTTTCAAGCTGTTCAGTTTCACATTCTCTGTGTAGACAGGTATTACTGACATCAACAAAAACTCTTTGGGTTTCCCAGTAATTATTAAGAGTGTAAAGGGGTCCTGAAAAAGTTTGGGAACCACTGTACTAGTCAAATGGCACTTTGACCCAAGTCTTAGATGCTATGCCCCATGGGGAGGGTGGGACATTTACCTGCAGATTGGACAGCTGTGTGAAGGCTTTCTCACAGCCCGGATGTGCACATTTGTATGGTCTGTCACCGGTGTGGATTCTGCATGGGATGAGAAAAGAAGACAGGAAAAGGACGTCAGCAAGGCCACTCAGGGATTGGTTCCTTAACCAACCTCCTCAAGGCCATGCCTGTCCTCCTACGGGAGTACAAGCTGGGTTTCCAGGAGGTCCCAGCCTCAGCTCCTCTCTGACACGGACCATGCCATAGTGCCTGATCTCCGCTCACTGCCTCCGTCACTCAGCTCAAGCTGGGCTCCTCTGCTGGGGGAGGAGGGACTGGTGGCTTGGCAGCCAAGAGACAGGCAGTCCGTAATTTGGCATACAAGTCAGCTCCTACAGTACCTGTCCCTAATGAATGTTCAGAAACATAAGGTAAACACACTGGTAAGGAAAAAGAAACACAGAACACTTCTTCCTTGGCCCCCACCACACAACCAAAACCTATTCCCTCAGCCTCGAACACCGCTCCCAGAAAAAGCTTTGGTATCAAAGAAAAGCAGAGTTATGCTAATTATGCAGAGCAGCAGTGATATTAATACTCATGGAAACTCCGTGGGGCTTTTCCCAGTCCGGCCCCCTAACGGAAGGAAATGCCTAGTTTAGTACCAGTCTGACCTCTTTCCCAAATACTACAGGGCCCTCTACTGAGGTGAGCCAAGGACTTGAGGGTCTGCGGACACCTGCTCCTCATCAGGGACTTCAGAGCCATCTTTGTAACCAGGTGCTTTTCTGGACCTCCCGCATAAAATCTTGGAAACATCATAGGACGTGTCTCTTTGTGAGGAAAGCCCAACTCCTCTTCGCAAAGCAAGATGTCTGACCACTTTGAGGGGAAACACAGCATCCAGAAGCAGCCAGGTGAGAAGGCTTCTGACCGTGAAGTCTGGACTCCGGTTCAACTTGAGATACCCTTGAAGGACATCATCAACTCTTCCTCCTAGTCACTCCAGACTCCTGGGACAAACGGTGGGCATCCTGATGAAGTATGAGCGTTTTCATTTTGTCTGCCAGTTCTCTGTGACTATTTTGGACATGTTTTGTTTTGTTCTCTACTCCTGGCATCCTTGGAGCCTTGCTGGTTGCGTAGGTGTCACGAGGCTGGTACCCAGCTAAAGTCTGATTATATCTCCCGTTCATAATTGGTGCCCTAAGGGCCCGCGGTATGGTCTTCTCCAATCAAATGCCCTTGCTTCGGCGTCAAGGAGAAAATCTTGCAGGATGTGTGCACTGGTGTTTTCAGTGAGAGAAACGAAGGCAGAAGCCGTCTCTGCCCTGGGTGAGTCTCTTCCTCCCGTGGATCAGGGAACGTCATACAGTCACTGCGTCTCCCCCACGCCGCTGGTGCCCCAGAAAGGTTCTCTCTGAGCGTCCGCTTGTGTCTCCAGGGTTGTCGCTTCCTCCTCTCCCAGACGCTGGTCGCTGGTCGTATTCTCCTCCAGCCAGGTCTCTCCCCCGCCCCCCGCATGCGGGTTGTTGTGTGTGTCCGGGGCGGGGGTGGGGAGGGCATGCCAGCGGGGCGGGGGCAGTAGCCCGCCACTCTCCCTTACCGTGTGTGCTGCTGGAGGTGGGAGAGCTGGCGGAAGGCCTTCTGGCAGTAGGAACAGTTGTAGGGCTTGGCCCCCGAGTGGATTCGGAGGTGCTGGGCCAGGTAGGAGGTGTTGGCGAAGGTCTTGGAGCAGTGCGGGCACTTGTGGGGCTTGATGGTCTCCGTGTGCATCTTGGAGTGGATCCTGCCGGAGAGGAGAGGAGAGGAGGGAAGGGGGGAGGAGGAAGCAGTTCGACACCACGGGCTCAGCTCTCTGCGGGGTGAAATGATGTTGCTTGACGGATGAGAGCACCCCCTCCTCCCTCCTCCCAAACACACTCCGGCCTGGAGAGGCTAATGACGAGGACACCCAGATCTAGGTTGCTGCTGATCTTACGTCGGTGGCTAGAATGGCAGTGAGATGGTGAAGAGCTGCGGCCCCTGGCTCCTGGTCACCTTAACGATTTCAGTCTTGTCAACCCTCTGCTTCATTCTAAGGTTACACACTCACCACAGATACCCTGCTTCCAAATAGTAATTTGAACAAAGACCAATACCGCCTGCTCCCCATGGACCTGAAGTTGAATGCACACCTTGGTTCTCAACTGAAGCATATAGTATAAGCAGGGCCTGCTCTGCAGAAGATTTCCAAACACAGACACAGAGAGAAACCACAAAAACCATTCCAGACTTTGGGATTGGAGACCACCATTTCCCAGGCCCCCGCGAGCTGCTAAAACACACAGTTTATTTTTCACAGACAGTAACGAGAGCAAACGGACGCTCCCGAAGGGCAAAGTCAAAAAGGAAAAGAGAAACCGTGCGGAAAGAAGAGTAGGCTGAGGCAACGTGGCTGCGGGGGCGGGGGTTCGCAGCCGGGCGGCAGGGTAAAACTAAGAGCAGCCTTACCGGGTGTGCTGCTGGAGGTGGGAGAGCTGGCGGAAGGATTTCTCACAGAAGTTACAACTGTAGGGCTTGGCCCCTGAGTGTATACGGATGTGCTGGGCCAGGTAGGAGCTGTTGGCGAAGGTCTTGGAGCAGTGCGGGCACTTGTGGGGCTTGGTCTCGGTGTGTGACTTGGAGTGGATCTGCATCTCCGACTTCGAGTAGAATGTCAGTGAGCACATCCGGCACCTGGGCCAAGCGAGGGCAGTGGTTAGAGCCTCCCCACTGGCAGGGCGCTGCCCCCTCCCTCCACTTCCACAGAAGCCAGCCTATCTGGTCTCTCTCTTACTGCAACTACGCTGGAAGGCCCCTGAGAAGAGGATCTGTTCTACTTATCTTTACAGCCTAAGTTTCTAATACAGACCCACACAATACAAATATTCAACGAATGTTCAAACGATCTGACTCCCTAAGTGTGTACAGAAACGAAAATTCAACCAGAAAAGACAGGTAAATCTTATTGTCGGCTCTAGGCTGATGTGGATTTCATCGTGCCAGGGGTATCGACTAACTTCTGTTTTCCTTCTGCCTATAACTTGACTTCAGACTTTTAAAGGGCTCCCTTCCCCAACTTCCCATGTATAAAGTACATCCCTTGGATATTTCTCCAATTCCTGAGATGATAGTGAGCACTGACTATACTCCTCAGAAAGACTTCTCTCTTGTCTCCTCTCATAATTGCCTTCTCTCAGTTTCTCTCCTACTTCCTTTTTGCCAGTGATTCCTAGAGGGATGGGGGTGGAGAAGGATCGGAATTATTTGGAGGGGCTTTTTCAAATCATGTATGTTTGGCCTCCACCCTGGATCTGGTGTTCCACAGACCACCTCTACCCCCGAGCCCCTTGCCAATCAAGTGAGAACCACTTTTGCAAAGAGCCGAGGTAACTGTTGAGAGTAGGCTGTCTCCCCTCACACGTTTAGGAGGAAAAGATCTGTGAAACACTGAGCTTCTGTGCTAAACCTGTCCTCTTTCCTAGCACATGGAGCCCAAGTCAGCACTTTGGGTTGACATCAGTAAGCAGCTGATATACTTTCACCCATCACCTGAGTGGGTAATCCTTCCTGTTCTGACATTGCCCAACAGTATCAAATAAGGAGGCCTCAGAGCAAGATAAGCCACAACTATTCAGACTTTATCGAGGAAGAGTGATCTGTGTGTGAGCTGGAATGCTCTCATTCCTCAACAACTCTGCAGTGCACAGTGTGTGCGGGGAGAAAGGGCAGAACCTGGAAGCCAGGCAACTGGGGAAAAAGTCCCTCTGCTCTGATTCCTCCCCAACTTCTCTCTATCATCTGGGCTGGGGATGGCGTGGGGTGATGACTTCTGCTTTCTTCTGATCCCAGGGGAATTTTTAGAGAATAACTGAGATCAAGACTAAAAAGAACTCTGCGCTCCTCAAAGGAAAAAATATTATGTTATTTAGGGGTATGGTCTCTATTATTAATGGTTCTACTAAAATTCCAATCTTTAAGGTCCATTTCTATTTCTCTGGTCACTTGAAAACTCTCAAGGAAACCGGATTCCCGTTCGCCAATCCCTGGCTGTTGTCTGGCATGCCCAACCATTACAATGCGAGGTGCTCAGGTTCGGTTTAGAGTTAGTACAGTACAAAGGACACAGCCAGTGGAAGTCTGGACACCTGGGCTCTACTCAGGGCTCAGTTACAGGCTTGCTCATCAATCTAGACCTCAATTTTCTGGTCTGTAAAATGGAGAGATAAGTATCTGCCCCAGAAGGGCCAGCAAACCCCCCAGATAGTCAAAGGTAAGCCAAGTGTTCTCTAATAATAAAGCTACAATCACGTTAACAGTACCAGTGCCGATGGATGAGCTCATGCTACTATACATTCCACTGAGGTTAGAAACTGGACACATTGTCACTTGGTGGGGAACGGTACTGACTGACGTTACAACATAATTTCCCTTGGTTGCTAAAATTTCTCAGACAGGTGGAACAACACTTTCATTTTAACTCAAACAAAAGCTCATAGTTTATGTGTGAGTGTTGAACACACAACTGCACCCTTAGTATGAAATTAACTACAAAAGAGAAAATCACCCTCTTTACCCAAGTTTTCAACTAGAGAAGAATCCACAAAACTTAAATCCATAGACAATGGACTGGCAACAAAATAAGCAATCTCAAATGACGATCATAACACTGATAATAATAGTTGCCATTTGCTGTGCCGGATATTGCCAGGGCCCCACACCAGTAAGGCACTCGAGACACATTGTTTCGGCTCCTCACAACAACCTGGCAAGTATTATCCCTGTTTTACAGAAAGGAACACCAAGGCTCAGAGAGGCTAAGTAATTTGCCAAAGGGCAAACAGTTATTCACTACGCAAAGCTATGATTCTAACCTAATTTGAGATTCCTCACACAAGACGTATTCAAGGAGAGGCAGACTATCATCTGGCAGGAATGTTTAGAAGACTAAAACTACAGAGAAAGGGCTGGCTTAGGTGACCATTAAAGTATTTCCAACTCTGAAATCCTATGAAGCCAGATAAAAGAGCGCAAGTCCTTTAATGCAAGGTGTTGGGTGGTTGGAAAGAAATCTGATTTAGGAGCATGGTGGCAGTGGGCAGTTAGCAGGAGACAGCAAAGCCACCACCCCATTTCACTAGGCGACAAGGCCAGGGGGCACCAATCACACCCAACACAAGAATGGGGTCTCTTTGGGGGCACACAATACAATAACAACTTTGAATCACCCCATTTTTCACTAAGATATTCAAAACCAATTTCAGATACTCTGATATTCCCTCAAAACATTTCCATATGATAAATGGGGGCCATGACTATCTTCCCATTTTACAGATGGGAACAAAGAGCTAGAAAGAAGTTGACTTGTCCAGACTAATAGAACCCAAGTCCAACAATATCCAGTCAAATGCCACTGACCACAGGAATGGATGTGGTTGACTTACACATGCACAAAAATAGGGATTTCTTTTCTTTCTTTTTTTTTTTTTTTTGGCGATTAAAAAGATTCCTTTGGAACTTCAGAGTTCTGAGTTTCTGAAGAAATTCCATTCACCTAGAATATAATTAGGCACCCTTAATTTCAGAGTTCTCCTTAGTCACCTGGGTGTGGGGCCGGTCAAGAATTCCAAAAACACTGAGGGTGTAGAAAATGCTACCAGGGCTTCCTTCCAATTGTATATTCACATCTCTTCCCATAGACACAGTTTGGGAAGTCCAGAGATAGCTTTAATGTGGGCTCAAAAAAATAAACAAGCAAAAGCAAAAACAAAAACAAAAACAAACTCTTGGCAGAATCAGAGGACCCTGATCCATGTGCAAAGCTCCAAAGGGTGTCAGAGACCTAGCCCGTTACTCTTACAGCAACACATTTTCTAGAGCTGTATCTCCATGTCACAATGACCTCACTTTAAACAAATACACAGAAATTCAGATTTCTACAAAATAAAGGGGATTTTCACTTTATGATATAGAAAAGATGCTTTTAAATGAATCAGACTTGTCAGGTACCTTTATAAAATGATATGATGTAAACATTTTCCAGGAACACTTTTATTGTATAAAGTGGGATACACCTGTAATAATAAAGCTGCAGTGAACTTTCGGATTAGCTGGAATTCTGCAGTGCTCAATACTTTCTGCATAGCAACACTCCCCTCACTTCACTTACAAAGAGGAATTTAAACCCTCTGTAGTCGTGGCTACTCTCCACAGAAGTGTACAACACAAATACAAATAAATGCTGAATGACAACTATTGCTTCTTTCTTTTGAAGTTCCCAACATTTCAAATCTTAGCTGATAGATACTCCCAACAAATGGGAGGCATTAACAGAATTCTCCCCATTTTACAGATGAGGAAACTGAGGCCCAGAGAGGGGAAAAGGACTTGCCCAGGGTCACACAGCAAGTTCGTGGTGGAGCCGGGAACTGAATCCATGAGCCCAAGGCTCTGTCCATTTCCTGTGCCGCAGTTCCCTTCGCTCCTAAAATGGGAACAACATTGCCCATCTCGGTACACTAAGGACAGACCCAGTCTCCCAGCCATGCACACCTGCCCCTGTCTGCATCAAAGCTGTGATAGTGGTTATCCCACTCTGTAACCTGGGACCAGACTTCCCAAACCCACTAGGGCCCTTGATAGTTTTCAAGGAGATTAAAAGATGTCCAACTTTCAAAGGGCAGGGAGTTTGCTTCTGTTAATTCTTTTTGTATAATGCCACATGCAAATATAAGACTGTTTGGCAATGGACAACTTAGAGGAAGTAGAGAATCAAAATGACTTTCATAAATTAGAAAGTGAGCAAACAGGCATTTTATAAGTATATAGTCCAAGGTGGGGGGGAAGGGCGATATCCTGTTCCTCCCATCTTTTCATACAGACCCCTCCCATCATCCCAACCATGCAGGGTCAGGCAGTCTCAGTACTCAAATATGGCCCAGAAACCAGTGGATTGCACGCGGGTTAAGGTTAGGGGCTTATCAGAACAGTTTCTTAGAAAAATAGGAATGGAAAGTGTAGAAAGCACAAAGGAGCTGGAGACGGAGTCTGAAACCCAGTCTAAAGCCTTATCATAAGGAAGAAACTCCGTTAGGTCATTCAAAAATTAGTCAACGCTGACAACCCCAAAAAGGAAGGCGTACAATAGGTCTGCGTCCTGGGGAAGAGTCACTATAGAAGTGCTAGTTGGAAGCGCTACGCTCCTGCCCCATAAGAGAACACCTGACATGCAAGTGGGTCTGAGGTGGAAAGCTGTCCACGTACAGCCCCATTAGGGGCAAGACACGAAGGGGGTAGGTAAGCTGAGACAGTGATCCTCACCCCTTGCTTCCCTGGCTCTGATCCTTACCTATAGGTCTTGCCGTCTTTCTGATGGTCATCCTCATCCTCAGGGGAGAGGACATAAGGGTCATTCATCTCAGGCAGCCCTGATTCCAGCATCCGCTTCTTCTTCCGGCCCCGAGGGGGCTTAGGAGCCACATTGCCACCTCCACCACCACCTCCGCCTCCTTCCTCTGTTAGGGTTGATGCTACCTTCTTGGAGAGGTCAGGGACCACCTGCAGGGCTTGTGAGCCAGGGGGAAGAGCTGAGACAATCATGGGAGCCGAAATGGGGAAGGTCTGAGCTGATGAGGCTGTGGTCACAAGGGAGCCTGAGGGGGACGTGATTACCAAACCAGGACCTAGGATTGGGAGAAAAAGGAGATGGTGTCATGTTGTCCAGTCCTGATCCTATTTAATTTCCCCCAGATCATTGTCTAACCAACCCCTCACCACCACCCCCCAGCCCAGAGTATATAGGAAACCCCAAACCCTGTAGAAAAATAATGGTCTCCTAACCCCTGTCCCCACCCCACCCCCGGTAACAGTGAGATTTACCCCTTGATTGACTCCCTTCTCTTCTCCACCTCTGAGAACAGGAGACTCCTTGATTCAGAGAAGGAAAGAATGTCACCTCCTCAAAGGCAGGGACCGCATCTTCTACTTCTTTGTATCCCCCACAATGCCTAGCGCATTGCTAGGCACACAGTAGGCACTTAATAAAAATGTGATTGAGTAATCAAACACATATCCCACTCCCCATGTCCTTGGAGCCCTCCAGCCTGGGGTACTGATCATGGAAGATCAACACCTCAGATTGGAGAAGAGCAGGGTGGCTCACCAGCAGTCATCAGTCCTGTAGACGGCACAGGGACCACGGTGATATTCTGGGTAACGGACGCCTGGCTATGAGGGGTCAGCTGGTCTGACTTGGACTCTGTGTCCATACTGATGCCTGAGGGCAGGGACACTGAGGCAGGCACTGTCAGCAGGGTGGGGTAGTGGGGTGGAGCCAGCCCACAGCCCTTCTCTGGCAGCAGCTGATCCTTCATCTTGTTGATGAACATCGTGTTCTCAATCTAAAAGAAAAGGAAAGGGGAGGCGAGTGGCCTCCTCAGGAAAGAGCCTGATTTTGTCTGCTCCCTAAGCACTTTGCATGATCTGTCCTCCTTGGAGATCAAGAAGTATATCTTTGTGCTTCCAGAGAGAAGCCAGGACAGAAATGCTATAATTCTCAGTGATGGGGGACCTGGTGAAACAGCATGTGATTTATCTTGCTTTAGTCTCCACATTTTTTTTTTAAGATTTTATTTATTTATTTGACAGAGAGACAGCCAGTGAGAGAGGGAACACAAGCAGGGGGAGTGGGAGAGGAAAAAGCAGGCTTCCCAGCGAAGCAGGGAGCCCGATGCGGGGCTCGATCCCAGGACTCTGGGATCACGCCCTGAGCTGAAGGTAGACACTTAACGACTGAGCCACCCAGGTGAACCAAGTCTCCACATTAATAGAACTTACTGCTCAGAGTTGAAAAAAGTACGTGAAAGGGAAGGAGCAAACACCGAACACCTACCTGTCCTGAGACTGTGGGGATAGAAGGCCAGAAGTACGGGTTAGAATTGAAGTGAGATTCTTCCATTCTACCTGAAGAGAGAAAGAGAGACCATGTCAAACACAGGACTAAATCTGAAGAAATGTAGCAATAGAGAAGGGCAGTTGAGGGGTTCCTGGCCTTTTTTCTGGCACCTGACCACAGGGCTGGGAATTCACAGTGAAGATCTCAGGATCTACCACATTCGTCCCGGAGAGCCACTCAGCATGAAATCCAACAGAGCCTATCCTACGTAAGATGCCCGTGAAAGAACTTATACACGTCTCACTTACCCATAGAAATGTCTCCCATAACCCAAAGAAACAGACTTGGTAATACTTTCCTTTGGGGACAAAAGAGAAACTCCAGTCATAAGCAGGGAAGGGATGTACCCATGGTCACACGAAGTAAATCACTGACTGACTTAAAAACAGCCAGGGTACCTATCCCTGAACCTGTTTTCCTTTATCCCACAAATCTATCTTCCTTGAACTAAAACATTTTAAGACTTCTAATCGACACATGTGTAGTTCTATGCAGCCTGAAAAAGTTCTAGGCCAGAACACAAAATGCCCAAGGGAATTAAAGAGTGAAACTGGCAGGAATCACAATCAGTACCGTATGATACCTGGGGACCATGCCCCCAGCTCCCCCCACTCCCAAACCTACTGAGGTTTAAGAACATCCATGGTGCTGCACTGGTACCACACATGCTGAACGGAGCAATGAGAACCTGGAATTACCAGTTTCAAAGAGAGTTCTAGCTCCAGGGGTAGCAGCAGCACCCCAGATTTCTACTTACAGGGATTCAGAAAAGGGAAAACAGTGGGCCAGAACACATAACACAGTACTAGACTCCTGCTTTGTAATTCTGAGAGTTCAAGCTCTTCTGTGTGTGTGGATGATAATTAAGCTTAAAACTTCAGGAGGGAGGAGGAATCAGCAAGAAAAGTAATCCCTCAGAATCACGTTGCAAGTCACAGATGGGTACAGAATCTAGGCATCCCGCCATTTTCCCACTCTGATCACTTCTCCTAGCAAGGCAGTATGTTAATGGCAGTTATTCAAGAGTAGTTTCCCCAAATCCTGGACCAGAAAGATCCAGTCCCGCAGAAGGCAGGTGAACAGGGAGTATGAGACTGGTGGAATGGGGAAATGACAAACAGCAGGAAAAAAACATTATCATCATGCTGCTACTCTGAACCAGAAGCAACCAAGAGTCAGGTGAGGAAGGAGGACCTGTGACTTACAGCCACGAGTGGGTCCCACTGAGGATGTGCTGGAGGCAGATACCAGAGCACCGGAGGATACACTGGGCACAGAAACCGGGTTTGAAGTAGACTAAGGAAACTAGGAAAATCCGTAACAAAGGAGGAGAAACAGAAGGGACATCACTCTAAACGTAACCCTGTTCCTTCTCCTTCTCCAGAAATCTCATCACATTTTTTGCTCTATTAAACAGCATTCTCAATTTTCATAAAACCTATAAAGGGAAGCAGAACTGAATTGCAGCCTACTCTTTCCTAAAAAGTAGCAAAGGAGAGGAGAGAAATGCACCAAATCCGTGACTACAACCTCACACAAATAAGACTCAGTATGAACTGACTTGAGAATCAACCACAGGCTCATCCTGCTCCCTGACCTATAAAATACATCAGAACATTTTTTGCTCTATTAAACAGCATTCTCAATTTTCATAAAACCTATAAAGGGAAGCAGAACTGAATTGCAGCCTACTCTTTCCTAAAAAGTAGCAAAGGAGAGGAGAGAAATGCACCAAATCCGTGACTACAACCTCACACAAATAAGACTCAGTATGAACTGACTTGAGAATCAACCACAGGCTCATCCTGCTCCCTGACCTATAAAATACATCAGAACAGTCTCCAACACAGGTGCTAACCTTTTCCTTCCAGCACTAACTTCATAACATGGCCTCAGGTCCTTCTTAGGCGCCAGAAATCAAGGAATGATGAGATCACAGTTTAAGGTGATCCAATCCTGCCAAGCCTTTTGGGAAGCAGGGTTCACATCTGGACCTCCCCACAGTCTCCCCCACACAACTCCTCACCTAGTACGCAAGTCCACATTTAATGGACTGAATGACAGTGGACTCTATACATACAGATTTTGAAAACAATGCGAGGGGCTCAAACCATAACCGACAAACCCCATCTGTCTAACCTCCTAGTTGAGAGAAATGACACAGACAAGAGTGCACATGGTGGCAATGAAGTAGAGAATTAGGCTGGAGAGTAAAGAAAGGAGGGTCTAATTACAATCTCCCCCTAAAGAGTCAAGGAAGTAAACATATTAGGGATGTGAAAATTTAGGAGGGAGGAACTGAAAGAATGTCGGTAGATAGGGTTCCGAAGCACAACGTCCCTCCCCGCCAATAAAGATTAGATCCATTCATATTGTCCCCCAAGTGGCTCAGGTGAAACACCTTCTGAGAGAAATAACCCCTGTGGGTTCTTACCAAGGGGGCACACAAAGTGATGTGGAGGACAGGACAATGTCACCACCACCATCACCATTAAAATCTATTAAGTGTTCGTTGTGTTCAGGGCACTGTTCTAAGCCCTTCGAAGTACTTCACAACGATTGCATCATTTAATCCCCACAGCAATCTGATGAAGTAGGTACTGGGATCCCCATGTTTCAAACGAGGAAACTGGAATCACGGAATCAAACAGTAAATATTAAAGCGGAGATATGAACGCAGACACCAAAGAGCAAATTAAGGACGGGGATTCTTCAAGAGACCCAAACCCTACAACTGGAGTACATATTCTCTGATATTGTGACTTGATGCATCGATTAAAATTCCCAACATTTCCAGGAATGGACTATGCATTTTTGGGATAGTTCTTCATAAATGTTTCCAAAAATGAAATTTTTGATAACAGCAACCTGGGAGACCTCACTTGGCCACCAAAGTAATTGATTTTAGGATGACGGAATCTGAGTAAAAAGGCCAGACCATCCAGAGGGGGTAAACTGAATCAAAGGCCCCTCCACTTCCCTGGATACCCGGGCTATCACTGCTTTGGTTCTTAAGAGAACAAAGCTGAAGATCAGAACCACAGCTGGTCCTAGGACACAATGATAAATGTGCCTTGTGGGCTTCCGATAAATATGTCCACCCCAAAGAGGGGAGTACATGGAGAATTCTGCTCACCCAACTAGAAGCAATATTTGCCTGCAAAATGACACCTATATGCTATACTATTGTTCTGAAAAGGCTGACTTCAATCTCTGTATTCCTGAAAGGAGATCAAACGGAGAGCCAAGAAGGGAGGGTCTTGCTAGAATACAATGTAAATGGCGCCCCCTGGAGTTGTGTATGAGGGCACTCCTGTGCCAGATCACTTGACACCTTTTTATTGTCCATTAACCTCTTACCTTTCTATGTTTCATGGAATAATTATCCTCCCCAAACCATCCCAACATCCCAGCAGGCATTTACCAACATTCTTTTTTTTTTTTTTTAAGATTTTTTAATTTCTTTATTCGACAGAGATAGAGACAGCCAGCGAGAGAGGGAACACAAGCAGGGGGAGAGGAAGAAGCAGGCTCATAGAGGAAGAGCCTGATGTGGGGCTCGATCCCATAACGCCGGGATCACGCCCTGAGCCGAAGGCAGACGCCTAACCGCTGTGCCACCCAGGCGCCCCTACCAACATTCTTAAAACCCGAAGCAGCCCAATGATGTTATGGGGAAACCCCATCTCTACACAGAATGCCAGTTTTGATGATTACGCCAAAATATAAATGATGATAAAAAGAACCAGTTTACCCTAGATTGGGAAGGGAGTAGAAGGCTTTCATGACAGACCCAAAGGGCAGGAAAGAAAGACAAACATAGTAAGTAAAAGAAGAATGCTGGCAGATTGAAAATCTGGGTTCTAATTTCAATTCTACTATTGCACCATACCTCAAGCATTCCGTTAATAAAAAGGAAGGTTTACTGTAATTAAGTTGAACAGTATTTTTCTTTCAAGATGGTCAAAGAACTACATATTTCTTTTCCAATCTCAAAAGAAATCTTGGAAGCACCGAGGTGGTGAAGAAAAAAAAAAGAATATTAAGTAACACCCACGAAACATTTAGTAAGACTTGAACTCTTGCACCAGAGCTTTGTCCAACTGTCCATCCTTCCACAGCGCACCCAGCCATCCAGGAACCAAGACGCCACCGCCGGCAGCATGTGGTTTTGGTAGACATGGTAAAAGACCACAATCTCTGTTCTGGTACTTACTGTGTTTTAAAAAATTGTTGTTTTTCAGACAAAGCCTGATTTTTCCTCAGGAAAACAATATTCTCTTAATACAATAAGTCTTGAGAAAATCGTGAAAGACTTGAGCCAACCAAGTGTAGTAGCTGGAGAATGAACCTAGAAATCAAGACTTCTGGAATCTAATTCTAGGTCCCACATCAGTGGTTGACTCTGAATAATTTACATTCTACTAAGTTTCTATTTGGGTAGAGGATGGAGAATACACCCCTTAAAACAAATTCATAAGGCATATGGTGATGGGAGGCAGCTCAAAAAAGAAAAAGAAATAAAATGCTTCAAGTGCTCCCAAAAGGAAGAGAGTTAGGGAACTACCTCCATGTGCCGAGGACTACTAGTGACAATTACTGACAATTACATAAAGACCACATAATTACAAAGGCACTACCCAAGAGTATGAGATCTACAGCCTCCAGCTCAGTAATCATCAACCAGAAGCACTAACAATAAATAGACATGCAAAGAACAATCAACTCAAACTCAACTACAGAAAGAACTTGACCCATGGACCTCAGACACTCTACGGAGAAAAACTGCTCCAAAATGCACAAGTGCAGAAAGGCTGCAACATTAACTAAGGACTTGACATGAAAAAACACGGAGAACCGTTCTCCTCAGTAAGGAAACAAAATCTTTTCCCTCAGGTTCTAAGGGCACTTAGGAAGGGCCATCCTGATAGAATTTGGGGCCCTCCTACCATCTGTGAATTCTTCCGAGTACACAATAAACCAGAACAGGTTTATCCCAAGTCTACTGGGAAAGACCTTCACACCATGCTCAAACACACCAACAGGTCCACTACCACCACACAGTTGGCAATCTGAGCCAGCAACTTCTACCCTGGGTACCTCTGGACCATGGTACCCAGTACCCTGTAGGAAGAAGAACAGAGTGATTCCCCCGTGCTGTGTTATTTTACTTTAAATGATGGATCTCAGAAATATGAGGCCAAAAAAAAGTGGGCAGGGAAAAGGGGGCGGGGCAGCTGGAGAAGAGGAAATATGCACTTAATACTTAATTATCAACTTGGCTCAGAAACCTATGGGGAATAAATTTTATAAACCAGACTAGACTCGGTCCTTAGAAGACATCTCTAGGATTATAAGCTCTGAACTCAAACTCTTTTGGGTCTCACATTTTCATTTTCAGACTACCTAAAACTCTACCACCATCAAACCTCATATTTTGAATTCTCCCAGACCTACTTCTGAAGTTCACTCCATATCGTTTTATCCACTTTACTTCAAACTACCCACGAACCTGTTTTTCTTTCCTGAAAACTTCACCCTGACACACCAAACTGAAATAACCCCGTGTCACAGACTCTAATCACTCAATAGGTGCACTTGAAGCACTCCTCTGTGACATTAAGAATATGAACCCTACTCTAAACTCAACTCTACTTATTCCAAATACAGGAAAGCAAGTCCATAAGCTATACCACAAGGACTATACTGGCGACTGGGGCCCATTTGTCCCCAAAGCAGAATAAATTTCTCCTTCGGACACAATGCAACCCTATTTAGTGAATTCACTTGGACGTTTCATAAATCATTTTTGAATACTGGTGGGAATGGAAAGTGATGGGGTACAGTGCTAACTTTTTACACAAAAACTTCCCAGGTATCTTCAAGAGAGAATTTTTCTCTCACAGCAAACACCAGTATTACAATTGCTATTACTAGAAGAACTCTATCACATTGTCCCCAAGAAGCCCATTTAATTATGACCCCCTTCTTCCCCCACCAAACCAAAAAAGCCATTAACCCAAAATTGTCTTACCCTCTCTCTCTCTTCCTCCTGTCGTCTTATTCCTTCTCCTTTCCAGGGCTCCTGAACTTTCTGTAAACAAATTGTCTGGGTTACAGGGGCCAGTAAGGGTGCAGCCACCAGGGAACTGCAGAGAACCTCAGGAATTCTTTTGACTGTCGTCAGCAGTCAGTCTGGAAGGCAGGTGGACCCCCAACCAACAATCCAAAGATGCAGTGGTATAATAAGGAGTGTAGTGCCACCCACTATGTGGATACAAGGGAAATAAATCTAATTCCCAGGAACTAAGATGAACTCTATCACCAGTGTTTGGGTTTCACTCCTGGGTTCAGATACTGGCTCTTCTTAGTTCCCCAGCGCCACAGGTAAGCAGGGGTCAGAGAACCGAGGAGTTGGAGGAAGAGATGGGCCCCTGCCCCCTGAGGACTGGCTTAGAAGGCAAAGCTGAAGACTAGGGGGATGCACAAGTCCTTGTGTCAGGCACAGTGCCAGTTCAGGCCCAGCCACTTCCTCTGGCCTCCCCCCCCCACTTCTTCGAGGACTTCGCCCCTGCCTACCCAAGGCCTTGCGCCAAGAAGTACCTCCCTCAGACTGCACAGGGGTCTATCTATTGGAGACCCCAGCTGTCCCCAAAAAACCTTCGCTCCCCTGAGACAGCCCCTGGGAGCCTTCTCCTGATGTCGCCCCCCACCCCTTCCTCCAAGACCCTTCTTTGGGACGTCCCTCCTTCCCCTCCAGGGAGCTGAACTCTGCCACCCACCAGACAGACACCCGCCCCCTAAGCCCCCCCATTCCTCCCCATCGCCCGCTCCTCCACAACCACTTCCGGTTCCGGGACGGACACACATACAGTCACACCGTGGACCCCCCCTTCCACGCCCCCCCAAGGAAAAGGGGAGGGGGGAGGAGCAGAGAGCTTGGCGCGCGCCGGCTGCAGCGGCGCGAGACTCACCCGGCGGCGACGGCTGCGGCGGCGCCAGAGCCTGAGCCAGAGCGCGGGAGGGGCGGCGTTTGCTGGGAAAGGAGGGAGCCGAGTGGGGCGGGAGGACCAGCAGGGGGCGAGGGGAGGGGGGAGAGCGCGAGGCGGAGCGCGCGGGCACGCACTTTCGGCGCGAGACAGACCCACACACTCACACGCACGGAATGCGCGCGAGACACCCGCAGGGCGGGGGCGCGAGGCAGTGGGTGGCCCCCTCCCTCCCTCCCTCCTCTAACACTCACCCGGAAGTGGTGCTGCAGCTCGTGCTCCCGAGAACCCCGATTCCTCCACGCCCCCTCCCTCCCTCCCTCCCCCCAACAGACTCAGAGTAGAGCTGCGGCGGAGAGAAGGCGGGAGCGCCGGAAACGAAAAGGGGGGAGGGAGGGAAATGGCAATGCAGGGGGGGCGGTAATGGGGAAAGGGGGGGAATGCAAAGGTCGAGTCACTTCCGGGAGCGGCAGAGCATATCCGGCGCTGCCAGCGCTCCGGGATACTCAGGGCAGAAGTTACGACAAGGAGGGGCGGAAGTGGCTTCTGCCCGCGACGCGATAGAGCCCTGTGTGGATGTGACGCCACAACGGAAGCGAAGGCGGGTTCCGCTAAGGGCAGAAGCTGAACCTTCAGAATTGCGGTCCGGGGCTTCCGGAAGGGACTTCTGGGGAAGTGGGAGGGTGAAAGCCGACAGGTTTATGAATTATGCATCAGGTACGGGCGGCGGGGGGGCGGGGCGGAGAGGGGCAGGTAGGGTTTCCTAAAAGATTATGGATCCGTTTCCCTTCCCTCAGCGTAGAATAGACTGATGTAGGAAGTTACCATTATTTTTCGTTATACTCTCAAGAATGTCTCAATGCTTTGAATTGCGGGAAAGGATGAGGATGTGTCAGTTGTTTTCTGAGGTCCCTACTTAGGCCCCGAGAGTAACTGGTAACCTCTCCCCGACCACACCACGTACTCTTGGCTTTGGCTCTCTGTGTTCTTGCTGCCCCCGTCCACATCTCTATCTCCTCCCCCTGCTCTACTTTTAAATAGAGCACTCATCACCCCTTGATATTATATTGTTTGCTGTCCACCTCTTCCTGGTGGAATATCAGCTTCATGAGGGCAAGGGCTTTGAATTGTTCACCGCGGTATCCTCAGAGCCTGGCATTTAGTATGTGGTCAGGAAACGTTTCTCGCATAAATGAACACGGTATGAATTTTCAGGAAGTCTTACGGGATTGCTTGACGCATAACGGTTCCGTTCTATGAATTTCCACAGCATTTAGTCTGTACCTTTTGTTGCTCCTTTAACTATTTCATATATATGTCTCTTTAGCAAGATTGTCTGTTTCTCAGGGAAGAAACAGGCTCATACGTGGTATCCTTCCCACTGCTTTGCTGGGTACATAGTAGATGCTGAATAAATATATGCTATTTGAGTAAGTGAATGCTGCCTGCACCCTGATCTGGCCAGAATCTCCTTGGGCTGAGCTCTATTTTGGCTGAAGCAGAATTGAAGTCCTTCCTACTAATAGTAATAGCCCCTTACTTAGAGAGCAAAATAACTCAAATAAAAATAATTGTAACGTTCTCTTTCTGAATAAGGAAAATAAGACCCTGAAGATTTAAGTGATTTTTTTTTTCAAAATCACAAGCAAGGAAGTAGCAAAAGACACCTAAAAATAAACATTTAAGTTAAAGGTTTAAATAGGATATATGTATCCTTGGTTTGTAATTATAGTTTGCATCCTTTTGAAAGTATCTACTCTCTCGATCACATTTTTTGGGCTCTGCACTCAGTCTGTGTTAACTGAGTAGCAACAGTTGGCAGGATAAGATCTTAAGGGCTGGGATGTGACCAGACTTAGTTGCTGCATGGGTTAGAAATTGCTAATTCCAGAAACATCGACTTTGGGGGCTAAGATAGAGAAGTGGGAGCAAAATCATAGTAATCACTCTAAGTCCCAGTTTTCCTTTTATTGTTTTCCTGTTTTCATTAACTGGTACTCCCTGAGCCTCAGTGTCTCCAACTGTCAGCCCTGCTCCTGCCCTTTCTATATAAGAAGCCAGTTTTTTAAGTGCTTTGAACTCCTTACAGAAGAGCTTTAGAGATAAATGTGGGGCGTAGGGGGAGGAGGGCTGTTAATTTTAGCCTGGGGTTTTCCAGCTGGCACGCTGTTTCCATCTTGAATCACTTCCACACCCTGAGCTCTGCCTGGGAGATCCCTCCTCCTGGGGGCTTCCCCATTTCCTGGTTTGGTCTGAGCCATAATGGTAAGCATTCCAGAAAAATGCTTAAGAGAAGCCTGGCTGAGTCATTTGATGCACAGCTCAAGAGGCAAAGAAAGCATGGTGATGAGAAATGCTGGTCCCAGTGGTGCTTGTGATATGTGGCCTCCAAGAACCAAAAGGGTAGCATGGCTGTTGTTTGTGTTCTTGGTCTGTCACTAAGCAGTGACTCTCCGCGCTACCACTTGCAACCTTCAAGGAACTCCAAAGGCCCCATAGTCTGTTTCAGTTACAGGAGAGACAGAGGTTAGGATCTGTTCCCCAGGGCCTCCCAACTCCATGGTTATCCTGATAATGGGATCTAGTTTGGGAAATTTCCTTTAGGACAACTGGGAAGACGAGGACGTCTCCTTTCTCCTCTGTCTTTCCCGGCCATCTGACTTTCCGTGGGGAAGGAGGGCATTTAGGGAGAAGGAACAGGTGAGGATTTCCCAGTGTCTTGCTGGTGTATTTTAATTTATTTAAATTTAGAGAAACAGCAGGCTAATCAGGCAATAATTAATTCCCTCTTCATTAGGGGCCTTCATGCATGCCTTTTGCATATGGATGAGCCTCGGGGTCACACTGTCCCTCTGAAGAACTATGGTTGCAGAGGGTGATAGAGCCCCGGTGTGCTCTCCAGGCGCTTGAGCTCCTTCCCCTTCTAAGCCAGTGCTCCTCTCCCCCACCCCCACCTGACAAAGACTAGATTCCTGGGGGGGAAAGGGGAAAGGTTAGACTTCTTCTCCCATCCACCTTGGACCCCTTCCTCACTGCCCCTGACCCATCCTCAGCACCTGTTCCTGCACCCTCATGTTCCATCCAGCCCTCTCCCTCCACCAGCTGCTGCTGGGATCTCTGCAGGCCTCACTGGGTTGACTCTGAGCCCTTCTCAGCAGCTTGTTGGCTTTGCACCTCTGCTTTTAGTTGGTTCATCACGCCTTGCCCCTGTTCTGCCTTTTTCCTCTGTAGCACTCTGTTTTTCTTAGGTAGTCTGATGCCCCGAAGGTACATACTGCTCTGGTGCTGAGACATATGCTCCCTCCTCCCCACTCACCATTGTGTGCTATATGGATTCAGCCACTTTCCCAAGTGGACAGTGAAGCTCCCCAACACCTAAAACACACACCTACCAACACCTATGCACTCCTAATTCTAGCTGCAAAGATAAATGCGTGGAAGCATTGAGTCCGGGGAGCCCAGACTTGCTCATACAGTCTCCTCTCCTCCCTGGAGCTCCCCATTTCCAGGGAGCAAGTGGGGCACAGATGGGGGCGGGGGAGAAATGGGACCTGGGTGGTTACCATGGCAACAGAGCCTAGCAACAGCTGAGAGGCTGATGTGTGGGCTTTTGCAGGGCTGTCACTAGAGCCAAACCTAGAATGGGGGGCTCAGGGGTGACTGATCCCAGCTGGGCAGCCTGTGTTCTCTCCCCCAAACGTACCCCTTGATTCCACCCCCACACCCTAGCAGCGTCTCTCTCTCAGAGAGGGCAGAGTGGGGAAAGCTAGTGAGAGTTAACCACAGGGGTTCTAATGCTGCACAGCTTTTGGGGGGGGGCAGCTGTAGATGGGGCAAGTTAGGGAGGAACGCTGAAAATAAACCAAGCAGGGCAGCCTCTTTCTTGTGGCCCCTCTCGCCTCTTCCCCTTTACTTCATTCTTCTCTCCTTCCTTCACCCTTTACCTTCCATCTGTCTTATCAGCTCTCTCCTTTTTTTGTTTGCTTCATTGCCTGTCCCTTTTCTCTGTCTCCTTTCTCATGGTCTCTCTTGACTCTCACTGGCGAGTAACAAGCAAGCCACTCTTCTAGTTTCTCTTGCTCTGGCTGCTCCCTTCAGCTTCTCCTTCCATTCTTTCCCAAGTCAAAGCCTGTGGAGCGCCTGGGTCGCTTAGTCGGTTAAGCGCCAGACTCTTGATTTCGGCTTAGGTCTATGATCTCAGGGTCATGATCTCAGGGTCATGAGATCAAGCCCCACGTCGGGCTCCCATGGGGGCTGGTAGACTGCTTAAGATTCTCTTTCTTGGGGCGCCAGGGTGGCACAGCGGTTAAGCGTCTGCCTTCGGCTCAGGGCGTGATTCTGGCGTTATGGGATCGAGCCCCACATCAGGCTCCTCCGCTGAGAGCCTGCGTCTTCCTCTCCCATTCCCCCTGCTTGTGTTCCCTCTCTCGCTGGCTGTCTCTATGTCTGTCAAATAAATAATAAATAAAATCTTAAAAAAAAAAAAGATGCTCTTTCTCCCTCTCCCACTGCCCTACAGTACCCTTAAAAAAAAAGCCCAGGAACCCTAACTGCAGGTCAGAGCAGGCCAAGTCACACTGAGTCTTGAGGGGTTCCCTCCAACCCCCATTCTTCTTTTCCTCCCTTCTTGGTTGCCCGTTGCCCCCTCCCTCTCCTCTCTTCAGGGTTTATAAAACAGAACCAGGGGACTCCGCTATCTTGCAAAGGCTTTATTTGAAAATTTTGAAACTTACATCCCACAAGAATTCAAGATTATCACCACAAGAAGAAAGAGATAATACAAAAATATATATCACAGCATAGGAGCCAGGTAAGAGAGGAAGAAGGAAGGAAGGTGGAAAAATGATGAGACGTAGGGACAAATGAGAGGGGAAGGAAGGGGGACAGGCAAAAGGAGGAAGAAGTGGAAAAACCGAGGGCAGGGAGGAGGAAGGTGAGGGAGCCCAAGAACGGGAAGGAATAGACTGGGAGGCAGAGCTCCCGATGGCCGTAAACCAGCTGGCCCCAGTCCCTGGCAGCCTAGGTGAAGTTAGGGAGGCCCTCAGGAGGCTGGGAAGTGGAGGACTGGCTCAGGGACTCTGAATTCCAGAGAGTGACCCACACACGGACAGCCAGGACAGACAAGACAAAAGGAACTTAGGAGGAAGGGAAGGGCAAATGGGAGCCCCTTTCTCATGTAGTGCAGCAGGTGACTCCCCAAAACCCATCTCTCAGACAACAGAATTTAGCAGTTGGGGAGGGGAGAAGTTTGGGGCCTCACTACCCCCATTCCCATGGGGGAGCCCTCAGGGTAATGAGCACGCCCTTGGAGTGGGATGGGGGAGACAATGAAACACATGACATGGAATGGGATGGGACCATGACAGATGGGGGCATGAGAAGCCCCCAGCTCTCCTCCCACCCACCTCTGGGGCAGCATGCAGGGGCCACAGAAACTAGATCAGTGGGTGTTCGTGAGGGAGAGTGTGAGCACAACACACAATACCACAACACGGGGCCAGGAAATGCGAGCGAGAGGTAACAGGAGAGTCACCCACTGACCACTGAGTGACTGAGCTGAGCCTGGAATGTGGGAGGAAGAGAGAGTGAAAAGTGTGAAACAAAGGGAGAATGTGAGGGATGGGGAGGGGCGGTGTGGGTGGAGAGAGGGTGCAGAAGACTGGCTGTACAAGAGCACAAGTGTGTGCGATGGCCCAGGAAGGTGGAGGTGAGTGTGCAAGGCTTTCATGTGAGTGTGCAAGGGTAGGGATGGGGGACCAAAGCCACAAATATGTGAGGCCCCCCCCACCTAAAGGAGGGTGAGCAGGTAGGATCGCCTATGGGGCTAGTGAGGGTTCCAGGGTGGTGTGCAAGGGCAGGAGCCAGGAGCCCCTGTGGCCCCAGCTCCCACAGCTGCCCCACCCTCAGTGGGATGGGGGCTATGCCGGCCCCTTGGCCTCCTGCTTGGCGGCACCCCAACATTGGGGGGCATCACAGATTCACCAGGGGAATCCTGAGAGGAAGAGGGAAAGGGCACAGTCAGGAACAACTGGGTAGGCCAGAATCGAAGGGAAGTCCAAGGCAAAGAAAGGGACTCAAAGATAAGAGGGCAGAGTTGAGTTAAACGACAGTGTGAGAACAGGACAGAGATCCACAGAGAGCGGGAGAAGGAAGGGTCCCCTAGAGAGGACCTGGTCCAGTCCTAGGGAGGGCCAGGGGCTGTGGGGGGGGTAGGTCTACCTCCTCCCCACCCACCCAGGAGGGAACACCCCCAACCAAGGCTCTGGACCAAAGTTGCCTTACCTCCCAGCCCTCCCATCCCTTTGCCCCTGCCCTCACCGGTTCAACTGGAAGGCTGGAGCCCCCTTGGGCTGGGGCATCCCAGGCCGGGGTCCCCCTCGGGGCTCCTCATGGTCAGGGGTGGGGGTAGGCGAGTCCCCGAAGGCCCCCAGCACAGTGACCCCAGCTGGGGACAGGTCTGTCAATGGCTGCTGGCTCTCTTCCTGCCTCAGGGCACCCTGCTGCCCAGAGGGCCTGCGCCGCTTCTGGCTTCGGTCCCAGCTGGCACACGGGAAGGAAAGATGTTCTCTCACACATTTAAGAAGCCCCCAACCTGGGCCTACAGTGCTGGCCACGCCCAGCCTCCCTCAGACACCCCGACATCCTACAGCAGAGAAACTGGCTTCTTAACAGTTCCCTATATCAAATATCTGCAAACTGAGTGTCCATAAAGCTACTTTCCCTAACCCCTGGGGGATTCAGGGATGTAAACCACCTTCCAGACCTGGTCCAGACCCGCAAAATCAGTACTTCCTCCCCACCAACAGAGTCCCCCAGAATTGCCCCCTCCCCCATGCATACCCAGAAGAGTCATTTCCCTCCGCAGCAGGCGCCTGGAAGGTTTAGTTCTAGTTCAAAATCAGCTAATGACCTGGACACCTGAGTCTAATGATTCTCTCAGTAAAGTGTGAAGGACTGAGTGACCCATTATTAAATGTGTGCAAAGAAAGCTCCAGACTTTCTCCCTCCTCCCCAGGCAGCCCCAAGAAGGGGCTCTGCAGAATGGGTCAGTTTTCTCTGTCTTGGAGGAAATGGGGACAAGGGAGGCCCACCAAGGCATCCTCCGCAAGCCTCCAGTGCGCATAAATAATTGTTCTGCTTCTCCCATTATCCTTGTATTTCCCGGGGAAAAGGAATTTGCCCTGATTTCTCACTGTCTCCCCCACCCAAATCCTTACTACCTTTTCCCAAGGTTTTTCTTGCTTAAATCCACCACTTCCTAGCCCACCTCCAGCAAAAATGCTGCCCTTGCCCTTCCAGTCAAACACTGCCAAACATTAGGTCCCCAACGGCCAGCACCCTCCTCCCTGCAGCTTACCAGAACTTGAAGATGATGCCAGTGGCCACAAGAACAATAATGATGGAGATGGTAATTGTGACATAGAGCTGGGGGTCCACACCTGATTGGGGCGGGGAAAAAGTTTTAGGGAGGCCTGAGGTGACAGGAGCCAAGAGGGGGTGGGGGTTGGGATTAGGCTGTGGGTTCAATAAGCTTGCGGAGTGTTGCCATTCGAATCCACAATGCCCAACTCTTTCTGCTTTCCTGAGCCCCCCCTTCATTCTTACCATCAGCTTTCCCTGAAGTTTTTATTTTCTTCCACGTCCCCAAATCTATATACATGTGATGAGGAGGAGGCGCCAAGGTCAGAGAGAACCCCTCTCTCTGCATAGAAACTAGGGGATGGAAATGGCCATCTCTGCACTAGCCCCACCCCCAAACTACTGGCCCTATCTTGGCATTCCTGGAGCCGAAATGTCACCCTGAAGGTCCCTTTAATTCACGGTATTCTTCCGCATGGAATACTCTCACTCCATTTTCAAGGTCTGGGTCCAATGTCGATTCTCGGAAGGCATCCTGATCCCCAGGCAAAAGTAACCTCGCCCTTCCTTCTTTTCCTAAAAACATGCTGTGTGTGCTTCTATTAGAGCATTTACTACATTCACTCATCCCTGAGTGTTGGTACATTTGTCTTCTCCAGTGGACCCAAGTCCCTCCAGGGCTCAGAGGGCATTTCACCTGTGCCCCGTGCCAGCCCAGTGCCTGACACATTTGTGGGAGCAGCTAACAGACAAGATCTCTGTTGCTGCCCTTAGAGCCTTCAACCAGCCTCCCCACCCCTCATACCCCCCCATCAGCCTCTCCCACTCCCACTCACCTTCCCCATGGGTCCCAAAAAGGAACGGCCGCAGGGTGGCAGGTGCTTCTCCAAGGATGAGCCCATCTCCATCACCCCGCATGGAGTCTGAGTTGGGGTGTGGGGTTGCCAGCCCATGGGGGGCTGCAAAACCATAGTCCAGGGGCAGAAATCCAGGATTGGCAGAGTTTGGGTCCCCCCCATCCTCTCGAGACACTGTAGGGCCCCATACAATGGCCCAGGGGTACTGGGATGAGGGTGGCCCCTCCTCAAAGCCAGATGGGGTGGCAGGGGGTGCAGTGCCTGGCAGGACTTGCCGACGAGATCTTGGGACCCGAGGGGATCGGCTTGGTGGGGGTGCCCGCTCCCACACGCACACGTGGCGTGGGGCAGAGGGGCCTCCCCGGGCACAGGGGGGCCGGGCTGGGGCTGGTGGGGTTCGAGGGGAGGAGGAGGAACCTTGAGCAGGTGGTGGGAGGGGCAGCAAGAGCAGTGGCCAAAGAGGGAGGAGGTGGGACAGCAGCAGTGCAGGCCTGCAAGAAGGGAGAAAAAGGGGGTGAGACACAAGCCCGTCTTGGGCTTATGTGCAGAACACAGGCTCATACCAGAGATCCCAGGCTGCCTCCCTCCAGCTTTCTCAGGAAAAGCAGGTGGGCCTTGGGAAGACTGGCCTCATTTCCTCATTTCCTCCTTTCCTAGGGTCTGGCCCTCAGGAAGGAAGGCCCAGGGTGGACCCAGGAAGGAAGGGGCCCAGACCCCAGGAGAAGTGGCCTCTAGGCTCCCTCTGCTGTGCCGAACTTACCACATCTTGGACTTCATGTCCGAGCTCTTCCTCAGCTGTGACCCTGATTTTCAGCATTTACTGGGGGAGAGAGGGGGTTGTCACATCCCACCCCTGCCCTGAGCATTTCCCCAGCTCATTCAGCCACCAGTCCTACCTGGATCTGCCCTCCCAGGCTGCCAGCTGCCACTTAGAACCCTTGGAGGGGGGAATCTCCCAGAGTTGGTTCCTGTCCCCCAGCCCTTATCTATTACTGCTCAGAGATCCTTGTAACTTCCCCACCCCGGGGTCTACTCTTACTTCTCTGGCTTCCTTCCTTCTCACTTCCTCTGCCCACAGCTCCAAGCTCTTGTTGGAGCTTAATTTAGAGCCAAGAACCTTGTGATTCCTTGAGCACCTACCGCTAGGGAGGGAGTCTGAGAGTGGGGGAGGGAAGAGGAAGTCAATCTGAGTGAACGTGTGAATGTGTGTGTGGTGAGTGGACAAGGGGAGCACTCCAGCCTGCCCAGCCTGCTTGGAGTCCAAAGCGGTTCTCTTAGGGTGGGCCCTGGGGAATCCACATCTTCAGGAGAAGGGGAATAGGAGAAGGAGGGATGGAAAGAAAGAAACAGAGAAAGACAGAGGTGGGTGGGAGAGAAACTACAGAGTATAATTTTTGCTCAATGTTAAATCATCCAAAAGCACAGGTGCTCTCTGAAGGGAGGTGGAGCTGGGGAGAGGCCACCCCCTCAAATGTAGCTCTCCTGGGTAGAGTCCTGGGAGAATCTGGATAGTTGGGTTTTGAAAGAGGAAGGACGTGTTCTCAGCGCTGAGGGCGGTGAATCCAGGGGGGCCAGTCTTCTCAGAGTGAATGAGGATATGACAACCTGGGTCCCCTGGATTCTGGGTCTAAACCTGCACACTAAGTGCTCTCAGAGAATAACAGGAGAATATGATGGGAAAGTCTGGGGAAGGGCAAGGGGAAGCAGGGAGTGGGGAGAAGGGTGAGGGGTAAGAGGCTGAGAGAGGGAGGGTAAGGGTGTAGGGTAAGAGGCTGAAAGAGGGAGGGTTGCTTAGGAGTGAGGAGAGGAGAAAGGTGAAGAAGTGGGCACGAGCATGGAAGGAGAGACAGGAGTCGGCCTGAAAGAGGATGGACTGGGAAGGGAGTGGGTACAAGAGATTGGCAGCTTGGAGGATGCTGAAGGGAGAACAAGCTAAAAATACAGGTGAGAGAGGGAAACCAGGAGGGCGAAGGGGTCCCAGGATCAGAGGAAGAAGGGGGAAGGGCAGGAGGACAGGGAAGGAAAGGTCTGGGCAGGACGGGAAGTGGACAGAGTGGAAGGGGAAAAGAGAAAAGGGGTGGAGAAGACCAGGGACTCAGAGAAAGGAAATGGAAAAGGAGAGAACATCATACGGAGGACAAAATGAGAAAAGGAAGGGACTGGGGACCAAAAACGGAGCAGCAAAGATGGAGGAGTTCGGAAGTGTTTCTTCAAATGTAAAGGGATATGGAGCTCTGGGAAGATACAGGGATGGGAGCCTGGTGGACTGAAGGGAGAGAGGGATGTGAAGAGAAGGAAGCTGGAGGGAGGGAGCGAGGGAGGGAGGAAGGAGGTTAGAGCAAACCAGTGAAGCGGAGAAGGGCTCACGGGGACATCTGTGGCCAGCTGACTCCAGGACTCACTTGCCTCTCTGCCTTGTGCACCCCCCCAAAACCAACGTCAACTCCAGTCCCCGAGCCCCGCATCCCCTTTAGCCACCCCCTCCAGGAAGCCCGCAGTCCCCAGCCTGGCGCGCCACCCCCACCCTCTCCTCGCTTCTCACCGACCTGTTGTGCGCAGGAGATGAGCTGGGGGTGGGGCGGGAGCCTTCGGGTGGGGGAACCGGGCCCCATCCCCGAAGCTGCCCCGGGCCCACCCCTCCCACGGGCCCGCGTTCCCGGACAGGCTGGAAAGCGGCGGGGTGGGGGGGGAAGCGAGGACCAGGAGGTCAGCGAAGGGACTGCGAGGGAGGGAGCGCCGAGAGCAGAAAAGGAACCCGAGACAGGAGGGTGCACCGAGCCGAGGGCTGAGCCGAAGGCGGGATGGAGCCAGCCGCGGGGACGGTGACCGCTGCGCCAGGAGGGCAGGATGGAGTCGGGACCCGCGGAGAGATGGAGAGGACCGCGGGGAAGGTGCGCCTAGGGGCGGCCGGCTAGAGCCCGGGCGAGGGACCGCGCCGGGAGGGGCGGGGGGCCGAGCGCGCGGAGTCGGGAAGGGCAGGGCCGGGCTCCCGCGGGCGGGGGCGTGGGCGTGGGGGGGGGT